>NC_137351.1:15736349-16172312 GCF_965287045.1 Carcharhinus amblyrhynchos
TTAAAACCATTGTTAGGTTTTGAAGTAATTTATGAAAATGATGACACTACTCACTGTTTTACACCTGTCTGTATTGCGTTAAAACAGATCAGTATTTGGCTTGAAAATTGCATTGGGACTGGTCTCTGCATGTGACCAGATTGAATACGTTTGGCACTCAGAGGGTTAAAAATCAAGTGAATCAGTTTCACACGCAAAATAATCCATTGAGGCAATGAGACAGTGAAATCATTCAGCTCCAGGTCCCTAACTAATGCACAAGGTGGCTGGCTGGATTATTATGCAGATTGATTTGATCGACTCTTTCAGTAGGACAGACAATCCGCTGTGTTTGTATTTAAAAATGTTACCCATTAATACAGCAAGCAGTTGAAAATTCTATTTGAAGTGTGAAGCTAATGGAGATTTCTGTTTTGCCCTTGTTGTAGGGGTCAGTCTGTGCACAGCCGTGTCCATTTGGAAAGTTTGGGATTAACTGTTCCCAGGACTGCCCCTGCCATAATGGAGGGCAGTGTGATCACGTGACAGGCAAATGCCATTGTATAGCTGGATATGCAGGTGACAGGTAAGAAATTTATTAAGTACATAGAAAGAGTTAGAAAATTGCAATGGAAATAAAAAGCATGGCCAGAGATTTCTAAATATTTGCAACAACGAGGAACCTCACAGAACCCTAAACAAAGCTGGCAATGAGAGTGAGTTACGGGTATTGATCATGAGTAGAAATCAGTATGTTTAGTTCCTTTCATTCCAAACTAAAAATGGGTGCAAACTATACGTATTTAACAGTGGGAGCAGAAGGCGCCGGAATAATGCAGCAGGTCTGGCAGCATTTACAGAGAGAGAAACAGAATTAATGTTTAAAATTAAATATGGTTCGCCTTCAGTTGAAAAATCATATTGACCTCAAACTGTAAACTCTGCTTCACTCTCCATAGATGCTGCCAGACCTGCTAAGTCTTTCTAACATTTTCTGATTTTGTTTCCGATCTCGTAACATGATATGGAGATGCCAGCGTTGGACTGGGGTGGGCATAGTAAGAAGCCTCACGACACCAGGTTGAAGTCCAACAGGTTTATTTGGACTCATGAACTTTTGGAGCGCTGCTCCTTCATCAGGTAAGTCAACACTCACTGATGAAGAAGCAGTGCTCTGAAAGCTCGTAATTCCAAATAGATCTGTTGGACTTTAACCAAGTCATAGAGTCACACAAGTTTACAGCATGGAAACAGGCCCTTCAACCCAACTTGTCAATGCCGCCCTTTTTTTTAAACCTGAAGTTAATCCCAATTGCCCGCACTTGACATATCCCTCTCTACCATCTTACCCATGTAACTTTCAAAATGCTTTTTAAAAGACAAAATTGTACCTGCCTCTACTACTACTTCTGGCAGCTTGTTCCAACATTCACCACCCTCTGTGTGAAAAAATTGCCCCTCTGGACCCTTTTGTCTTTCTCCCCTGTCACCTTAAACCTATGCACTCTAGTTTTAGATTCCCCTACCTTTGGGAAAAGAGATTGACTATCTGGCTGATCTATGCCCCCTTTATTTTATAGACCTCTATAAGATCACCCCTTAGCCTCCTACACTCCAGACGAAGAAGTCCCAGTCTATCCAGCCTTTCCTTGTAACTCAAAGTGTTATAAGACTTCTTACTGATCTCTAACACAGCAGTTATTTGCTTTTATATTTAATGGTGAGATGGTGCCCACTAACACACGGAGGCATTTCTCCCTTTGTAGAGTTCATCTGGCATTGTTTTAAACATTGCAGGCAGACACTGGAATGACACTGAGATAACAGATTAGGATGCATTGTCCTCTCCAGTTGAATCTGATGAGAATTTGACCAGTTTATCAGGAATGGTGACTCAGTTAACTCCTTGCGCTTAGTTGGGTTTAGGGAAGGGAGCATCAGCAGCTCAGCCAATGAGCAGCAAGCTTGAATTGTTCACTCCTACAGGAATGGTCGGCTCTCAATGAGGAAACCACCAGCTGTGCCTCCAGGTCCTGAGGACAAATCCCAGCAACAAACTTTTAACAGCAGCACTTTAATGCAAAGTGACTGAGTTACTTTGAATCATATGGCAAGAATTTTAATAATGCCCGAATAATATTGGGCCTGAAGTTAGGGACCAGACCAGAAACTCCCAGGGATATTGTGGAGTTAGCCTTGACCCTAACTTTTGCATTTGATTTTGGCATTAGAGTGAGCATAAAATTTTTCACTCTACATATGATTCAAGTGACCCACTAGGGAGCTTTTATCAAATTAATTTTATTTAAGAATGCAGTTAGAATATAACAAAGAATTAGCATAACTTTTACCAATTAAAATATTTAAACATAGAGTATGATTCTTAATAGTTTCAAACTCTATTGTTCCAATTTAACAGTATCCTCCATAAACATAAATTCCTTCTTCAGAACCAGTTCGCACCAAAAACAGACATGCTTACATGGATGCTACATTTCTAGCCTTTTAACATCTCTGAACAGAGATCCAAACAGACAGCTGACTTCTGCCTCTTATGCAGCAGATTCTCAAAGAAAGATATATCCTCAAACAGCAAAAGTTAAGAGAAATAATCTGAGTGTCTGGTAGATCCCAGTCTCCAACTCCAGAATGGGAAAAAGACAGGCGTTGTCTCTAACAATTTCAAATAGTAACTGAGCTTGAGTTCTCTGTGTAAGCCTCGCTCTACTCAGCTACCTAATGTTCCTGTCAATCAACCCAATCAAGTTCTACTCTGCAAAACCCTAGGGGAACTCACTAAAATCTGCAGAACAACATTAATTCAGATTAAAACATTCTAGCAATTAGGAGCAATTGTGCTGCTGCAGTAACAACACAGGCTGCCAGTTACCAAAGTGGCACCAGTTACAATAGACTCTTAAAACAGATCCTGCACAAAAAAATATTTCTTAAAGACACATCATTATCATGGCGATGAACTCCCAAGTCAGATTGCAACTTTGTCCTTACCTTCTTTATTGGATCTTGTCTTGCTTGACCTTCCAACTCACACCAGGCACAAACTGTGCAGGGCACCATTCTCCTGATGCCTTCACTTTAGCGTTGCGGAATCGGACGGAATGAGGTCATGCCCCCTTTTTTTACAATACTGACTGCCATAAATCAGATGAGTTTAAAGGTCCAACCACATTCAAGTCAGTGATAAGGTAGCTTTGTCAGGGAAGTGGTTAGAATTTGGTGGGGACAATCGGACAGTCAGCAGGGGTGGGGGCAGTTTGCTGGGGGTGGCGGTGTTTCCTGTGGAAAGTCAGTGAGGGTCTGTACAATCTTTACTGAGAAATTTAAGAAATGATTTGAATGCTTTAACTTCTTCTAAGTAACAATTGCTTTCACACAGTTAAAACCATCTGAAGTTTGCAATTTAAATCACATTTTTGGATAGTTCTCAATGACGGGCAATTGCCCATTGAAAGTTTTGCACTTTCTGAACAATTGCTATGAATCCTCACGACATCAACAGGAGTTACCTGTACTCTGCTTGGAGCAGGAAGCAGCGGTAGATTTCCTGTCGGGCTGGGCTAGCAGGGAAGGGAATCAAGGTGTCAAAAAGTGGAAGGTGTGGGCCCTGGATCCACAAGGATAGATTAGGCATCCCCTGCCAGGGACTTGCCCCACTTCAAGTAACAAGACCCTTCCCCTCCCTCTCCCTTTCCCTCCCTCTCCCTTTCCCTCCCTCTCCCTTTCCCTCCCTCTCCCTTTCCCTCCCTCTCCCTTTCCCTCCCTCTCCCTTTCCCTCCCTCTCCCTTTCCCTCCCTCTCCCTTTCCCTCCCTCTCCCTTTCCCCCCTCTCCCTTCCCCCCCCTCCCTTTCCCCCTTTCTCCCCCCTCCTCCCTTTCTCCCCCCTCCTCCCTTTCTCCCCCCTCCTCCCTTTCTCTCCCCTCCTCCCTTTCTCTCCCCTCCTCCCTTTCTCTCCCCTCCTCCCTTTCTCTCCCCTCCTCCCTTTCTCTCCCCTCCTCCCTTTCTCTCCCCTCCTCCCTTTCTCTCCCCTCCTCCCTTTCTCCCCCCTCCTTCCTTTCTCCCCCCTCCTCCCTTTCTTCCCCCCTCCTCCCTTTCTCCCCCCTCCTCCCTTTCTCCCCCCTCCTCCCTTTCTCCCCCCTCCTCCCTTTCTCCCCCCTCCTCCCTTTCTTCCCCCTCCTCCCTTTCTCCCCCCTCCTCCCTTTTCCCCCCTCCTCCCTTTTCCCCCCTCCTCCCTTTTCCCCCCTCCTCCCTTTTCCCCCCTCCTCCCTTTTCCCCCCTCCTCCCTTTTCCCCCCTCCTCCCTTTTCCCCCCTCCTCCCTTTTCCCCCCTCCTCCCTGTCCCCCCCTCCTCCCTGTCTCCCCCCTCCTCCCTGTCTCCCCCCTCCTCCCTGTCTCCCCCCTCCTCCCAGTCCCCCCCCTCCTCCCAGTCCCCCCCCCCTCCTCCCTGTCCCCCCCCTCCTCCCTGTCCCCCCCCTCCTCCCTGTCCCCCCCCTCCTCCCTGTCCCCCCCCTCCTCCCTGTCCCCCCCCTCCTCCCTGTCCCCCCCCTCCTCCCTGTCCCCCCCCTCCTCCCTGTCCTCCCTGTTCCCCCCCTCCTCCCTGCCCTCCCCCTCTCTGTCCTCCCTGTCCCCCCCCTCCCTGTCCTCCCTGTTCCCCCCCTCCTCCCTGCCCCCCCTCCTCCCTGTCCTCCTCCTTCTCCCTGTCCCATCCTACTATCCTCCCTCCTACTCTTTCACCTTGCCCACACCCCTAATGAGACTCTGATTCCACTGGTTACTTATTCCTACTCTTGCTGCCCATTACTCATTGGGAACAAACGCGCTGCTGCCTGGGGAAATATAGAGGAGAGCTCTGAGTTAAAATACACTGGAAGTCGTTCCTGGTATAGGGGTGAATTTGCAATTTACATCACTGCCAAAACTAGCCCAGAGATAAAACTGAGGCCAAGCTTAGATTCAACCAAATTTACTGAAGCAGTTTTGAAACTCTTACTTATGTGTATTGCTGAAATGGGAATAGAGAGTGGGAGTTAAATGGGCCAGGAAATGCAGGGAAAACCCTGTCTCCATTTCAAGTCATATGTATTTTCAAATCATCTGATAATTTGGGAAGGGATGTGGTACTCCAGGCACTGAGACAGAACTGAGACACCACAATACCTTTTTTTATTTGATTTATTATTGCCACATGTATGGGATACAGGGAAAAGCATTGTTTCTTGCGTGCTATACAGACAAAGCATACTATTCATAGAGAAGGAAACAAGAGAGTGCAGAATGTAGTGTACCGTCATAGCTTGGGTGTAGAGAAAGATCAATTTAATGCAAGGTCGGTCCATTCAAAATTCTGACAGCAGCAGGGAAGAAACTGTTCTTGAGTCAGTTAGTACGTGACCTCAGACTTTTGTATCTTTTTCCTGATGGAAGAAGGTGGAAGAGAGAATGTCCAGGGTGTGTGGGGTCCATAATTATGCTGGCTGCTTTTCCGAGGCAGCGGGAAGTATAGACAGAGTCAATGGATAGTAGGCTGGTTTGCGTGATGGACAGGACTTCGTTCATGAACCTTTGTAGTTTGTTGCAGTCTTCACCACGGCAGGAGCCATACCAAGCTGTGATACAACCAGAAAGAATGTTCTGTATGGTGCATCTGTGAAAGTTGGTGACAGTTGTAGCAAACGTGCCAAATTTCCTTAGCCTCCTGAGAAAAGAGAGGCATTGGTGGGCTTTCTCAACTATAGCGTCAGCATGGAGAGACCAGGACAGTTTGCTGGTGATCTGGACACCTAGAAACTTGGAGCTCTCGACCATTTCCACTTCGTCCCCATTGATGTAGACAGGGGATGCCCTCCACCACGCTTCCTGAAGTCAATGACAGTCTGTTGACATTGAGAGAAAGATTATTGTTGTCACACCAGTTCACCAGATTCTCTATCACATTCCTGTACTCCATCTCATCATTGTTTGTGATCTGACCCACTACGGTGGTGTCATCAGCAAGTTGAGAATCAAGTTGGAGGGCAATTTGGCCACACAGTCTACAGTTAAAGTGTAGATAACTACAACAAGTTTATAAAGGCAGTTTTCAAGCTAAATTTCATCATGGGAATTTGTAATAGAAAATATTTGATGGGAGCATGACATCAGGAAGTAAGGTTTTGTGGGATTGCCGGCAGGTATAACCACTGAAAACCTCCATCCGCAGCTGGGATTCTCCAGTCCCGCTGAAAGTGAATGGAGTTTTAGCTGGAACATCAAATTCTCAGGCAGGAATTCTCTGGTCCTGCATGCTCTGCTGCTGCTGCCAGCGAGAACGGAGAATTTGGCGCTTAGCCAAATCTCCATCCACTGCAGCAGGACCAGAAAACTCCAGCTGCGGGTTTGATCAGAGAATCTGGCCTCTCTTCTCACTTGCAGCTGGATGGCCACACACAAGATCAGAGAAACCCACTCAGCACATTTAATATATTATAGATACATTCCGCTATGTTTTGCTGTATATATATTTTTCCATTGCCATTGAAAGACTGTGTGACCACATCTCGCAGAATGTGTCGGAATATTTTCCTGATGTCAGATACTTCAATTCACTGTTTGTTATGTCGCAAGTTGGAGCAGGGAAAGACATTCTTATTGCAGTCTGGAGAGGAGGGAAGCGAAGTTAACTTGTGGAGAGAAAGTAGCAGCAAATTCCTGCAACTGAATTAGAATCCAGTCTAGTTCGGCAGGGGGGTTTGGGAACCAAAGCAAAGGTGAATTTACTGAAGGGAAACCAGAGAGTAGGACCAGTAAGACTCAGAGGAAGAGCAAGTAAGGTGGGGTTGCTAATCAAAGAGGGCCTGAGGAATGAAGTGCATTTATTTCAATGCGAGAAGTGTCCCAGAGGATTGGAGAATAGCCCAATGTTGTCCCTTTGTTTATGAAGGGCAGCAAAAATAATCCAGGTAATTACAGGCCGCTGAGCCTTACATCAGTGGTAGGGAAATTATTGGAGAGAATTCTTTGAAACAGGATTTACTCCCACTTGGAAATAAGTGGATGTCTTAGCGAGATGCAACATGGTTTTGTGATGGGGAGGGTCATGTCTCACTAACTTGATTGAGTTTATCAAGGAAGTAACGAAGATGATTGATGAGGGTAGGGCAGTGGATGTTGTCTACATGGACTTCAGTAAAGCCTTTGACAAGGTCCCTCGTGGCAGACTGGTGCAGAAGGTGAAGTCACATGGGATCAGAGGTGAGCTGGCAAGGTGAATACAGAACTGGCTCAGTCATAGAAGACAGAGGGTAGCAGTGGAAGAGTGTGTTTCTGAATGTAGGGCTGTGACATGTGGCATTCCTCAGGGATCAGTGCTGGGACCTTTGTTGTTTGTAATATATATAAATGATTTGGAGGAAAATGTAACCGGTTTGATTAGTAAGTTTGTGATGACTCCAAGGTTGGTGGATTTGCAGATAGTGATGAGGACCATCAGAGGATACAGCAAGATGTAGATCAGTTGGAGACTTGGGCAGAGAAATAGCAGTTGGAATTTAATCCGGACAATTGTGAGGTAATGCATTTTGGAAGGTCTAATACAGATAGGAAATATACAGTAAATGGCAGAACCCTAAAGAGTTTTGATAGGTAGAAGGATCTCGGTATACAGGTACACAGTCACTGAAAGTGGCAATGCAGGTGGAGAAGGTAGTCAAGAAGGCATACAGCATGCTTGCCTTCATTAGCCAGGGCACTGAGTTTAAAAATTGGCAAGCCATGTTGCAGCTTTATTGAACCTTAGTTAGGCCACACTTGGAATATAGTGTTCAATTCTGGTTGTCTCACTACCAGAAAGATGTGGAGGCTTTGGAGAGGGTACAAAAAAGATTTACCAGGATGTTGCCTGGTATGGAGGGCATTTGCTATGAGGAGAGGTTGGAGAAACTTGGTTTGTTTTCACTGGAACGACAGAGGTTGAGGGGAGACCTGATAGAAGTTTACCAGATTATGAGAGGCATGGACAGAGTGGAAAGTCAGAAGGGTGGAAGAGTCAATTACTAGGGGCAAGGTTTAAACGAAATGTACGAGGCAAGATTTTTTATACAGAGGGTGGTGGGTGCCTGGAACTCACTGCCAAGAGAGGTAGTGGAAGCAGATACGATAATGAGTTTTAAGGGGCATCTGGACAAGTACATGAATAGGATGGGAATAGAGGGATATGATCCCCGGAAGGTAGGGCGTGAGTTCTGATTTCTGAGATTCTGGAACGACCACATGCTTAAGGTAACTGTCCCACTCCAGTCCTATTTACTGAGAGTAGCTGAAACGCTAGGATTCTGAGATAATAGAGTTAATGTGAACTATAGAAAATATCCAGGGGTTACAAAATTTAAAGGATTTGTACAATACAGTCAACAGGAATGGTGAGAAAAATGTAATTAAATCTGACAGTCATTATTTGAGATCCTGTGCATGTAATAATTTACTTGAATTTTTTTCACACAGTCATACCATCTGCTGTTTAATATTTCCATAAATTGCCCTCATTAATTTTGCAAGCACCAACAGAATTAACCCAGCAAGCCTAATAATTATAGACTGTGTTAGCATTCCCTACTAGCAGTGATACTACTCTCTGTAGTTGAAACACCCCACCAGTGCAAGCTGAACACTAAATGGAGCCATACGTAATTATATATTTATAATTTAATTGAAATATATCTAACCTCTAACACCATTTACAGGTGCAATAGATTAATAGCTGTGTGAGAGAAGATATTTAACCCAGTAACAAAGTCCCATTGCAACCATCCTTGATGTTTTAAAATTACTTGCAGCTTTTTAGAGTGGGTTAAAACCGCTGATTCCTGTTTGAATAATTGAGCGTGATGCTTTTTAAAAATGTTAAGAGAGGTAATGAGGTACATTCGATCATTTGTCGTTTCCCTGAATATTTTATTTATTCCATGCCTGTGATTCTTTGTCTTTTGATGACATGAAGCTGTAGACATCAGGAAATCTGTGCAAAGGAGAAATTAAATGGGAGATCACCATATTTTTAAACTGTGCCCCCTGCTTTCAGTCTCTCCCACAAGTGGAAACACCTTTTCAGCATCCATTCTGTCAAGTCCCGTCAGGATCTTTGTTTCTATAACTCCAATAAATACCCAGTCTGTCCAAGCTTTCCTCATCTGATATCCTCCATCCCTGGAATCAGTCAAGTGAGCCTTCTCTGAACTGCCTCAATGCATTTATATTCTTTCCTAACTAAGGATCCAAAACTGTGTGACGTATTCCAGATGTGGTCTCACCAACAACCTGTACAACTCAGCAAAACATTTCTACATTTCCCTTGCAATAAACATCAACATTCCAACTGCCTTCCTCTTCACTTGCAGGACCCACTACTATCATTTTGCAATTCATGCGCTAGGACATCCAGATCCCTCTGTACCTCAAAGTTCTGCAATTGCTCTCCATTTAAGCAACGTGCTGCTTGTCTATCCTTCCCACCAAAGTATATCTTGAAATGCGGTGAAGTTCAATAGAGTCATAAAGGTTTACAGCATGAAAATAGGCCCTTTGGCCCAACTTGTCCATGCTGCCTTTTTTTTTCAAACCCCTAAGTTGGTCAATAGCAGAGCGACATTTGTGTTAATATTTAAACATAAAGGGTGAATTTTCTTTCTCCCTCCAGAGGAAGGTCAGGTGGGACTTTGGCTCATTGTCTCAATCCCACTGTGACTCCAGCCCCTTTCCTGGTACGGGGCTATTAGTGCACAAAGGGTGAGCTCCCAACACAGGCTTCCCTGAGAAAAGGATCTTGCCACTACTTTGATAGGTGAATTCTGGTGGTTTTGCTGTGGGACCGACACAGGCAGGAGAGAGAGGTAAACTCAGGGGGGTTAGTAATGCTCCAAAACCACGCAAGCCTACACCACCCTGAATGTCAGGCTTTGGACTGATCTAAGAGTAGTGAATATTTGGCGAAGGATCATCCCGCGCGCGCGCGCCCCCCCCCCCCGCCCCAATGATTCCTGGTGTCTGACAATGGCAGTGACCAAAGGCTGGGAACCAGACAATGCACCCTTCATGTCAATACTCAGAGAGGGGCTATGAACAAGTAGCCAGCCTGTGTCTGCAGAGGGGGAAGATCCAGGTCGGATTCAGGCAGAAGGAATTTCAGTCTTAATTTCATTGATTTCAGACAGTACAGCAAAAGAAAATCCAATCCTGTGCTCTTGAGATGAGAGTTTTGTATTTTAATAATGTTTGACTACTTTAACTTCAGGGTGAATGGGATTCTTTGCCCTTTTTCCCTTCCACTGTAAAGGTATGGATTCAAATCAAACCCAGAACATAGGAATGTGGTCAAACCTGGAATTATCCAGGAGCTTGGGAAGCCTGTAGTTCCCTATTGCTTTCTCCATCACAACACCTTGAACAATCAGAGTCAACTTGCCAACCAATCGGCACCTGTTTCTCTTGTTGTATAAATGGCTGTGAACTGGTTTGAAATTTGGTATTCTTGTGCTTGTCCTGATTGGGGGTGAGACCGAAAATTTCAGCAACTTGTCTCTCTTTTCAGTAGTCTTCCTTCATTGGTTCATTCCAATCCTTCAGCCACAACCAAAGAGGCATTCTGTATAGCACATTTTGGAAAAAGGAGAATCTCACAGAGTTAGTGTTATACAGTCATACAGGTTTACAGCATGGAAACAGGCCCTTTGGCCCAACTTGTTCATGCTGCCCTTCTTTTTAAACCCCTAAACTAGTGTTAAAGCAGAAGTTGGGGGAAAGATCAACAGGAGCTTCGCCACATCCAGATCAGAAAATTTACACTTTTTAAGAACGTATCCATTCCAACTCCAGCTATCATCCTGACAAATTCACAGCGACATCAGATCAGAAAGGAAAACATGATTTGTCTAAAGGCATCTGCTTATGATAGATTTTACAGCAGTGATCAACCAATCCACTGTCATCCACAATTGGATTTATCTTGCAGTGGTCAGACTGTTTGCCACAGCGCTTGTTCAGCATTCCCACATGGAACTATCGTGGACACACTCCAAACTATTCTTATCACATAAACCTCTCAGAAAAGCAAGAAACAATTCAAGGACAAATGATAATGAAACTGTCGAGAGGACTAAACTGTCATCTGGCGGCAGGGAAAATGGGAACTGGCAAGAAATCCTTTTTCTCTGAAGCAAATAAAGAACAGAATGAGCTTCAGATTGGGTTTAAGATTCAACTCATCCACTACCACCGGCTCTCAGAATTATTCATAGTATTTGTAAAACTTTTTTTTTAATCTATATTCTTCACTCCCTGGCTACAAGCCCTTGCTGTTTTTTGTGAAGTAAGCTTTAACAAGTTCCCTATTATCAGCAAAGCAGCATAAAAATGTAACTGTCAGTTATTCTCACCTTGTAAGAGACAGCACACAATTACCTCTCTGCAATCAGCCATGAATGACTGCTCAATAATCTCACACTAACTACATCAAATCAGTTTATTCTACACTCTAAGTATCATCACTGATCAACCAGATGTACTGATAAATATCAGGATAGAATCATCTGGAAAGCCCAAATCAATCAGTTCTGGAACTGCTGTTAGTTATAAATTTGTGAATAAAATGGAACAAGTGCCCATGTCATATTGTCAGATTTGCTGATGATGTAAAGCCCGAAGGGGAGGTAACAAATAGAAATGAGATTGTCCGTTTGCAGACTTTGTATCAGTTATGTAGATGTACTGAGCAATAACCATTGAATTTTAATGTAAATGTCGCAGAATCCCAATAGAGGAGGCCATTCAGCCCAACGAGTTTGCACTGACTCTTTCTGACAGAGTATCTTGCCTAAGCCTTTTCCCTCTGCCATATCCCCATAATTCCACACATTCCACTGTTTCGAAAAAATAGCCAGAATAATCAAGGATCCCATGCACCCTTGACATTCTCTCATGGTGAACCCACCTAACCCGCACATCTTTGGACTGTGAGATGAAACTGGAGCACCGGGATGAAACCCACACAGATGTGGGGAGCATGTGCAAACTCCACACAGTCACCCGAGGCCAGAAATAAATCCGGGACCCTGGTGCTGTGAGACATGGTGCTAACCATATATGGACAGGTAACGTATGTACATAACACAAAAGTGACTTTTTATGTGATGGGTCAATAAGTGCGGGGCCTAACAAACCCAATCTGTTATGGACACAATCAAATACACCACCCTGCTCCACCTCCCACCCCCACCCCCTCCCCGTCGTAACAATGAAAACTTCCAGGAAGATGAAAACATCTAAAACATCTAAATCAGATACAACTAAGATGTCTTAAAGCAATCTCTTCCTTGGCAGTTATTAAAAGGAAAGAGATTTAAACAGAGCATTGATCATATTTAAAAGCTTTGGGTCAGTGTAGGCAGTTATTAATAAAATAAGTGAATGTTTTGGCCCAGCCAGAAGAGATCATTGTGACATTGCAAAGAAAAGGTTAGTCAGCTCATTAGTAACAAGACCAATCCTAGCTTGTACTTTGGGTTACTTAACTTCAAAAAGGTTTAGATACACTAAAAAGATTTCAGGGAAGATTAACGATAATGGGGGAATAATGTATGAGGAAAATTTCTAACAACTAATCTTTTTTTTACCCACTGAAAACCAGTATGAAGGAACACCTGATCAAAATACTGAGAAGTGTAGAAAATGTTGGAATAAGTAAGCTGTTTATCTTTGTTCTGTAGACCTGGATCATTTGTCAAAGTTAATCAGTCTTCAAAATAATGGATGGATGCAATGGAATAAACAAACTCTATATTTTTGATAATGAATACAGCTGTGTGGATAGAATAGGGAAAAAACACGTGTCGGATGAGGGAGGTCCATTATTGAATAATCAGAAATAGACTTTGGACAGCACCAGTGTGATGGGCAAAAGAGGTTTTTATTATTCTTGATTTTTATTATGTTTGCTTTTCACTCAGATCCAGAAAGACCAGAATATCTATTTATTGAATTAAGAAGCGGAATGATTATGCATCTCCCACCTGAACTTTCCATAAATTCAAATCCATCTCATGCTGCCGGAGAGACTCTTATTAATACTGTTCTGAAATTCAACATTGCTTTTCACATAAACCATCTCAATCAGGTAGTTATAATTACATCTGAACTCACCAAAGTTGCTTAGGCAGCACCTTCCAAACCCACTACCTCTACCATTTAGAAGGACAAGAGCAGCAGATACCTGGGAACAGGTATTCCCCTCCAAGTACTCACCATTCTGACTTGGAAATATATCACCACTCCTTCACAGTTGCTGGGTCCAAATCTTGGAACTCTCTAACAGCACTGTGGGTGTTCCTACACCTCAAGAACTGCAGCGGTTCAAAAAGGCAGCTCACCACCACCTTCTCAAGGGCCAATTAGGGATGGGCAATAAATAAAAGTATTAAAATTTAATCCATCTTGAGAAGTGAGTACACTGAAAAGAAAGACCGTTTGCTGCTACCTCCCTCTTAACCCATAACCCAGGATAGACCTGTTACTTTAAATATCCCTGAGCTCTATTCAAAGCATGCCAGCTCTCAGCTATTGTTAGAGTCACGCACAGCACAGAGGAAGGTGGTTGTGATGGTTGGAAGTCGATCATCTCAGCTCCAGGACTTCCCTGCAGGAGCTCCACAGGGTAGTGTCCTAGATCCAACCATCTTCAGCTGTTTCCTTCCATCATTCGGTCATAAATGGAATGTTTGTAAATGATTGCACAGTGTTCAGTACCATTTGCAACTCCACAAATACCGAAGGCACATTCACACCACACGAGTGCCAGGCTATGATCATCTCCAGCAAGAGAGAATCGAATCATCGCCCCTTGATATGCATTACCATCACTGACCATCCATTTGGGGGAGTGGGGGAAGTGGCATAGTGTCAATATCACTGGGCTAGTAATCCAGTTTCTTGCTGTGGGAGCATTGGTGCAAATTCCACCATGCCCTCCCTGGGGGATGTACTTACCTGTGTGCCTGCAACAGGTTCTGTTGGTTAAGTGCACATTGTGGGGGACCTGTCGTGATTCATGTCTGCATCTCCTTACACCAACGTGACAGTCCAACGTTGGGGGTGGAGAATGTAAATGGCTGTTACATTATTGGCAGGAGGCAGGGACAATCCAGTAGGGAAATTCTGCCAGTGTAAAAGTTGTTTTGAGTCTCCCACTTGATTCTCCTATTCTGAGAACGGGGCATAAAATTCCCACCTTGAGTATAAATCTTGTATTGATATGCACTGTTTCAGTAATGGCCAAACCCCCTGTTAAAACAACTAACAAAAGAATTTCACACATTAATGTAATACAGTGTCATTTCAAACACTTGGTAAATCAATTGAAATGAATAAAGTTAGTTTTTGTAATGAGAATTAATTATTGTAGCATTTTGTTTGTATTCTTTTCCTCGCTGTTTATTCTGACATAGATGCCAGGAGGAGTGTCCTATTGGCAGTTACGGCTTACAGTGTGCCCAAAGGTGTGAGTGCCTCAATGGAGCTGAGTGTTACCATGTTAATGGAGCGTGTCTTTGTGAGCCAGGATTTACTGGAGATCATTGCCAAGACAGAATGTGTCCAGATGGGCTGTATGGACTGAAGTGCAACAAGCAGTGCCCTTGCAATAGCAAACACACCCGAAGGTAAAGAACACTTAAGATGAATAGTGTACTGAATTCATTCATTGCTACTTTGGTATAAAATAACCTGTTCTCGATGGTGTTAGGAGAAATCCTCAACTGGTCAGGCTGCAAACTCACCAGGAGCTTAGAGTTACATTTGTACAACTCTATTCAGATTTCCTGCTCACTTTTTGCCCAACTTTGGAGACAGTCATCCACCACCATCTCCTCGAGATGGAGGAACACCCCCTATTTTTTGAAGTACCTTAAAATGAGTGGAGTTTGCACGTTCTCCCCGTGTCAGTGTGGCTTTCCTCCAGGTGCTCCAGTTTCTTCCCACAGCCCAAAGATGTGCAGGTTCGGTGCATTGGCCATGCTAAATTGCCCCTTAGTGTCCCAGGATGTGTAGGTTAGAAGGATTCGTGGGGTAAATATGTGGGATTACACGAATAGGGCATAGGTGGGATCGTTGCCAGCGAAGTCTCGAAGGGTCAAATGGCCTCGTTCTGCATTATAGCGATTCTGTGGGGACAAAAAAGACACGGTGATGCCCAGTGTCTTATTTTCCATCATTTCCTTCTTATTGACTTGAATTCCTGCTCCCACTCATCAAACTCACAGCCAGGATTGTGGGACTGTAAAATGAAAAAGTGAAAAGTAAAGGACTTGTATTTTTATTGTGCCTTTAATGACCTAAGGATGCACTTGTCAAAGCTTTGCTGCTGTTATGATGAAGAAGGTGCAGCAGAATTTTCAGACAGTAATGACCCACTAATAATAATGTGGTAATAGATTAATAGGATATTTAGTGTTGTTGGCTGAGGGATAAATATTGATCAGGAGATTAATAATAAGAACATAAGAAATAGGAGCAGGAGTAGGCCATCTAGCCCTTCGAGCCTGCCCCGCCATTCAATAAGATCATGGCTGATCTGTCGTGGCTCAGTTCCACATTCCCGCCCTCTCCCCATAACCTTTAATCCCCTTGCCTTTCAAAAACCTATCAATCCGCGTCTTAAGAATATTGAGCGAGGCAGCCTCCACCACTTCAACGGGCAGAGAATTCCAGAGATTCACCACCCTTTGAGGGAAGAAGTTCCTCCTCAACTCCGTTCTAAACCACCCCCCCTTTATCTTGAGGCTGTGCCCTCTAGTCCTACTGTCCTTTCTGAGCGGGAAGAGCCTCTCCACCTCTAATCTATCCATCCCATTCAACATCTTATACGTCTCAATGAGATCTCCCCTCATTCTTCTAAACTCTAACGAGTACAAGCCTAGTTTGTTCAACCCCCTCAACTCCGGAATCAGCCTAGTAAGCCTCCTCTGCACTCCCTCCAAGGCCAAAATATCCTTGTGTAAGTGCGGCGACCAAAACTGCACACAGTACTCCAGCTGCGGCCTCACCAATGCCCTATACAGCTGCAGCAAGACCTCCCTACTTTTATATTCAATCCTCCTCGCTATGAAGGCCAGTATCCCATTCGCCTTCCTGATCACCTGCTGCACCTGCAGGCTGGGCTTTTGCGACTCATGCACAAGGACCCCGAGGTCCCTCTGCACTGTCGCATGCTGCAGTTTTTCACCACGTAAGTAATAGTCCTTCCTACCATTATTCCTACCAAAGTGGACAACCTCACATTTGCCAACATTAAATTCCATTTGCCAGTTCCTGGCCCATTCGCCCAGCCTATCTAGATCCTTCTGCAGACTCTCCACACCCTCTGCACAATTTGCCATTCCACCAATCTTGGTGTCATCAGCAAATTTCAACACCATACACTTGGTTCCCTCCTCCAGATCGTCTGTATAAATGGTAAATAGCTGAGGCCCCAGCACTGACCCCTGGGGCACTCCACTAGTCACCAACCGCCAATCCGAATAGCACCCATTGACCCCCACTCTCTGCCTCCTATTTGACAGCCAATCCTCTATCCACACTAACATCCTACCCCCAACTCCATGCCCCCTGACCTTCTGTAATAACCTCTTGTGAGGCACCTTGTCAAATGCCTTCTGAAAGATTAAAGGCAGCAATGTCCTGTTAACTTATAAACTGGGCAAGTATCTAAATTAAGGCACACTTTATTTTAATATGTGTGGAACCATCAATATTCAATTCAATATTTTTACTTATATGTTTATTTGTTTATGATTTATTGATAGTATTTCCACAAATCTGAAAACCAAGTGGGGCAGTTTAGATCTATCTAACCTGGCAGATTTTGTCACATTGCTCAGTTAGAAATGAATGTTTTTAATGGTAAAAGTTTTAATTCAAGTACCACTCAAATATAAGATGTTAACTCTCTGTTTGACCAACATGAAAAAAACTTGCTTCAGCCTCAAACTCATTGAAGTTTTAAAACCAAAACGAAGTTCTGTCTAACACCTACAACTGAATAAAATTCACCCAGAAAGTTGGCCTATCCAAATCAGGTGGCAAGAAATCAGAGGCACAAATCTTCATCTCCATGACAACCATTCACTTCAGTGGCCAAAATCGCCCACATTTTGAACTTACTGTTATTTTAGGAGTGAGCGTTTTTCCCCACGTGGATAGTGAAAATCAGGGGCAGGATTTTCCAGCTGTGCTCGCCCCAAGACCAGAACTTCCTGCCCAAAGCCAATGGATCTTTAAATGGTCTGCCAAAATTTTCTGTTCCATCCTCTAGGATTCTCACAGTGGGCAGGACCGGAACATTCTGGCCCTGGAATGTGTTGCCCTAACAAGCTGTGGGCGTTGGGTTTCAATTTAAATTGATTGATGGTTTGATAGATTTTTGGTTGGTAAGGGTAACAAGGGAAATGCGACAAAGGCAGGTAAATGGAATTGAAATACAGCTAAGCAATGTTTGAACTGAATGGTGGAACAGGATTGTGGGGTTAGCTACTGTCCTTTCATAGAATCATACACTGTAGAAGAAGTCATTCGGCCCATCAAGCCTACCCTATGCCCCCAACCCCCATGCATTTACTCTAGCCAGCCCTCCTGACACTAAGAGACAATTTAGCATGGCCAATCCTCTTAACCCACACATCTTTGTAGTATGAGAGGAAACTGAATACCCATGGAAACCCACACAGAGACAGGGAGAATGTGCAGCCTCCACACAGAAAGTGACCCAAGCGCAAGGAATCGAACCCTTCTCTAGGTATTAGGGGAATCAAAGGAGTGTGGGTGTTAAATGAATGGTATCAGATTGTGTGCCCGTTACATATTGCGTTTGATTCCGGTGGAGATGTAGACTGGAAAAATATTTTGGCTGTAAAACAGGTGCATGATCTGACGCCACATGTTTTATCCTTCCCATGCCAACATTGAAAGTTTAGTTCTTGGAGTTAACGTTTGTCAAGATTATGATGAATTCAAGAATGCAAAGCTTTCAGTCTTACTTTTACAAATTGGGTAGGTTGACAAACAAAAGATAGCTTAAAACCGATCTTTGGATTGAAATTTCCTGCCACAAGAAACTGCAAACCAAAACCAGTTAAAATGATTCACACAAATACAAGAGAAACATCACTTTGTTACTTTTATTCCCCACCCAGCAATTAACACCATTCCTCACAGCTATTTAGAAATCTTCCAGTAAGTGTTTCAGCTAATTACTAAGTGTTAACTTAAAATTAAGCATCAGTTACAAAGAGGAAGCGAGAATGTCACAATGTGCTGAATTAGAATTCTATAGGAGAGAGATATCGAGTGACTACAAAACAGAAAATTAGCGACATGTTCAAGTCCTACTTGTGAGATAAAAACATCTTGTCATTCCCTTAATGAAATAAACAGAATAGCTATTGGGAAAGGTAATTGAGACTCAAAATGAAATCAGCTCATACTCGGAAAGTATAATTTAGCCGGGAAATCATAAAGAGTAACAAAACATTAAAAAACAAATGCAAAATACTGCGTATGTTGAAAATATTTAGAGTATTAGGCAGAATCTTTGGAGAGAGTGACAGAGTTTGTGTTTTGGGTTGATAGCAACAAGATATAACAGTGTGGGCTGGGATTCTTCAGTCTTGCTACAGCTGGGATTCTCAGGTCCTGTCGCAGCTGGGATTCTCCAGTCCTGCTGCAGCTGAGATTTTCTGGTCCTGCTGCAGCTAGGATTCTCCGATTCCCTTGCGGCTGGGATTCTCCAATCCCCTTGCGGCTGGGATTCTCCAGTGTTACTACAGCTGGGATTCTCTGGTCCTGCTGCAGCTGGGATTCTCTGGTCCTGCTGCAGCTGAGATTCTCCAGTCTCACCGCAACTGGGATCCACCAGTCCTGTTGCACTGAGCGAAGATTTGGCTGAGCACCAAATTCTCATTTCTCATTGGCAGTTGTAGTAGGGTAAGTGAAACTGGAGAATTCCGGCCATTGCATGCAATGGAGAAGTGTCTGTTCACCCTTTCTCACACAAAGTGAACAAAAGTACCATTAATAACAGAAAAGAAACTATTTGCAGGTAGGAAAATGATTAAATAATTTGATATCGTCACTGACATAAAGTTTAATGGATTTTCTATTTTGGAGTATTGCTAGATAGTTTTAAAGTATGTCAAGTATTATTAATGCAAATTAAACCATTTACTGTATATAATATATAGTTTCTATGGACTTTATAGTTTATTCAGCACAGCATTGAGAGAATATCACAATATAGTATTTGGAATGTTAAATATTTTACTCTTATACTAATAAATGGACAAATGCTTGTATGTTCCTCTGCTATCAGCCATTTGATACAGCATAGTTTCAGCTCCTGAATCATTGTTGTGATTGATGTCTTTTCTCCGATGTCATGTTCGGTACCATACCCAGAATGTCGATTTGCTAAATTCCGAAACGAGCTGCTGGCAATGCCACCTCTAACCTGATTGTGAATCTCACACAGATTGTTCCTCTTGCTCTCGTTCTGCCCCTCCAATCACAGCAAGGGCAAGATTTTGACCTCATTTTATCAAAAACCAAGGTTACAGATTCACATCTTTTCATTTTGGAGCGTGTTTTAAGGTCTCATTTGTTTGTGGCACCACATTTTTATGCGTTCCCTCGAGTTATATCACTCCGGTCTTGAGTAATAACAAACTCTAACTGTGGATTGAGAGCAGTAACATCATTTGACGGTTCCAGTGGTAGTTTAGAACATAAGAAATAGGAGCAGGAGTAGGCCATCCAGCCCTTCGAGCCTGCCCCGCCATTCAATAAGATCATGGCTGATCTGTCGCTGCTCAGTTCCACTTTCCCGCCCTCTCCCCATAACCCTTAATCCCCTCTCCTATCAAAAACCCATCAACCCGCGTCTTAAAAATATTTAGCGAGGCAGCCTCCACCACTTCAACGGGCAGAGAATTCCAGAGATTCACCACCCTTTGAGTGAAGAAGTTCCTCCTCAACTCCGTTCTAAAACACCCCCCTTTTATCTTGAGGCTGTGCCCCCTAGTCCTACTGTCTTTTTTGAGCGGGAAGAGTCTTTCCACCTCTATCCTATCCATCCCATTCATCATCTTATACGTCTCAATGAGATCTCCCCTCATTCTTCTAAACTCTAACGAGTACAAGCCCAGTTTATTCAGCCTCTCCTCATAGCTCAACCCCCTCAACTCCGGTATCAGCCTAGTAAACCTCCTCTGCACTCCCTCCAAGGCCAAAATATCTTTGCGCAAGTGCGGCACCCAAAACTGCACGCAGTACTCCAGCTGCGGCCTCACCAATGCCCTATACAGCCGCAGCAAGACCTCCCTACTTTTATATTCAATCCCCCTCGCTATGAAGGCCAGCATCCCATTTGCCTTCCTGACCACCTGCTGCACCTGCAAGCTGTGTTTTTCCGACTCATGCACAAGGACCCCGAGGTCCCTCTGCACCGTCGCCTGCTGCAGTTTTTCGCCCCGTAAGTAATAGTCCTTCCTACCATTCTTCCTACCAAAGTGGACCACCTCACACTTGCCAACATTAAATTCCATTTGCCATTTCCTGGCCCATTCGCCCAGCCTATCTAGATCCTTCTGTAGACTCTCCACACCCTCCGCACAATTTGCCGTTCCCCCAATCTTGGTGTCATCAGCAAATTTCGACACCCTACACTCGGTTCCCTCCTCCAGATCATCTATATAAATGGTAAAAAGCTGAGGCCCCAGCACCGACCCCTGGGGCACTCCACTAGTCACCATCCGCCAATTGACAAGCAAATAATGGTATAGGAACTTTCTAGAGAAATGACTAAGTGTGAATGGATAAGAAAGAATGGATAAGAATGAAGATGTAGCTGTGTGAGTGTCTTTCAGAAACGGGGTTATTTTAAATGTGTGCTTGGTGGCGGGGGTTCTGGCATTGGTTTTATTCACCCGGCAAGATCCCCTCATTCTGATATTTGCCGTCCCAGTTAAAATAAATATATTCAAGAAAACAGCAATAATAGGTTGGAAATCGATTGTAATTTCTTGGAAGCAATCAGTTTTTAGAAAACGCACTCTCCACTTATCGAATTTTATTCAGAGACGACAGGCACTTTTAGAAGTTTGGCTACTTCTGAGTAAATTTAATTTGATTGAAGTGCTGAATGAGCAATAAATAGCCTCAGCAGAAACTTCTGAAATTGACTAATTTTATTCCTGTTTGAGAAAAATTCTGGCCCAGTTCTTCTACATTAACTATGCATCAGTCAGGATTGGAGTTGGTAGTTGTTGATTTTTCTGATTTTCTGTTTTGAAAAAAAAAGTTAATAAAACTGTGGACTATACTGTTGCCTCTTTGCTGCCCCTTTCAGCTGCCACCCATTGTCTGGTGAGTGTTCCTGTCGAGCAGGCTGGACAGGCCTGTACTGCAATGAAACCTGTTCTCCTGGCTTCCATGGAGAAGGCTGCCAGCAAATCTGTACCTGTCAGAATGGGGCTGATTGCGACGGAGTCACGGGCAAATGTATCTGTGCTCCTGGATTTCAGGTGAGTGGTTTTGTTTGATGATATTACATAGCTACAGATGGGGATCATAGCAGAGAATCATAGACTGATCACAGCACAAGAGGAGGCCATTCAGTCTATTGAAGCCATGCCAGCCCCCTGCAACAGCAATTTAGTTAGTCCCACTACCTGCTTCTTCCCCGCAGACCAGCAACTTTTGTCTTCAGGTGCTTATCCGATTCCAATCCAATTTTGAAAATCTTGATCAAATCAACCTCCATCACCTTTTTCAGGCAATGCATTCCAGGTTGTAACTAATTGCTGTGTGAATGAAGTTTCTCCTCATTGCCTTTTTGGCCAATTCATTTCAATCTGGTTCTCAATCTCCCTGCCAACGGAACCATTTTGTCTTTCTACACTGTCTAGGATTCTCGTGATTGTGAACACCTCTGTCAGGTCTCCTCCAAGGAGGACAATCCTGCTTCCTCCATTCTATCCATGTAACTGAAGTTCATCATCCCTGGAGCCATTCTCAGCAACCTGTCCTGCGCTTTCTTTAACATCAATCCGAAAGCCCAGAAATGGACACACTGCTCCAGCGGAGGCCAAATTGATATTTTAGAGGAACATAAGAACAGGAGTAGGCCATTCAGCCTATCAAGCTTGCTCTGCCATTTAATATGATCAAGGCTGCTTGGACGCTTCAATGCCTTTTACATTCGATAATCCAATGACCTTGTGAGCAAAGAAACTATTTAAGTTTACTTTTTACAAATGAAAATGTATATTTTCTTCTTTGATGTGAAGAATTACATTGTAAGATGGATTGTACACATCCATTGTACCCACAATCCTGGGAGGGCCAGGGGAGGGGGGATGGTCCGGGGAGGGCCAGGGGAGGGGGGATGGTCTGGGGAAGGCCAGGGGAGGGGGGATGGTCCGGGGAGGGCCAGGGGAGGGTGGGAAGGACCCGGGTCGGGCCAGGGGAGGGTGGGATGGTCCCAGAATGGGCCGGGGAGGGTGGGATGGTCCCGGGACGGGCCTGGGGAGGGTGGGATGGTCCCAGAACAGGCCAGGGGAGAGTGGGATGGTTCTGGCAGGGGCTGGGGTGGGGGGAGATGGGGTGATCTTGGGAGGGGTGAGGGGTGATCCTGGGAGGGGTGGAGTGGGGAGGTCCCGGGAGAGTGGGCGGTCTTGGGAGGGGCTGCTGGTTCCAGAGGGAGGGGGGAATGAAGCAGAGCACTGGGCCCCACTCCATGTAAATCCCCACAGTTCAAAGCCTTTCCAGCATCCTGAGTAACTGGGTGATTAAGAACTACATTTGGAGTTGAAATGACAAACACCAACAGGAGAGGTAATCTTGTGGAGAAAGATTTGTTTGAGCCTTTCACTAAAACTGCGGAATTGCCAATTATTGTGGCTGATAAATATAATAGTGACTTCTCTTATTCACATCTGCAGATGGGGAAAGCAGGTCAGGTCGCTGGGAAAAATGTAGGCCACGCAATTGTATTTTTAATTCTAACAAGTTTGTTTAGTTGGAAGTTCTACACACAGCTGTCCTGCTGCTGACGTAGGTGTGTTTATCTCTGCTTCTCCCTGATCTGGACTTGCTCAGTGTAGGCTCTGGGGTTCAGGTTCTCATTTGGTGCCACCAGATTTGACTTCTCCAACTGCAATGTAGACACACCAGCCTTCCTTTACCCCCATCCTCATTCACTTAGTTCATTTGTATTTTACTTACAATTTTTAGACAAATTCAGGTTTCTGTCTCTTGAATCCAGTTAGAATTTACTCCTAAAAGAATTGTGGAAGTCTTGTGATGAACAGGATCCGTCTTAATGCCACCTTCAGAATAAACTCATAACCTCAGTGAGTGATGCTGCTATTAGTGTTTGAGCGTCTGCTCCCAGTTCCTTCAGCGGAATGGCTGTGATCCGAACTCTCTGCCGAGGAGAAACTAATTGGAGGCCACATGGAGAGAGAGGAACATTGATTAGGGAATCTGACAGCCTCCCCCGCGGTTAGTTAAAGGACAGCGTTGGTAAGGAACTACACGCCTTCTCAAGCCAGATGGTGGTATGTGGCTTGGATAAGGAATTCCTCCTGTGAATGTTGCCTCTGTATAGAGAGTGATCAAGCTCTTCTTATGAACAGCAGAAGGCTTGTTCAGGAGTAGTTTATGCATTGGAATAGACATTAATTAAGATGATAATTAACATCATCAGCATGCAGTGTTACACACGAGAAAAATTACTATTGAATAACAAACCTCATGACACATCATGTAATGGAATCGGAGCCGCAGAACAAATTCTGCCACGCATCCTCGCATACATCCTTTTTGAGCTTGATTCCCTTTCTCTTACCTCAGATATGCGTACGTGGCATTTAATGATTACAGGTATTAAGCCATTAAGTGCTGTGTCAGCCAGAGCAATGCATTGAACGCTTGCAGCAGTCAGTGTGATATCTTGCATTCGGTGCGCAGTTAATTGACGGGATTTTTTCCCCACACGCTTTCGGGATTACCTCAAAATGCGACATCCTGCAGAAAGACAGATGCATAAAAAAAGGCATCAATTTGTTGGAATTAATCGCAGCGCAACCAAGGGTGAATTTTCAAATTCTCCCACTTGACATCTGTGAAAGAGGCAGAGAAACTGTGGAAACGTGGCATCTTTTCTCAGAGTTTGCACTGCTTTCTTGTTGAAAAATTGTTACAACCCAGAGAATGCCACAAAAACCCAGCCCATTATTGGTGAAATGTCCCCATCTGCAAGATTGGGACAGGAATATAATTTTTAAAAAGGTGGGCACTGTAAAATGTCACCGTCAAGGATACAGGTGGATGCAATAAAGGATAGTGTGATAGTAAGGGTGACTAAGATAAATCACATCCTGATTTCAGATATGCTTCAACAATTAATGACCCATTAAGGTGTAGATGAAGCTTGGTATAATAACAATAGATACAATAACAGCGCAGCACGATGGCACAATGGTTAGCACTGCTGTCTCACATCCTGGTTCAATTCCGGCCTTGGGTGACTGACTGTGTGGAGTCTGCATGTTCTCCTCGTGTCTGCGTGGGTTTCCTCCAGGTGCTCCAGTTTCCTCCCACAGTCTAAAGATGTGCAGATCAGACTGATTGACCACGCAAAATTGCTGCTTAGTATCAGGAGGATTAACAGGGTAAATACATGGGGTTCCAGGGATAGGGCCTAGGTGAAATTGTTGTTGGTGCAGGTGCAATGGACCAAATAGCCTCCATCTGCAGTGTGGGGATTCTATGACATTGGATGTCAGAAATGGTCTCAGATTAACAAGCACACTGTGATCATTCAAATACTTCCTCCATTTTAACTGAACTGACTCATTCAGTCTTTCAGCCTTAATATAAGGTAAAGTTTATTTATTAGTTACGTAGGCTTACATTAACACTGCAATGAATGTACGGAAAAAATCCCCTAGTCACCACAGTCCAGCGCCTGTTTGGATACACTGAGGGAGAATTTAGCATGGCTAATGAAGCTAACTCTTTGGATTGTGGGAGGGAACCCATGCAAACACGGGGAGAATGTGCAAACTCCACACATACACTAACCCAAACCAGGAATTGAACCCGGGTCCCTGGCTCTGAGGCAGCAGTGCTGACCACTGTGCTGTCGTACCGCTCCGTGCCATCTTCACTCAGTGGCTGCCAGATCTGAAAATTGTGACTTCAACATCCATTTCAATTGAGAGCCGTTTCGTCAGCCTGTTCAATGGACACAAAATATACCATTGTTCTAATCAAAGAACAGCAGGAATACTGGTGCTGGTATCCTAGTCGTCATTTATTCTTCAAACAAAACTACTGAGAAAAACAGCTTACCTGTTCATTTATCTTACTGCTGTTTGTGAAACCTGTTGTGTATAAATTAGCTGCCACAATTTCCATATTACAACAGTGACTACAGTAACTCCTAGGATATTAGTATAAATACTTTCTCTGCTTTGTTAACAGACCTAATTTAACTGATTCCCAAGTCAGTTTTATGTCTGTTTCACTCATTTCTTCATATTCTGTCAGAATTAAGAACACAAGGTGGATTGATTTAAACTATCAGATAAAGATTTGAGATTAACACATTATTTTAAATTGAAATATGTGGGCAGATAGAGAACGCTTACTGCTTTATAGAGAACACAGAATAGAGTAATGTTTAAGTGACCAAACTCCTGAAAAATTGGGTTCAAGTTCAGTGCCAGTTTTTTCACTGATGTGTGAAATTTAAATATGATGAATCAAGATTAGCTATTTATATTCCATGTTAATGACTGAGACAAAGGGACAGAACAATGTATCCAAGAGTGCTGACAGTGCAAAATTAAGTGGGAGTATAAACCGTGAGGTGGACACAAAGAGGGTGTAAAGTGATAGGGACAAGTTATAACGATGCAGCCAAGATTTACTGGTTTGGTTCCTGGGATGAGAAGATGCTGCAGATTTTGGCCGATACTCTCTGGCATTCAAAAGAAGGAGACATTGAAACATACAAAATTATGAAAGGGCTTGACAGAGAAGACACTTGGTTGTTGTTCCCTTGGTCTGGGGAATCTCGAACACGGATGCAGCCTCAGGATAAGAAGTCGACTATTTAAAACCAGGATTAGGAGAAATTTCTGCATCCAAAGGATTGCAAATCTTTAGACTTGTCTACCTTATGGGGTTGTGGAGGCTCCGTCACTGAGTATATTTAAGACTCTGCCCCTCGAGTCTGCTCTGCCATTCAATACAATCATAGCTGATCTCGTTCTCAGTCTCATTTCCACCTTTCTGCCCACTCCCCACAACCCTTCATCCAGCTCCTAATTAGAAACATATCTATCTTGTCCTTAAATTGGTTCAGTTTTCCAGCACCTGCTGCACTCTGAAGTAGAGAATTCCAAAGATTCATGACCCTTCAAATAAAGAGCCCACATTATTGGTCCACCAGACCTTGTGTATGATCGATATGGCTAATAAAAGAAGAATGTAACAATGGGGGTAGGATGTTCCACTTCTGTCCCGACGGTGCAGCCCATCATTGGCCAGGAAGATACTGTCAACGGGGTTTCCCATTGCTCGCACCCTCTGCTGCCTGAGAACACGCCTGTCCTGCCAATGGGAATGGCCGGTAAATCTCACCCAGGGTGTGGGTAGAAGTAGAAGATCAGCCAAGCTAGTGTTAAATGGTGGAATGACAAGAGGGGCTGAAGGTCTGCCCTTTGGACGGATTTCTACACGTTAGTGTAGAGGAATAGAGCACATTTCAATTTCTGATGGTCAATGTTAACTGTCCCACATCTAACATAATCTGCACCAGTGAATCCCTCTACTCTGCTTCAGTGATATATATTGACCCAACCACAGAGACAAGCTGAGACCTTTAACGTGCAGTCGGAGGCAGAGTTGCGCTATTATTGCTTCCCCTAAAGCAGGCTTATGTCTTCTCACATTTTCAGTCCCTTGTGACCAGTAGTGATTGGATAATTTCATTTCACCAACCTTGATTAGATTTCAACCCCAGGTCAAATCAGAAAGTTAAGTTTATTTATTAGTGTCACAAATAAGGTTTACATTAACACTGCAATGAAAGTACTGTGAAAATCTCCCAGTCACCACACTCCAGTGCCTGTTTGGGCCAATACACCTAACCAGCACGTCTTTCAGACTTTGGGAGGAAACTGGAGCACCCAGAGGAAATCCACGCAGACACAGGGAGAATGTGCAACCCCTATTCAGGCAGTGACCCAAGCCAGGAATCAAACCCAGGTCCCTGCCGCTGTGAGGCAGCAGAGCTAGCCACCATGCTGCCTAACCATGCCCACATTATTGTTCTACAAAATCCAGTGTCTCTAATTAGTGTATTCTTGAGCAGCTAATGGACATGATGCTGAAATATACTGATTGCAATGCGTTTCTTTCCTTTATACTGAAATTTTCCATGTTCCTAACTTGAAGCTAGCCCTGGGGTAGAAGATGTAAAACAGGCTCACTCCAGAAAACCAATGCAAAATGAAAAATTGCATTCAGAAGGCAAAGTGGAGCAGATAGCGTGTGATGGCTCCAGCCAATATAAATAACTGTCTGTGTGATTGACGTGGCATTAATTGGAGAGGTAATCTTATAAAACGGCGTAATTCATTTATTAATGAACTCTTGGACAATTGTTTCTTATACAAGAGGTCATGTGGCCATCCACTTACAAAACCTCTTGTCTATTCAACTGTGCTGCCAACGACAAGAAGGCTTACAAGATTAGACCAGCATGACTCACTCTCCAATTTTCTTGCCATCCCTGCGGGGAAATAACTGTTCTTTGCTCAGCAGTTCACTGTGATGACATCACATTAGAGTATTTATTCTGGATTCAGAAACTGAGCCTGGGCTGCGGCTGCTCACACCACAACTCAAAGCCACCCCCCCAACATACAAAATTCTGGAAGGGTTTGACAGGTTAGACACTGGGGGTTTGTTTCCTTGGCCTGGGGAATCTCGGACACGGGTGCAGGCTCAGGATAAGGAGTCGGTCATTTAGAACCGGGATTAGGAGAATAAACTTCCTCCCCCAGTCCCGCACACATACAGCAAAGCCTACCTTCTCTTCCAATGGGCCAGTGATGTTGGGCTTAGTGTGACGAATGTGGTATTGTTCTGAAAAGGGAAATGCTACCCTGTCTTTGTCAGCAGGCTGACTTGGGCCTCCCATTCGTAGATCTGGATGAGAAGCAGGCAGGAGTCAGTCACAGTAGGAACAAGGTGGCAAATCACCCCCACTATTTCCAATCTGTTCTTGCTGGGCCAGCAACCTCAGAATCTCTGCCTATATTTAGAAAAAACAATTCCTAAATATATTCAAAACCATGCCTCGACCCACTCAGTCGCCAAGGTTGCCCATGGGTGCCCTATGCACTTTGACTCCCTTGTCAGTCAAGAATCTTTCTAACTCAACCTTTAAAAATTCAATAACTCTCCTCTTGCACACTCTCACCGTTAATGGCTCTGCTCCTCTCACAGTCTCCCGCTGTTAATGACTCTGTGGCCTTGCTCCTCTCTATCTCGCGCTGTTAATGGCCCCATGGCCTCACTCTTCTCACAGCCTCCCGCTGTTGTTGGTCCTGTCCCTGTCGCACCGTCTCCATTAGTGGACCTACTGCTACTCTCACACTCTCTCACTAAAGATGAAAAGAAGAAATTTCTCCTCATCTCTGTTTTAAATGGGAGACTCAGTATTTTTAAACTGTGTGCCTTAGTTCCAGTCTCTCCGCAAGGGAAAACGTTCTTGCAGCATCTACCCTATTAAGTTCTTGCGGTATCTTATGTGTTTCAATAAGGTCACCTCTCATTCTTCTAAACTCCAGTGGATACAGGCCCAGCCCAATCTTTCCCATTAAATAATCCCTTCATCCCAAGTATCAGGTAAGTGAAGCTTTTCTGAACCACTTCTAATGCAATTATGTCCTTCCTTAAATAAGGAAATCTAAACTCTGCTGTAGATGTGGCCTCACCAATGCCCTGTACAACTAATTCAATTCCTTATTTTCCATTATTAATTCTCCAGATTATTCTCTGAAGGACAAAGGCTCACTTAGTTACTCTTTTCCTTTTTAAATACCTGTAGGAACTCTTACCATCTGTTTTTATATTTCTAGCTAACTTTCTCTCATACTTTAATTTCTTCTTTTTTAGTCATTCTTTGCTTTTTTAATATTCTGTACAATTTTCTGATCTTCGTGGGATTGTATACTCTCTTACCAATGCTATTTTGTATCTGTACCTCACATCTTGCGCTGGACTGTTACAGCCCTTCACATTGGCGGGACTTTCTGCTCCCGCTGCAGTGAATTGAGATTTGGCTGGGCCCCAAATGCTCTGAGCTCGCTGCAGCAGGAATGTGGCGTGAATGATTGGTAAGATCGCAACCTTGATCTTTAGAACCAAGGTAGAATCAAGCTATTGTACTAATGTCAGCTTTAATGAACAGAGCTGCCTCTCCACCTTGTCCTAGTTTCTTGCCTTTCTGAAACCTTACTGTAAGCTTTCACATTGAGGTCCCAATCTTTGTCATTTTGCAGCCATGTCTCTGTCAAGACCATCAAATCGTACCTAGTTATTTACATTTGAGCTGACATCCATTTTGTTATGAATGCTATGCACAATCGGATACAGAGCCTTTAGTTTTGACTTTTCGCTATTTTTGTAATCTCTAGCCTTATCTGCTGGTGCTCTGTGTTTGCACAGTATGTCCCTTCTGCACATCCTCTGATGATTATTTCCCTTACTGCTATCTTGATATCTGGTTTTGCCTTCTCTCTCTAATGTATCACATCTTCCCTCACTTGATCCTCCACTATTTAGTTTAGAGTCCTCTCTACTCCTCTAGTTATACGACTGACCAGAACGGTCCAGCACGGTTTTGGTGAAGACTGCCCCAACAGTACAGCTGCCTCTTTCCCAGTACTGGTACTGATGATCATTCAGTGAAATCTGTTTCTCCCAAACCATTCTTTGAGCCATGTATTCAACACCCTGATCTGATTTATCCTCTGCCAATTTGCTTGTGGCTCAGCTAATCACCTGGAGATGACCATCTTAGAGATTCTGTTTTCTAATTTAACCCCAAGTTGCTAAAACTTGCTAAGCAAAATCCTACTTTCCCAGTCCTACTTGTGTCATTAGTACCTATTTGAACCACAATTGAATTCTGCCTTTGTAATGCAAGTTCCTCTCCAACCCAGAGCAGGTTTCCTGAACCCTGGCACCAGGCAGGGCAATACTGCCTTTGGAACTCTCTGGACTGCAGAGTACTGTCTCTATCCTCCTGACTGTCCCCAGTTATCACCACATTCCTGTTAACCTCCTGCTTGAATAGCTTCCAGTGCAATGGTCAGTTTGCTGATCCACACTTCAGCTTCTCTCTTTATAGTGCATAAGTGGCAGTCTAAGATTTAATGACTTGTATTTCCTTTGTATTCCAGGGGGAAGATTGTTCCTTTTCATGTCTTCCTGGTAAATATGGAGCCAATTGTTCGTCTTCTTGTAGATGCAAGCATGCCGGCACTTGTTCACCTATTGATGGTTCGTGTATTTGTAAACAAGGTATAGGTATCCACTCTATAATGACCTACAACTTTTTTCTGATATCCTCACTGCATTCTGTTGTGGAGTTTATACCTAATGAGTTGAGGATTGTTAATACTAACCAGGATGGACCATTTCCTTTATTCCCTACTCCAGTATTTAAATCGAAAGGAACCGTGAACATCGAGACAGTAGTGTTCTTTAATAATGCTAAATGCAATTTTAGCTTCCTGTCAGTGTGACATGATTCTCTATTACTAGGCTGAAGCAGCTGAAGCCATCAGAAAAAGTATACAGTTGTCCTGACAATATCAAGAAACTGCATTTGTATAGTGCCGTTAATATAGAAAATGTCCCATTGTGCTGTACAGAGGGGTTGAGGAAAAGATAGGAACAGAAGAGTGAATGTATGTCTTGGAGAAATAGATCAGGAGGGGGTTATCCATTTTTAAAAATAGTGAGACATTAATCAGATTAGGGAGGAACCTCCAGACAGCATGTCCACAATGATTCAATGATTTGTTGATCGTAAGGTGAAAGGTTTGGCCGTGATGGGTTCACAGTGGAGTGAAGGGCTAGGTTGCTTGGAGAGTGGCAATAGGATAGGGTGAGATGAAGTCCTGGAGAAATCTAAAAAGCTACAAACATTTTAATCTTAAACCACAAGGGAACTGGGATCCAATTTAGTTCAATAATGACAACAATGGTTTAGGACAGAATCCAGCTAACTTCATTTTGGACCAGTTGAAAGTTCTGAAGGGTGAAAGATGATGAGTAGCTCATTACAGAATCAATGTTTCTCTGTCGCTGTTTTCTGGCTCACTAGCATCTGTGCAATATTTTCTGATGGTCTCAAAATACCTGCAAACCATCTGGGCCAGTGTGGGCCTGAGGTAGGTCCTTTTCCACAAGGTTTCTTCAGGCACCCCACCAATGAATTTCCACCAATAGATAACAGACCAGGCATGGGAATACTGGGCACGTGCATACTGCAGGTGTGAAGTTAGTGACGCTGTCCAAGAAAGCAGCAGGAAATCGTGAGGCAGTAGAGAAAACAAGCCATTGGCCACTTTTCCACATAACTGTTCTTGAAAAACACAATTTTCCTGTCAAAATGAAGGGGGGAACCTACCCTGCTGACTCTGGATATGACAGAAGAATGGATAATGGTTTAAAGTTTTTTAAAAGTTTATTTATTAGTGTCATAAGTAGGCTTGCATTAACACTGCAATGAAGTTCCTGTGAAAATCCCCTAGTCGCCACACTCCAGTGCCAGATCAGGTACGCTGAGGGAGAATTTAGCATGGCCAATGCACCTAACCAGCAAGTTTTTCAGATATGGGAGCATCTGGAGGAAACCCATACAGACCTGAGGAGAACACGCAGACTCCACACAGAGAGTGACCCAAGCAGGGAATCAAACTGTGAGGCAGCAGTGCTAACAACTGTGCCGCCATGCCTGAACTGGGGAGGGGGTGACGGTGGAGGCTGGGGATCCACTGCTGTGGAAATGGTCATCAAGATGATGGATAGCATGTGAATCTGCATTTTCAAATTCAGAAATCTACAAAATTTTCACCATTCTTGAAAGTCTGTGATATTTCCTGATATCTCGGAATTGTCCTAAATCCTTAACCTCTCCTGCTCTGATTGAAGCTGGAATTGTATCATCCGTGAATTGAAGAAAGGTTTTTCCTTGTTTCACACAATCCTCAATGGAAGAAAAGTTTCACTTGCACCCAAACTTGACTGGATTGAGCATTAATCTGGGTGGGAAAATCAGTGAATTTGGTAAATCTCCCCTTTGCAAGGCTTTGAAGCTGGAAGAGTTTGTGTTTCTGATTGAATGTGCTGATTCCGTTTGTGATATGTTTTGTGTTTCAGGTTGGCAGGGCGTGGAGTGCTCTATCCCTTGTCCCAATGGCACATGGGGGCTTCACTGCAATAATAGTTGCACCTGTGTCAATGGAGGAGCTTGCAATGCACAGGATGGTTCTTGCACGTGTACTGCAGGCTGGCGTGGAAAGCATTGCGACCAGCCATGTCCGGTAAGCTCTAGTTTTGATTTCTGGCTTTCTTTCCTCTGGTGCAAGAATTTTTACTTTCCCCATTCTTAAATTTCCAGCTCTCGAGCTTGTTGCTGCCAAGTACACAAGATAGCGGCTGAAGTCTGACTTGCTGTATGATTTATTTTCACCCTGCCATCCTTGGGATTTCCTCTTGGTCCTTTGCCCAGTCTGTCCAACTGAGTTCACGAAATCGTCCTAATGGACTATACTTGTGAAATGGAATCCTCCAATCTCCTCAAATGAGTGGCTGCCTCGGAACACATGGCTTGTTATTTATTACCCGTATCAGGCAAAAATGTTACTCTGGATTAATTTAATCCAGAATAATTAAGCTTTTTGATTACGTTCTTTCAACTGTTTCTGTCAGTGAGTTTAAGTTCAGACCTATTTAAATTACAAATTTATTCAGTCACAGGATATGGACATCGCTGACCAGATCGGCATTTATTGCCCATCCTTAATTGCCCTTTCAGAAGGTGGCAGTGAACTGCCTTCTTGAACTGCTGCAGTTTCTGAGGTGTAAGTGCACTCACAGTGCTGTTAGAGAGGGAATTCCAGGATTTTGACCCAGTGACAGTGAAGGAACGGTTAATATATTTCCAAGTCAGGATGGTGAGTGACTTGGAGGGGAACATCCAGGTAGTGGTGTTCCCAGATAGCTCTTGCCCTTGTCCTTCTAGGCTATAGAAATTGAAGGTTTGAAAGGTGCTGTCAAAGGAGCCTTGTTGGAATGTTGTAGTGTATCTTGCATGTCGGTGGAGGAGGGAGTGAGCCTGCAGACTGCTTTGTCCTGGATGGTGTCAAGCTTGTACAATGTTGTTCAAGCTGTCCTTATCCAGGCAAGAGGAGAGTATTCCATCACACTCCTGGCTTGTGCCTTATAGATGGTGGAGGAGGTTTGGGGAGTCAGGAGGTAAGTTCAACACAGAATTCCCAGCCTCTGACCTGCTGTTGTAACCATGGTATCTATATGGCTGGCCCAGTTCAGTTTTGGTCAGTGGTAACTCTCAGAAAGTTGATTGTGATTTAAGTTATTCTAATATTTGATCTATCTAATACTATGTGACTTTCTAATGGGAAAACTGAATGTGCAGCTTACAAGCAGAGCAGCTAGGAGTGTATTATTGGTTATTCTGGTTATTGCACCAGAAAATTATATTTAAAAAAGATCTGAAATTCTGAATGTTTTTGAACAAATTAAATTTCTGTTGGCAGATTAGTTTGATGGCAGAAAATGAATTGTGCTGTTGTTAAGAATGTCACCAAATAGGATTCAGACTATTTACTGGGAATGAGCTGTGTGCCCCAGGATGTAAACGCTGTATGGATCTGTAAGAAATATTGCCAGATATAGAACTGATGGGGTTGTGATTTCAGAGACAATCCTTTCTTTCTCTAGGATGGAACCTATGGTCTGGGCTGTCGTGAACAATGTGACTGCTGTCACGCAGATGGTTGTGACCCAGTTACTGGATTCTGCCGCTGTGTTACGGGCTGGACTGGTAAATATGAAAAAAAATCTGTGAAATATTTAAATATATCCAAATATTCTTCTGTTTCCGGCTCACTTTCTCTCCACCCCACAGATCACCTTGTCCTTATCTATTTGAGGATTTGTGTTACACTATACGCAGTGCGCAGCCTGTTGAACAGCACGTAACCTTCTCAGTAATTCATGTACAGTTTTTGTGTTGCTGGTATTCCATAGAAATGAAATGTTCATTGCTCCTTTGACTTTTTTGCTGTTTAGTCAGTAAACTCTTCCATGTGGAGAGAATCATGGAATCCTGACAGTGCAGAAAGAAACCATTCAGCCCATCGACTCAGCACTGATTCTCTGAAGGAACATCCCACCCAGGCCCTCCCCTCCCCCATCCCCTCCTCTCCCCCCATCCCCATAACTCCCTGCACATTTACCATGGCCAATCCGCCTAACCCACATATCTTTGGACCATGGGAGGAAACAGAAGCACGTGCAGACTCCACACAGAATGTGACCCGAGCCAGGAATCGCACCCGGGTCCCAAGCACTGTGAGGCAGCAGGGCTAACCACTGTTGTGTTTCTTGCGGGCGCCCAGAGCGGTGTGTCTTGCCAAAGGCATTCAGTTGCTGATCTGGGGACTTGGCATTGGGGGTGAAGGGCCCACTGTGAGTCAGATCACCGAAACTTGCTGCCGACACCCTATCCCTTCCCTCATGATCTCCTTCCTGCCTTGAAGCAGGGCTTTGGGGAGGGTGTAGTACTGGCAGCAGCCACTACTTCCGTGATGGTACTGCTAAGCACAGATGACTTGCTAGCCTCTGATTGGCTGTTGACTCTTGGTCAATGGGATATTTGCCACCAAGGTCACTGTCCATCGCTGACCAATTAACTTCCTGATTGGGTCTCAATTCAGTGTCCTTTCCTTAAAGAGACAAAGTGGGGCTCCCACTGGTCCTGCAGCTGATGGTGAGGCCCCCATTGCATCTCATGCACATCCATGAGATTGCACCCTTTATTTCAGATTAAAATATGGTTTGGGTTTTTGAAACATTTACTTGCATTTCTCCTGGAATGTGAGAACCTGTGGGAATGGAGTGATCCTATTTTTGAAGAAAGATCCCAATCACTCTGGTAATTTCTCACATGGAGGAGCCACCTTGCCATGTTCCAGCTCACATCACTGCAGAATAAAACTGGCTTTTAGCTGGCTTGTTACCACATGGATTCTGTTTTGAAATCACAGTCTCATTCTTCTTATTTCAGTTGCTTTAAACCCAGATTTACTTCTGCTTATGTTTTGAAAGTATTTTGAAAGCTCATTATTCCTTCGGTTGAGTTAGCAATCCAATGGTGATTGTGGGGGGATTTGTAAGATGTGTTTTGGATGTTGGTATGTATTTCCAGTATCAGATTTTTGCTCGCCAAGTGAATCGCCTGTCTGGAAATTTATCTCAGCTCTCAAACAAATTTTGAAGTGTTTTATCTTAGGGCTACATTAATGCTGAAGTCTAGTTTCAAGACACCTGCCAGAACCTTCTGCAAGGATGTGAAAGTTGCTTGTCTCACCTGAGGCAAAGGAGAACTTTAAACACCCTCTACCTTGGCTTCTCAGTCTTTTGGCTAAGATCAACATCAGATCGAGCACAAGATGGAGTGCGATGCCTTATCCTGTCAACTTGGATCTTGTTTGTCTCTCATGTAGGGATCTTGAATTGGATTCAACTGAAATTTGAATTTGGTTTTTAGAGCAAGCAAGGAATGGATTTGGGTTTGCCTGCTCCACTCTGAGCATTGTAGCTTTAAGGATGGAGTAAAATTCGAAAAAAAAGCATTCTCTACTTTGGCAAATGTCTACGTTACAGTTAGAAATACAAAATACAAGTTAGATATCATACAAGGAGACCTTGTTAGAAGCTCATAGAGTCCAGTAAAGTAATCCTTACGCTTATTGAAGTTTGAATGCTATGTATGAAAGAGACCTCGTAGAGTCCAGGATATAGAGACAATAAACAGATTTATGTATAATGAGAGGGTTTTAATGATGATTCTATACTAAAGCATCCCAATAGGATGGAGATTTCTCTCTTTTTCTATGCTTTTGTGGTGAAGATATTTGTAAAATTCACACTGAATTCATCATTTGTTTGTTTTTTGCTGCATTTTTTCCTTTGGAATCCTAATGTCATGAGCTTCATTAACTGAGAGACCATACTTAGAGACTTGCTCCAGGCTTGTGCTAATGTTGCTGCATAGCCAGCTGTAAGGGGACGTACAAGAGGGTCTGGGATGACTAGCTCTCTGATGTTCCTCCCTTGCCTGAGGAGCTCACCATGCGGAGGATCCCAGGTGCAGACACGGCTCCTACTGTTGTGTGCTGTGACATGTATACACGGCCATCTGTCCCTGGAGTCACTTGACTTGCAGAATGTTAAACTGTTGTAAAAAATTATGTTGTTGGAAGGAAATAGGTAATCCGGGGGTTGGAAACTAATTTTTCAACTCTATCCTTCTGTAAAGAATGTTTGGAATTTCTGTCATGCAGTTGCAGAGGAGAGAGTGACAATGGTTACACAGGGGAGGGGGGGATCAAGTGCACTTCCATTCGAAAAACTTCTCATTTTTCACCTTTTCTAACCTTCTGAATATAGAATTCTCTTTCATAGTTAATGCCAGGTCTCTCACTTATTCTGACTGCTGTCATTTTTCATTGGTTTTCAATGGAACATCAGCCCTGTTTAAAATTGGCTTCACTCTCTTATCTCAATAAGTCTAAGGTTGACTGATTAATTGGGCTTTAATGACATTGCACATTAAAATATTCTGTCTTTACTTTATTAAAATGAGCCTCTTTCTACATTTGAAAGGACAGAATGTTTCAACAAAATAGCGAGAGGAGAATCACAGAGGGCGGGGGAGGAGCGTGCAGTCAATGCAGCATCTAGTAACGAGCACAGAAATCCACCCAATGACTTTTTCAGTGGAAAATATTCTTTTCTCAATTGTTGAGATGTAAGCTTCTTTTCTCCGTCCATTCTAATTGTCCTTGGTAAAAGAACTATGACATTTCAGTGCACTTTCCAAAGTTGGGAAGGAGGTGCCCAGTACCAGAAGGTCAATCATTTGTCAATAATTGACCTTAAATGAGAAATCACACTTGAACACCACAACATCACTGATGTTACGAGCAGTGCGATCCGGCTTATGTTTCAGCACGCTGCAACTTGGAACTGTGGAAGGCAAGTTCCATTTTCAGCCACGTTGGATGCCCAGCCTCCATTGCTTTATTGCCAGGAGGAACAGTTGGAGATTGAGTTATTACCAGGCTGTTATAGGGAGGGACTTAAATGAAGGCCTTAGAATAGATTACCCACCTGCCGCCTTGGCTGCAGGATGTGTTTGGCCAGAAGGCACCATAAGGAGAACAGGACGAAACAGAAAAAGACCAGGAGTTATGGGAACTAGAAATGTCACTCAGGTGTGGGAGAAGCAGTCCTGAGGTCAGAGTTTGAACACATTGGTGGAGATGTGTCCTAAATCGAAACTGAGATTGTTGATGTAAATCCTCAGCCACATGAGAGAAACTTGTCCCGTTCCATGATGCTAACATCCTTCATCTGATGAGCCTAAAATCTGAAGTAAAATGAGAAGAAACTGTGCAGATGAAGTACTTTCCAGCTCAGTGCCATTTCCATAGAACAAAACAGCACAGGAACACGCCCTTTGGCCCACAATGTTGTGCTGAACACGATGCCAAAGTAAACTAATCCCTTCTGTCTGTCCTTGCTCCATCTCCCTCTATTCCTCGCATATTCCTGTGCTTATCTAAAAGCCCCGTAAACACCCCTATCATATCTGCCTCCACCACCACCCCTGGCAGAGCGTTCCAGACCCCTATCACTCTCTGTAAAAAAAAACTTGCCTCTCACATCTCCTTTGAACTTTCTCCCCCTCCCCTTAAGTGCATGCCTTCTAGTATTAGACATTTCAACTCTGGGAAAGAAAATTCTGACTGTTAACCCTATCTATGCCTCTCATAATTTTATAGACTTCTATCAGGTCTCTCTTCAGTTTCCACCGCTCCAGAGAAAACATCCTCTTTTTCCTCTTCTTCTAGCTCCAACCCTCTAATCTAGGCAGCATCCTGGTAAACTTCTTCTGCACCCTTTCCAAAGCCTCCACATCCCTCCTGCAATGTTCTGAAGCTACATCACTTGTCTAGGGGCATGGGAACATAACTGTAGACCATTCAGCCCATCGAGCCTGCTCCACATTCAATTAGATCATTGTTTAATCATCTACCTCAACACCACTTCCTGCATTTCCCCATGCCCTCTGATGTCATAAGTATCCAGATCAATTTCTGTCTTGAAAATACTCAACGACTGAGTTTCCACAGCTTCTAGGGCAGAGAATCCCAAACATCCATCACAGTTCTATGCTCACCAGTCAGGGGAAACATCCTATCTACATCCACTCTGTCGTAAGACCATAAGACATAGGAGCAGAATTAGGCCACTCTGCCCATTGAGCCTGCTCCGCCATTCAATCATGGCTGATATTTTTCCATCCCCATTCTGCTGCCTTTTCCCTCTAACCCCTGATCCCCTTATATAAGAAGTTTATTTATTAGTCACAAATAGGCTTACATTAACACTGCAATGAAGTTACTGTGAAATTCCCTGAGCTGCCACACTCCAGCACCTGTTTGGGTCAATACACCTAACCAGCACGTCTTTCAGAATGTGGGATGAAACCGGAGCACCCAGAGGAAACCCACGCAGACACGAGGAGAACGTGTAAACTCCACACAGGCAGTGCCCAAACCCGGAATCGAACTTGGGTCCTGGCGCTGTGAGGCAGCAGTGCTAACCACTTTGCCACCATGCCACCCACTGTCATGCTCTGTAAGAATTGTGCAAGTCTCAATAAGTCTATTTACAGATTCCCTTCTGACCAGAGACTGCATTTGAAAATAGACTAACTTGTGTACACACAGACTAAATACTGTTTACAAAAGCAAAATTCTGCAGATGCTGGAAATCTCAAATAAAGGCTAAAAGTGCTAGAAGTACTCAACCAGTCAACTGGCATCTGGTTTAAAAGAAAAAAGAAAGGAAATTGCTGACCACAAAGTCTTTTACAGCCAGTATAGTCACTTTTCTGATGTAAGAAATGTGGCACGGTAGCACAGTCGTTAGCACTGCTGCCTCACAGCGCCAGGGACCTGGCACATTCTCCCTATGCCTGTGTGGATTTCCTCCGGGTGCTCCAGTTTCCTCCCACAGTCTGAAAGACCTGCTGGTTAGGTGCATTGGCCGTGCTAAATTTGCCTTCAGTGTACCCGAACAGGTGCTGAACTGTGGCGACTAGGGGAATGTCACAGTAACTTCATTGCAATGTTAATGTAAGCCTACTTGTGACTAATAAATAAACTTTAACTTTAATTTTAAGTTAGTTTGTGCACAGCAAGATCCCACAAACAACAGTGAGACAATGAGCAGCCAGTGGTGGTGACGAATGAGGAATAAATTTTAGTTAGGACAAAGGGAAAAACTCCAGTGTTCTTTTTCCAGTGCAAAGCCACAGGATCTTTTGTATGTTCTCCTGAGAGGGCAGGCGGACCCCCTGTTTAACATCTCATCTGAAAATCAGCACATCTGACAATGCAATATTCCCTCAGTGCTGCAGTGATGTTGGTGTCCAAGTTCTGGAGTGGAGCTTCTGCCCACTCCTGATGGAATTTTAACCTGATCACGATATTAGAAGGAAGTCCATAGAGGCAAGACTTGCAATTGTCCATTCTGTGGGAAGTGTGTGGAGTGCACACACATTCCCACAGAATGGACAATTGCAAGTTTCCCACACTTAGGAATGAGGCGAATGGTGGCCTGGTTCAGCATTTCCAGAATTTCTGAGCCTGGAAACAATATTCTGTCCGATTTCCCTGTCCTGAGGAGAACCAAAACTAAAATATAAATATTCATGAGTATGTGAAAATTACATTTTAAAAAAATTACAGATTGCAGCTCTTTCAGAAACTGCGAGAAAGGATGAGATGGACATGTTCATGTAGAAAATTGCTTCCATTTCTGTTGGCTTCATTACTTCTCATTTATTATTGAGAAAACTTACCGTAACGAAGGCATCAAACGTTGGAGGAATTTGTCCTGTTTTTAAAGTTGGAAATCTCAGGGCTCTTATGTAAGTTATGTTCTCACCATCATCTCATTGTACCTTGGGGGTGATAAAAAGCTTCTCATTCTGACTACTGTGCCCAAGATCAGCAACACTTCTAGATTCATGTTACAGAAATAAAATCAATCACCTCACTCCTTCGCATCTGCTCAACCAATGTGGCAATACAAATATAAATCTTCCTTGCTGCTTTATGTTACAATTTCCTTCCATGTACGCTACCTAACACCAGCATTCCTCCAGTAAAAACAGCTTATTACTGAGCATAGAAATTTATCAAAGGACAGAGTTTTCCCACAACTTAACTAACAAATATGCTAGCCGTGTCATCCCTGTGATTAACGATTAACTTTACATGCTTTATGTCACGGTGTAAGGATCGCAGCAACATTGTAAACACATCAATGTTACGTTTAAAAAAGCAAACATGCTGAATGAGAATTCATTGACAACATTGGCAAAAATATCAGATTATATTTTCACAACCATATTTCTGATATAACTGCACATATTGACAGAACTCCTCTGAGGAGTTCTTTATTCTTTTGAACTCAAATATGCAGTTCAATGGAATTGTAGAAATACTTAATGCAGTGTTTCCCCAATAATATTTACCACGGGAAGAACTCTGGTCGATGAATGTTGCAGCTTTATCGAATCTTAGTTAGGCAGGACTTGGAATATAGTATTCAATTCTGGTCGCCACACTACCAGAAGGATGTGGAAGCTTTGGAGAGGGTACAGAAAAGATTTACCAGGATGTTGCTTGGTATGGAGGGCATTAGCTATGAGGAGGGGTTGGAGAAACTTGGTTTGTTCTCACTGGAACAACGGAGGTTGAGGGGTGACCTGATAGAAGTCTACAAGATTATGAAAGGCATGGACAGTGGAAAGTCAGAAGCTTTCTCTCAGGGTGGAAGAGTCAATTACTAGGGGGCATAGGTTTAAAGTGCAAGGAGCAAGGTTTAAAGGAAATGTACGAGGCAAGCTTTTTTACACAAAGGGTGGTGGGTGCCTGGAACTCACTGCCAGGGGGCGCGGTAGCGGAAGCAGATACGATAGTGATTTTTAAGGGGCATCTTGACAAATACATGAATAGGATGAGAATAGAGGGATATGGTCCCTAGAAGGGTAGGGATTTTTAGTTCAGATGAGCAGCATGGCCAGTGCAGGCTTGGAGGGCCGAAGGGCCTGTTCATGTGCTGTAATTTTCTTAGTTCTTTGAAATTAGTGTGCAGTATTACATGATGGAAGGAAATGTATTTAATGAATGTTGCCAAAGGAGTTATGAGAGAGACTGGGATGAGATCTGGAACTGATAATACTCTCACCACTCACTGAAGACCATCATCAGAACGGCAATCAACAGCAGGGAGAAGCTTTATTGGGCCATCCTGCTGGAACTGTGTAATGATTTGGTTAGATTCTAACTTGAAAAATGTATTTGGTTCTGGTTGACAAGACACAGCCCAAGTCCTGAAAATGGACTAAAGGACTAGAAGGCTGAGCGCTCTGTCAGAAGAAAGAGTTATGAAGAATGGTCATAGCAATTTGAATTTTTAAGCCTAGAAGGAACAGAGAACATTATAGAGTTATATAAAGTGCAAAGTCAATTTGAAAAGGTTAATTTTAACCATTATTTTCAGATTGCAGGGCATGGGGACATGATACAGTCTGATGAAAGATAAGATTAGGTTTAGCACTAATGGCAGGAAACAATTCTTCATTTCGAGTTATCATCACTTAGATGCTGCCCTAAGTTGGGTAAAGGAAATGGGAATTTGTGTTGAATGTAATCAGATTGTGCAATGGAATAGGAGCAGGCGGAGGGATATCCTGACGGAAAGTTTAAAGTTGTTCCATTTGTACTTAGCTTTTGAAGTACCCTCAGGAATTCAAAATGTGCAGTTTGTGCAGAATTTATGAAATCTGGAAATGTGGTTCAAATTGATTGTTTATTTTACGTTAATATAAAATTAAAAGCCAAATGTTTGAGAGTGGTAAGTTGCGGATTCACACTACAGATTGCTCAGATTGGAGTTCACTTTCTGTGAAGTACTGTAACAGTGGTTAGCACTGCTGCCTCACAACACCAGGATCCTGGGTTCAATTCCGGTCATGATATGGAGATGCTGGTGTTGGACTGGCGTAAACACAGTAAGAAGTCTCACAACACTAGGCTAAAGTCCAACAGATCTATTTGGTAGCAAATGCCATTAGCTTTCAGAATGCTTTCTGCTGCTCCGTCAGGTGAGTGGGAGATCTTTTCATAAACAAGGCATATAAAGGCACAAACTCAATTTACAGAATAATGATTGAAATGCAAGTCTTTACATTAATCAAGTCTTATAGGTACAGACAATGTAAGTGGAGAGAGCATTAAAGCGTTAAAGCGTGTATTGTCTCCAGACAGGATAGTTAATGAGATTTTGCAAGTCCAGGGAAGTCACAGGGGTTACAGATAGTATGACATGAACCCAAGATCCCTGTTGAGGCCGTCCTCATGTGCGCAGAACTTGGCTGTCAGTCTTTGCTCAGCGAGTGTGCGCTGTCGTGTGTCATGAAGGCCGCCATGGAACAGCCATGGGGACCAAATCCACACCTCAATATGCCAACATCTTCGTGCACAGGTTCAAACAAGACTTCATTGCACAGGATTTTCAACCGATGCTATGCACTATATACATCGATGGCATTTTCTTTCTTTGGACTCATAGTGAACAAGCACTGAAACAACTATATGATGACATCAACAAGTTCCATCCCACCATCAGACTCACCATGGACTACTCTCCGGAGTCAGTTACATTCTTGGACATACGCATCTCTATTAAGAATGGTCACCTCAGCACTTCACTCTACCGCAAGCTCACAGATAACACCACGATGCTCCACTTCTCCAGCTTCCACCCTAAACACGTTAAAGAAGCCATCCCCTACGGACAAGCCCTCCATATACTCAGGATCTGCTCTGATAAGGAGGATTGCAACAGACACCTCCAGACACTGAAAGATGCCTTCATAAGAACAGGATATGGTGTTTGACTCATCGATTGACAGTTCCAACATGCCACAGCGAGAAACCTCACCAACCTCCTCAAGACAAACATGGGACGCGTTGGACAGAGTACCCAGTCATCGTCCAGTACTTCCCCGGACTGGAGAAGCTACAACCACTCCTCCGGAGCCTTCAACATGTCGGTGATGAAGATGAACATCTCACCAAGGCCATCTCCACACCCCCACTTCTTGCCTTCAAACAACCGCACAACCTCAAACAGACCATTGTCCGCAGCAAAAGACCTAGTCTTCAGAACAGTGACCACAACACCACACAACCCTGCCACAGCAATCTTTGTGAGACGTGCCAGATCATCGACCCGGATGTCATCATCTCACATGAGAACACCATCCACCAGGTACACGGTGCATGCTCCTGCAACTCGGCCAACATTGTCTATCTGCAGGAAAGGATGTCCCGAGGCATGGTATATTGGGAAGACCATGCTGACGCTATGACAACAGATGAATGAACACTGCTTGACAATCACCAGGCAAGACTGTTCTCTTCCTGTTGGGGTACATTTCAGCGGTCATGGGGATTCGGCCTCCGATCGTCAGGTAAGCGTTCTCCAAGGCGGCCTTCACGACTCATGACAGCGCAGAGTCGCTGAGCAAAAACTGATAGCCAAGTTCTGCTCACGTAAAGACAGCCTCAACCAGGATCTTGGGTTCATGTCACACTATCTGTAAGCCCCATGACTTGCCTGGACTCTCAAAATCTCACTAACTGTCCTGTCTGGAGACAAAACTGTCCTGTCTGTACTCCATTACATTGTCTGTACCTTTAAGACTTGATTAGCTGTAAATTCTTGCATTTCAATCATTATTCTGTAAATTGAGTTTGTGCCTTTATGTGCCCTGTTTGTGAAAAGATCTCCTACTCACCTGACGAAGGAGCAGCAAAAGCTCCAAAAGCTAGTGGCATTTGCTACCAAATAAACCTGTTGGAAATAACCTGGCGCTGTAAGACTTCTTTCTGTATTCAATTCTGGTGTCAGGTCACTATCTGTATGAAGTTTGCATGTTCTCTCCATGTCTGTGTGGGCTTCCTCCGGGTGCTTTGGTTTCCACCCACAGTCCAAAGATTAGGTGATTACCCATAGTAAATAGCCCTTTAACGTCAGGGGAATTAGCTGAGTAGATAAGTAGGGTTACGGAGATAGGGCCTGGGTGAGATTGTTGTTGGTGCAGATTTGATGGGTCAAATGGCCTCCTGCTGCCCTGTAGCGATTCTGTGATTTTAACTGTCATAACGAAATAACAAGCCAGCTACTTCATCAGGGGATGGAAATAAAATGGGTTTGATTCCAGAATGCTTTTACTGGCAGTGAGCCTCTACCCATCTCCCCAAGTTGTGTGACAGGCAAGTTTCAGGATGAATAAAAGGAGGTAGGAAATCATTTTTAGCTGTTGTAGTTTTTGAGAAAAGGCTCTTCTGTAAAGCCACAGAGTTTCCTGTACAAAATATGTCACCATGTGGTGAGAACCAAAGAGATTTCCTTTATTCACTCTATCTGGAATGGTTTTCTGTTCTTTGTACTCATGGAAAATGATTGCATTATGTGTCTGCATCAGGCACTCCAAGGCCAAATCAATCTAAGTTATACTTCTTGAATCACAATATTGTTATGGTGCAGGAAGAGGCCATTTGGTCCATCGTATCTGCACTGGCTCTCCAAACGAGCATTATGGCTAAGTGCTATTCTCCTACCTTTTCCCCATACCTCTGCACATTGTTTTTTTAACTGCTTTTGCTCTGACTCAACGTGTTTCAAACTGAAATGCCTAACACCCCAAAAATAACTTCCATCCTTGTCACATCTCTCACTGTTCCAGGTTTTGGCAGTTTATCCTGTCCGAGGTACATTTGTCCCAAATTCACTTAAGATCCTTCTAGAAAGGAAGGATTTTCATCTTGTGTGTCTGAAGTGTTGTTCAATCTGAGGTCCATGAGATGAGAAAGATAGTGCAAACCATCCTTGTGATTCCATTGGCTTATTCCCCCTCTCTGGGTGAAAACACCTTCTGTTGTCTTACATGTTCTGTTTGTTTCTGTTCTAAATATATTACCTATTCTAGAGTAAGGAATTTTAATCCAATCAGTTCAGTTATAGACTTTCAAAGTGAACCTTAATTCCATTGTACTGTCCCCAGTTCAGAGTCTCAGCAATGTTGGTATGGAGCATCCCAGGCTGATAGGGTTCCTAACAATGGTGATCTCTACAGGGGAAAACACCTAGCAGAAGTCAGCTGGCCCCCAGGGCAAGGGGTGGGATAATAATGTCCTGTGAACCTTCATCATCCCAGTGATCATGTGACATCACTCACAAATAGCCAAAAGCAAAATACTGCAAAGCTTGCTGTCTGAAATAAGTAAATAAAAAGCTGGAAAAATACAGCAAGCCAGGCAGGAAGCTTTGTCATTTCTCCAGTTCCAGCCTAACAGAACCACTAAACACCTCTTCCCCTGCCCATCGCTTCCAGAAGGGCCTTTCCGTCTGTGATACACTAGTCTACTTCTCAACCACTCTGATACCTCCCCGCTTTCCTAGGGCACATTTCTGTGCAAACATAGGAGTTGCAGCACCTCGCCTTCCACCTCCTCTCTCACTCTGCAAAGCCTCAAAATACTCCTTTCAAATGAAACAGAGCTTTACTGGCAGTTCTTTCAGTTTAGCACACTGCTGTTTGCTGTTCACGATGTGGTGCCTCATTGTGGAGATCACAAGCAGACTGGGTGGCATCTCCATTCAGTCTGCAAGTATCAGCCCGAGTTTCAGTTGCTTATCATTGTAATTCTTTGCCTTTTTCCCATGCTGACTTTCTGTCCTTGACCTGCCGCTGTGCTCTTGTGAAGCTCAATTTGGAACAGAACCTTTATAATTTCCAATATCACATTCCCTTGTCCTGGTCATTTCTACAATTGTGCTTCTTATGTCTTTGTCAGGTATTCGCTGTGACAATGTATGTCTGCAGGGAAGCTGGGGTCCAAACTGCTCCATTTCCTGTAACTGTGACAATGGTGGCTCCTGCTCACCTGAGGACGGGACCTGTGAGTGCGCACCTGGATTTCGAGGGGCCATGTGTCAGAGGAGTAAGTATGAAACTGAAACCGGTGGCTTTTTAAAATCGTCTTCTCTCCTCCTTTACCTAGTGGTTCTCCATGCATTCTCCCTGGGGAGAGGAAGAAGTCATTCCCTCTCCCGGATGCCAGCTGAAGCCCCCAGCCTGATCTTCTTCATTCTGCTATTGGCAACGGTGTCTTCAGCTATTGGCTCTGAAATGCCCTTTCTAAACCTCTCTGCCTCACCCTGCTCCTTAAGGCACTTCTTAAAATCCATCTCCTTGACTGAACATTTGGTAATCAGTCCAGTATTTATTTATCTGGCTCTGCGTCAAATTGAATCTCTTCTTATGAAGTAATTGGAATATTTTTAATACATTAAAGATATGCGTGGACACTGTGTGAACAACCTGTCAACATCTCTAACTCCGATAAGATATGTGTTTATATATATTATGTATAAGAATCATAACATAATATAGCACAGGGAACATTCAGCCCGGGTCCGTACCAATATTTCTGACATATGGTTAATCCCACCCCCCGACTGCTTCCCATATCACTGCTATTCTTTTCTCCTTCAAATACTTCTCCAACTCCCATTTGAAGACAATGGCTGGATCTATATTCACCATCCATCATGCGATGCATCCCAAATCCTAACCCCTTGCTGTATTAAAAAGTTTTTCTCATGTCACCGCTCGTTCTTTCACCAATTGCCTGAAGTCAGTGTGCTCTAATTAACAAGATTCAGCCAAAGGATGCAATTTCTCTTTACTTGCTCTACCTAAACCCATCATGATGTCAATCTTTTTCTTAGCCTTCTCTGCTCTCAGGAGAGCCACCCCAGCTTCTCTAGTCTTTCCAAGTACCTCCAATAACCTCATCCCTGGAACCATTCCAGTAAATCGCTTCAAATCCTCTTGAGCCTTATGTACTTCTTAGAGTATGATGCCAATCTGGGGCTGAGCGAGTGTTTGATATTGCTTTGACATGACTTCTTGCCTCTTGTAATCCAGCTCTATATAAAGTCCAAGATTCCATTTGCTTTAGTAAAGGCTTGGTTATAAAAGAAAAATGTATGTCTGGGCGATGCTACAGGGCCATAAACATACTATCTTTTCAAGTCACAAACGACAAGAGGCCGCAGCTTTAGATCTTTCCCGCCAGCTCAAGAGAGCAAGAACTGCTGTTAGAAATGATACAGACACTAATAAACTCAACAGAACTCTTCACAAGCGATAAGTTTCTGCTTTGAGAATCTCCTGAAAAACATGGCGCGATCTTACCGCCCGTTCACGCCACGATCCTGCTGCAGCGAAGACGGCGAATTAGGCAACAAGCCAAATCTCCATTCACTGCAGCAGGATCGGAAAATCCAGCTGGTGTGGTCAGCTGGAAAATTCCAGCCACGGAGACTGAAATCATGTTGTTACGACATCATAGAAAACACAAAACAGCTTACGTGTATTTTGTGCATTTCCGGTTAAGTACAGCAGACGATTTGTACATGGTGAGGCCTTGCAATCAGCCAAATAAACTTCAAAGTACAACTTGATTTGTTTTTTCAATCTTGAAGGTTGAAGAATAAATGAGAGTCAGGACAAATAAATATTGGCTAGGACACTGCAAACCTCTCATCAAAACGTAGAAACTAGTAGCAGGAGTAGGCCATTCAGCCTTTCAAGCTCGCTCCCCTATTCAGTATGACCATGGCTGATCCTCTATCTCAGCTCCATTCTCTCCATACCCTTTGGCACTTCCAGAGTCCAGAAATCTGTCTATGTCTTTCTTAAGTACAGTAATTTGGCCTCTACAGCTTTCTGCCGTAGAGAATTCCACAGGTCCATCACCCTTTGAATGAAGAAGTTTCTCCTCATTTCAGTCCTGAATAGCCAACCCCATATCCTGAGACTGCAACCCCTTGTTCTAAACCCTCCTCCAGCCAGAGGAAACAACATTTCTGCATCCAGTCTGTCCAGCCCTGTCAGAATTTTATTCAATCAGATTCCCTCACATTCTCCTAAATTCCCATGACTATAGGCCCAGTCAACCCAATGTCTCCTCAAATGACAATCCTGCCATCCCACGAATGAATCTGGGGAACCTTCACCACCCTCCCTCTGTGGCAAAATTTCCTTTCTTAAGTAAGGAGACCAAAACTGCGCACTGTATTCCAGGTTTGGTCACGCCAAGGCCCTGTACCGCTGCAGTAAGACATCCTTTCTCCTGTACTCAAGTCCTCTTGCAATGAAGGCCAACCTATCATTTGCCTTTCTAACTGCTTGCAGTACCTACGTGCTTGCTTTCAGTGACTGGTGTAGTCGGACACCCAGACCCCTCGGTGTGTCACTGTTTCCTAATCTATCGTAAACACAGTAAAAAGTCTGACAACACCAGGTTTTAGTCCAACCTATTTATTTGATAGTAAACGCACAAGCTTTCGGGGTTAGTCCCTTCGTCAGGTGAATGGAGAGTTCTGGCCTCAGACAGAGCATATAAAGCACAGACTGTTTAGAGATTACTGCTTTATATGCTCTGTCTGAGGCCAGAACTCTCCATTCACCTGACGAAGGGACTAACCCCGAAAGCTTGTGCGTTTACTATCAAATAAATCGGTTGGACTAAAACCTGGTGTTGTCAGACTTTTTACTGTGTTTACGCCAGTCCAACGCCGGCATACCCACATCATGACTCCTAATCTATCACCATGTAAATGATGCTGTTTCTCCATCCAAAGTGGATAACTTCACACACACCCATGTTACACTGCATCTGACATGTATTTGTCCACTAACTCAGCTTGTCTAAATCACCTTGAAGCCTCAAAACATCCTCCTTAAATTCCTACCAAGTTTGTGTCATCAGTGAACTTGGAAATATTACATTTGGCCCCATCATCCAAATCATTGATGTATATGTTGAATAGCTGAATCCAAGCACTGATCCGTGCGGGACACCAGTAGTCAATGCCTGCCACTTTGAAAAAGACCCAGTTATTCTCAATCCATGCCAATATATTACCCCCCAACCCCATTTGCTTTAATTTAGCACACCAACCTGTGATGTGAGACTGTGTTAAAGCTTTCAGAAAATCCAAATACACCACGTTCACTGGTTCACCCTTATCTATTCTGTTAGTTACATTCTCAATAAACTCCAGTGGGTTTGTCAAACATGATTTCCCTTTCATAAATTTGTTTTGACTTTGTCCATTCCTATTGATAATTTCTAAGTGTCCTGTAATCACATCCCTTAGATTCTAGCATTTTCCCTACCACTGATGTTAGGCTAATAATTCCCTGTTTTCTCCCTCCCTTTTTTAAATAGCAGGGTTACATTTGCCACCCTCCAATCTGCAGGGACTGTTTCAGAATCTACAGAATGTTGGAAGATGACAACCAGCGCATCCACTGTTTCCATGGCCACCACCTTTAGCACCCTGGGATGTAGATTGCCCCAAGGGCTTCAGCTGGAGCATGGACAGTCTTTGTGTCTCAGGCCTTGTCCAGCCCATCACTGTGTGTTTGTGTTGGGAGGAATCCAAGGTCAATCCCCTCCTTGTAATTCCATGCCCTTCCACCCCACTCACTAGTGAGGGAGCATAACATTCTGGTCCTGGGGTGAGATTTGGGCTCAGTGGTGGGAGTTGATATCACTGAACAATGCTGACACTCAAGGGGCAAACTGTCTGGGAGTAACAATCCTATTGCAGTAATTGTGTCTATTCATCATAATGAGGAGAGAATCAGATGTTTGCCTCACTGGGAGAGACTCAGTGAGAACCAACTTTGACACTTAATCAACTGACTTCCATTTTGGCCATGCAGAAAAAAATGTTGGTTGGTAATTTCTGAGAAATATTTTAGAAAGAGAGGAATTTGAGAAGGTTTTATTTTGTTTAACTGTCTGAGCTACTTTGACTTTCTTTCAGTCTGTTCCCCTGGATTTTATGGCCATCACTGCAACCAGGCTTGTCCCCAGTGTGTCCACAGTAATGGACCATGTCATCACATCACCGGCCACTGTGATTGCTTGTCAGGATTCATGGGTTCCCTCTGCAATCAAGGTAATGTCTTGAATATGTCAGAGCCACATGCAGAACAATGGGAGATGATAAGGCCTTTACACTAGTGTAAAAAGTCAAGTCACTCTATTAGGATCTTCTATTTCTCAGTACTCCTGGGAGAGAAATCCGCAACCTCCAGAGTACAGCAGGGATAGGAATTGGGGTAGTCAGAGCGTAAGACTGTCTGAATATGAACCTACACCCTGCCACTGAGATAAAACACTATGGTTGAAATTTTACCAACATTTCTCCAACTGTCAGGTTGACTGAAAATCGGTCTGTCACTCTCCAGATGCACAGCCGAGTTTTTAGAGCAGATTCTCCTGCACTCAGTTCACCAAGAATCTGTGCTGTGGTTTGTATCTAAACTCTGACAGGGCGGGGCTGGATAGAGCCAGCAAGACTGGCACAATGGGGATAGGGGCACCATCTCGTAAAGGAATTAAATTCTCCTCCCCCTTCCCTTCCCCTACACTCATGCACATGCATGTGCGCATGCGCACACACACACGCGCACACACACACACACACACACACACACACACACACACACACACACCCCCCCCCCCCCCCCCCCCCCCCCCATAAGAGGTGACCCTCTGACTTGGAGGCATCGGGGCCCTCCCCCACCCCCACAACCGTCGCAGTATTGTGGACACTCCTCCCCCTCACTATCATCACCCCCCAGTCCCTACCAGGCATCGCCAACCCCTCTCCTCACTGCTCTCACTTCGTGTAACGAGAATCTCATCTCCTGACTCTCTCAGACTTTGTGCCCACATCATCGTTTCCGCCCCATGTCAGTCTGTTTTTCAATACTTTGTAGTTGCTGAATCCAAAGTCAGGAATGTAATTTGCTTTCTTCACTAAACGCTGATATTTACTCATGAAATCTTGTATTTAGAATCATGGCCTTGGAAGAGTGATTGGATTAGTCCTGCTCTCCTGTTTTTTCTGGACACTCCTAGACTGGGTGCTCCTGCAGGTGGGAGTTGCTTTAGCTCAGTGCCTGGACAGCTGGCCCGTGATCCAGAGTGACACAAACAGAACAGGTTCAATTCCCGGACTGGCTGAAGTTATTCATAAAGGCCCCACCTTCTCAACCTTGTCACTCTTTATTGACTTTTAGAATTATTTACAAATGTACATTAAAGGATTCAAGATGGGCGCTGTCTCCATACTTGCAAGTATGCTGGGCTCCGTCCAACACTCAGCTGACCTAGTGCTCCCTTACGTCACTGTGCAGGGTGGTACTGTCCTACACTAACTTATATGCGCCAGACCCTTGTTACGCAGGTGGAAATTAAAATGCAGGAAGTGGGGCGCAGTAAAAAGCAGAATAAAATGTTTAACTCAGCCTGATCATTCTGGCCTCAGTTGAGGGCTGGTCACTGTGTTGCAGTGTTATGTGATGCACAGTGTACATCAATGATATGGGAGCCTTTCCTTTCTGTCTGTACTGTAAGACACTCCCAATCTAGTTTGACTGAGATGACTTAAGCAAAAAGTACTGTTCAAAGTTAGTGTAATGATCCAATCGATGCTCCCTCACATGCTGGAGATTCCTGTGAGTTCATAAAGGTCGTTACATTTTGCCAAGGTGGCCTGGACTTTGGCAGCTCCAAAGTGGTGAAGTTGGGCAGCAACTTTATTATGTTCAGCTGCTAATCCTGCTGAACGATGCATCAATCTGTGATTGTTCTGGTACGTCACCATTTAGGGAGTTTAGAGGTTCTCCTGTATCTGTGTCTGTGCTCTGAAGTCTTCATCCTCAAAAACCGATTTGCCCCTTCCCGGTCTGGATGTTCCCAACCATTTCCTATAGTTCCAAGGTAGTTTTGCAATGTGTGTCAGGCAGTGGATCCTCATTAGGCAGTGAGTATGAGATGGCAAATCGGGGTTGTGATAATATAACCCAATTCCTGACGTATGTTTCCGAATATAATGAGATGAAGCATCGACAGCAACACATGCCAGATTATCTCTTTGATTTCTTTCTCTGAAAGGCTTAATTTTGTTCCCTAGGCACTTTACCTGAATTCAGGGCCATGCTAGTTAGTAACTTTAATTGCAAGTTTCTCTGATTCCTCAACTTTTTCCAAAAATATTTGATTTACCCAATTCCGTGAAGTTTTTATCCAAAGTCATTAAACATGAATTAAATATAGATTAAGGCAGCGAATCCCCAGTGCAGTTAAAAAGCAGCGGTGTATTATCAAATAAATCATCTGAAGAAGGATTTGATGTGCTTTGCTCTGCTGTAGAACTCCTGTCGTCTGCAACTTAAAATGAGAGCCTCTTAATTGACTGAGGGCATAATCTAAGAAATGATTGGTCTTGGGGCCAATTTGATAGTTGGATCAGTAGTGTGAAAAGAGCGTGTATCATCTGCAAACTGGATACTGATAACTAAAAGGAGGATCACAGAGAAAGTTTCCCGAAAAGTTTGAAAGTTTTGAGGACTAAACATATAACAACCCACTAAATTGTTCAAAATTTACACTGTTAAAAAGAAGTCCCACAAAAAGCAATAAACAATGAGTAATGCACACCTGAGACTTATAAATCATTGAGTGCTCAACTGGGAGTGTAACAAGATGGTTACATAATTAAAGAGTTCAAATAGCTAATATACTGAATATTCAGCACTTAATCCGATTGATGTTGTCATGTTTAGAACTATATTTGCTGCGATTTCATGGCCCCCCCGATTCGCAGACACAAATTCTGTATTAGCTGTTAAATCTCCTAAAGGCAGTGCCCCGATCGCGGTGGAGCCGGCCTTGCCAACTCTATCAGGCCTCGTCCTACCAGACTAACGATACAAACCACACTCCAAATTCTGTGTCACTGAGTGCCAGAAAAGCTGGAGAGAAAACTGGCTGTGCATCTGGAGAGATAAACACGATGCTTAGTCTGAAATTTTGGGAAAACTTTGGCTATTGTATCTGAGTACATTTCTTTTTTGAATCATTGTTTTCAAATTTCTCTCCTCCATTCCCGAAAGCATTGATTCCCATCACAGTTCCAGAGCCACTTTTAACTCTCATTTGATTGATTCAGCTGTAGACAACTTCAAAGCAGTTACTTTTCAGTTCCTCTTTTATGTAAATATTGCAATCAGGACAATGGGGGCATACTTGAGATGCATTCAAGCATGAAAGAAAAAGGTAAACTAACATAGCTGACTGGAGGCTGTGTAAAAACCATTAAGCTGTCAATCAAATGAGAGTTAAGGGACAGGACCGAAATTGAATGGAAACAAAGATTTTCAAAGAATTTGAAGGCATTTCAAAGGCTCTTAGCTTTCTATGAAAACTCAGAAACTAGGAACAAATGCATTGTTAAAGCAATGAGGCTGAATGAACAGCTATGGAGATAGGAATTGCCCTCCTGGTGAAAGCGACTGACTTATTTCTGTCAGAGAATTGAAAGGGGTTTTCACACATCTGTAGCTTCCTAGAAAGAGAAAGGGGAATTGCCTGTGCTGAATGGAGTGCAGCTGAGTGAAGTGAGCAGGGAACTGTTTTCGAGGACAGAGACAATAATGAGTATTTTAACCTCAAGATGTGACTGAATTCACCACACTGAAACTGAACAACACCTTTCCCAGGGCGAGAAGGGGCAATCCAGCCACAAGACCCCCATTCCAGAGGAGAGTGCCAAGGTCAAACCTTTGCTCCCAATCTAAGCCCACCCAACCCTGGGGGGGGTTCCTCCCTGTGCAGCTTGGCAGCAACAGAGAGGCCCATGGGCACTGGACCCTGTGCCAAGGTGCCAGGGGGCAGTGCACTGGTGGCACTGCAAAGGGGCAGGGCCTGAAAAGGACCTGAAGAGAGGATGTTTGGGCTGGGTACCCTCATGCCTTTGTGGTGTTGGTTGGGGATTGGAGTTGGGTGGGAGATAGATTACCTCTGTGCTCCCCTACCAGTGGGGGTTTCACCATTTGTTTTTTGCAGGGGGGGGGACAACAGTGCGCCCCAATCTTTGGCCAGCAGGTTTGCTTGTGATGCATAAAATTGCATCTTTCAGATGGTGGATCCCAGCTGACAGATGCTGCCAGTGCCAGAGAGTTGGTGCCAGTTTGGGTGGATCATGCCCAAAAAGCTCAGACATACACCACCACCCCGCCCCCCCCCCCCCGCCAAAAAAAAATACACAGGATTCAACAAACAAGTCAATACATCAACCACAAAACAGTTTATTTTAAATCACAACATGGCAGCTGGGGAAAAACACAGCCAAATAAAACAGAGATCGACACATTTCAATGTTGGACTCCACTTTACAGGAAGGATGTTGAGGCAATGGAGAGGATTTAGCACAGAGTCACTCGGATTCAGCCTGGAATGAGGAAACCCAAATATAAAGAGAAACTTGGATATCGAGGTTATTTTCATTGAAACACCAGAGGTTAAAGACAATTTAACAGAATGTTTCTAAAATTATGACAGGATAGAACAATGTGGATAGAAATTGGCTGTCTTCAATAATAGGAGATTCTAGAACGAGTGGGCACGCCTGATCCGAGAACGAGTGGGCATAAGTATAAGATTCAAATAAAAATTTAGAGCAAGATATGACAAGTGTTTTTATGCAGAGCATTGCGAGGCTATGGAATGAGAGATCAGAGACCCTGGAAATATTTCCCAGTTGAACATACGCATTTGAAGCAGGTGGAGGCCATTCGGCCTCTCGATCCTGCTGCACCATTCAATGACCGATTTGATTGTAACCTCAAGTCTGCACCCCCTTGCCTCCGATAACCTGTATGAACATCTGAACGGGTTGGATAGCTTGTTGAAGAGAAGAAGAAATCTAGAAACAGAATAATTGCTGGTGTGAAAAAAGACATTATTGCTGACTACTTGGACTGCATTGTAATTTCTGTGCAATTTTTTTGTACTGAACTTGCTGCTCTCATTCATTTCTCTGCTCTCTCAGTCATTCTCTTCCCTCAGATACTTTGTGACAGCTTGCTGAGTTGGCAATCCTAGCACGTGACTGCATTTTTTGATATTTGCTCAAATATGCCTGCCCTCATCTGCCCTTTGACCATTCCTCTGCATCGCGCTTCCTCGGGAATTCACTGGCCGCTTTCTCAGGCTTCAGTTTCACACTGAAATACTTTTGATTACACCTGCGAATGCCCTTGGCAGTCAGGAGCAGAGAGAGAGAGAACGAGACACACACACACATGCACACACACACATACACAAGCTGCTTTCCATAATACAGAGTGACGCTCCTTTTGCTTTGCTGCTTTGCATTTTGGAGGCAATAGGTTGGCAATGCTGTGAGCATGAAATTCACAATCTTTCCAACACTGATTTCCTCACAGCACTGGGCTTCAGAGAGGTGAGAAAAAACTCTTTCCTCTCACTTAACCTTGACTACCTCTTGGTCAAGGAGGAAATATCATAAAACACCCCCCGATACTGCTCTCATGCATTTGTTGGCAGTCAGAAGCAAGCAGCGATGGTCATGTTTGCCTAACTCCTTGGATAAGAGAAATGCTTATGGGGTAGAGAAACCTGGAGTGCAGGACAGAACAGAAAAACTGGAGTAACTTGTAAGAAAAAACAAAATCCAGCAAAATGTAATGCAAATTGCAGCGGCTACTTGTGGAGAAGCATCATATATCCGATTCAAACATTAACTCTGAAATGCTGCCAGACCTGCTTTCATTTTCTGTTTGTAATAATAATGTTTCTGGACAAGGTCATTAATAAAGGGTTAAAATAATTACAGAAATGGAAGGTGCACTTGTGTTATATTTTATTGACAATTAAAGGGGTAACGGTGTCTGTTACTGATGTGCTATTTTTTGATTCTAGGAATTTCTGATTATTTCTAAGTGCGGCTGTTCCTTCACAGGAGGAAGGGAGGGAAGAGATTTTTAAAAGACTTCTCAGGCTTCACCACTTACTGCCAGTCAGTGCCGGGAATTTCCCCAGCTCTCCCTACTCCACCCTATTTACACCGCACTTCCAAGGCCTAGGAACTGGGACAGTGGGAGGACTGCGAGTGAACCAGATGCAGGAATAGGGAGGGGTAATAATTGAACCAGGAATGGGGCAGGAAGCAGAGGTTGGATCTGAGGGTAGGAGAGAGAACTGGTCAAAGGCAAGTTTGAGATTGGGAGCAGGAACTAGGAATCTCGAAGCCTTTAATAAGTCATTTTGTTCACACAAAATGAACTTGCTTGTTAACACAACGTGAATGTACTTGTTTAAATCTTGTTTTCCTTTCTAAAGTATGTGCTAGTGGAAGATTTGGAAAGAACTGCTCTGGAATTTGCTCCTGTTCAAACAACAGCACCTGTAATCCTATCGATGGATCCTGTCAGTGCTTCCCAGGCTGGATCGGGAAGGATTGTTCTCGCAGTAAGTGATAGAAAAATTTGCATTTATATAGTGCTGCCTCAACTCTCTGTAATGTCTCAAAACAACAGCAGATCCCCCAGATTCCTCTCTCACACACAAACTGTGGCAGATCACTCCAGGTTCTCTCTCACACTATAAACTTTAAAAGACGTTGGCTAAATCTTTTAAGTGCCCATTGGCAGAGTTCCCAATTCCCATTGTCAAAACATTGGCTCATTTTTGACTCTGAAACATTGGTGAAATTGACTGTAAAAGCGCAGGAGATCAGCAAATTGATTTTACAGTCAGTCAGGGAGTTGGAAGAACATGCTCAGAAAATCCCGAGAACTGATATTTTATTAGGTGGGAGAAATATTGAAAGCTGTGCTATCAAACAGTCACTTTGTTCCAGCCTCAAAAGCTGCAGACTGATGTGGGGAGCATCACTTTCAGAAAGGGACTGTCTCAAAACCTCCCAATCTCACTCCAAATAAGTAACATAAGAACATAAGAAATAGGAGCAGGAGTAGGCCAACTAGCCCTTCGAGCCTGCCCCGCCATTCAATAAGATCATGGCTGATCTGTCGTGGCTCAGTTCCACATTCCTGCCCTCTCCCCATAACCCTTAATCCCCTCTCTCATCAAAAACCCATCAACCCGCGTCTTAAAAATATTTAGCGAGGTAGCCTCCACCACTTCAACGGGCAGAGAATTCCAGAGATTCACCACCCTTTGAGTGAAGAAGTTCCTCCTCAACTCTGTTCTAAACCGCTCCCCCTTTATCTTGAGGCTATGCCCCCTAGTCCTACTATCCTTTCTGAGCGGGAAGAGTCTCTCCACCTCTATCCTATCCATCCCATTCATCATCTTATACGTCTCAATGAGATCTCCCCTCATTCTTCTAAACTCTAACGAGTACAATCCTAATCTATTCAGCCTCTCCTCATAGCTCAACCCCCTCAACTCTGGCATCAGCCTAGTAAACCTCCTCTGCACTCCCTCCAAGGCTAAAATATCCTTGCGTAAGTACGGTGCCCAAAACTGCACACAGTACTCCAGCTGCGGCCTCACCAATGCCCTATACAGCCGCAGCAAGACCTCCCTACTTTTATATTCAATCCCCCTCGCGATGAAGGCCAGCATCCCATTCGCCTTCCTGACCACCTGCTGCACCTGCAAGCTGGGTTTTTGTGACTCATGCACAAGGACCCCGAGGTCCCTCTGCACCGTCGCCTGCTGCAGTTTTTCTCCACGTAAGTAATAATCCTTCCTACCATTATTCCTACCATTAAAGTGGACCACCTCGCACTTGCCAACATTAAATTCCATTTGCCATTTCCTGGCCCATTCGCCCAGCCTATCTAGATCCTTCTGTAGACTCTCCCCACCCTCCGCACAATTTGCCTTTCCACCAATTTTGGTGTCATCAGCAAATTTCGACACCCTACGCTCGGTTCCCTCCTCCAGATCATCTATATAAATGGTAAATAGCTGAGGCCCCAGCACCGACCCCTGGGGCACTCCACTAGTCACCATCCGCCAATCCGAATAGCACCCATTGACCCCCACTCTCTGCCTCCTATTTGACAACCAGTCCTCTATCCACACTAACACCCTACCCCCAACTCCATGCCCCCTGACCTTCTGTAATAACCTCTTGTGAGGTACCTTGTCAAACAGCTTCTGAAAATCCAGAAAGACCACATCCACCGGCTCTCCTCTATCCACCGTCCTAGACACATCCTCATAGAACTCCAGTAAATTTGTCAGACACGACTTCCCTTTAAGGAAACCGTGCTGTGTCTGCTCTATCAAGCAGTTCCCCTCAAGATGCCTCGCTATTTCCTCCTTGATGACGGATTCTAACATTTTACCTACAACAGACGTTAAACTAACAGGCCTATAATTCCCCGCCTTTTGCCTGGCACCCTTCTTAAACAACGGCGTAACATTAGCCGTTTTCCAATCTTCCGGCACTTCCCCGGAATCCGGCGACGTCTGGAAAATAACCACCAAGGCATCCACTATCACCTCCGCCATTTCTTTCAGGACCCTCAGATGCATTCCATCCGGTCCTGGGGACTTGTCCACAATCAGTCCCTCCAGTCTGTCGAGCACCACCTCTCTAGTAACAGTAATGTCATCGAGACCCTCCAGTCCTACCACCTTTCCATCTCTAACATCCGGCAAATTATTCACGTCCTCCTCCGTGAAGACCGAAACAAAAAAGTTATTCAAGACCTCCGCCATATCCCCATCCCCTACCACTAAGTCCCCCTTCTCATCCTTTAAGGGACCAACGTTCACCCTAGCCAGCCTCTTCCTTTTTATATATTTATAAAAACTCTTGCTATCCTTTTTTATATTAAGCGCTAGCCCAGCTTCATAGTTTCTCCTACCCTCCTTTATCAACTTCTTTGTCAATCTTTGTTGACATTTAAACCTCTCCCAATCCTCTTCTTGCCCACTACTCTTAGCTACTCTAAACGCCTCCGCTTTTAATTTAACACTTTCCTTCACCTCCTTCGTTATCCACGGCTTATTACCTCTCCTCCTACGGTCCCTTTTGACCATCGGAATAAATTTCCGCTGAGCACCAAGAAAGATCTCCTTAAAGATCCTCCACTGCTCCTCAGCAGACCTACCTTCCAACGAGCTCCCCCAGTCCACATTCGCCAATTCTTCTCTCATCCTACCGTACTCCCCTCTGTTCAAACAAAGGACACGTGTCTGGGAACCCACTTTCTCCTCCTCCACCTGCACCAGAAACTCCACCATACAATCTCTGACCTCACCCACAACAGGGATTTTCCAGTCCCCCTGCACTGAATGGAGTTTGAGCTGAACGAAAAATGTTCTGTTCTCGCTGACAGCGGTAGTGGGGTGAACGAGATTGTAGAATCCCAGCCAGGATGTTTGAAGAGATAGTTTGATTTTATTTTCTTTGATATCATGCTCGATTATTTTATGCTGCTTTACAGGTGATTTGTTTCTTGTGGTTTTACTTTAAGAATCTGCAAAAGGGAAAATTCACTCATCAGTCAGTTTAAGCTGTCAGTTTGAAATTAGTCAAGGTTTATCCGGAGCCAGTCTGTGGAAAGGACAGCGAAAACCAAACCTGGTGCATCACATCTTCTTGGCTCAATTCTTTCCTGCTCTCAGGATTGTATCAGACCAAAGATCAGAGTGTTATGAAGTGGCTAGCACTGCTGCCTCACAGCGCCAGGGACTCGTGTTCAATTCCCGGCCTGGGTCACTGTCTGCGTGGAGTCTGCACATTCTCCTTGTGTCTGCTTGTGTTTGCTCTGCTCCAGTTTCATCCCACAGTCTAAGAGACGTGTTGGTTAGGGTGCATTGGCCATGCTAAATTCTCCCTCAGTGTACCCGAACAGGCGCCGGAGTGTGGCAACTAGGGGATTCTCACAGTAACTTCATTGCAGTGTTAGCGTAAGCCTACTTGTGACACTAATAAACTTTTAAAAACTGTGTGTGCAGAGCCCTCCCCACACAGCAACCTGCAGGCACACATTCACACACACTTCTTGGTTACAGATTTTAAAATGTCACATACAGATCATCACATGACAGGGAGTAGCCAGTGAGCAAACAAAATGCTTCATTGGATTAAAATGTTTTGTGTATCTTGCAGAAAATATTCCTCGTAATTTTTGCCATCACTTGTTTCTTGGTGTGATCTATAACATGGTTAACAAGAGGCAATGGGCTGGGAATGTTGACTCTGAGTGATAAAGAGATGTCAGTTACTGGGAATCCTGACTAATTGGAAACAGTTACATATTTGGATTGTTAGCATTTACTCTAAACACAGAATAGGAGCAATACTTTCTCCTCGTGTTACAATAATGGAACTGCAAATGTGCAATGTGGATCAAAGCTCCCGCATTAGTGTGTTTTAAATTTGTGTAATTACCCTGAAATCTCCAGCAACATTTCCATTGCTGTGTCACAGGATTGGCGATTGTTGTGATTGGATGAATCTAGTGTTTCCTGGTCTTCCAATAAATTGATGAGTTTCTTCCATCAACATGTTTCAACCCTCTGATCAGATTCCTTTCCCCTGGAGGATCTCGAACCCCAGATCACCACCCGCGGCCCCGCCCACCCCCCAAATTATACCAACAACACTCACTGTCTCAATAACATTGTTAGAAATAAAACAAAGTTGTGGATATTGGTAATTGATTCATTGACATTAACAGTGAATCGCGATGAGTGAATCTTTATTCTCTCTTTGAGATTTCTATTTTTTTTTGAAGTGATTCATAAATTGAAATGAAATGAAAATATCAAAGGCTGACTTCAGCTGTGACCCAGAAAGCCCTTATTCATGTTTTTACTGTTTGCCAATGAACTCTGTGTTTGAAACAAGATGAGACCATTTAGCCTCTGCAAGTGAGGTCGGAGAACCCATATTTTTGTCCCACACCTCTCAATATCTATTGACTATCAAAAATCTATCAATCTCAGATTTCAGGCTGATAATTAGTCGCGCATCAATTACTGTTTGCTGAATTGAGAATTCCAAACTTGTACCACTCTCTGCTTGTAGAAGAAATGTTTCTCAGTTCACTTCTGAAAAACATGGCCGCCTCTAACTTTTCATTCTTAGACTGTGCCCCCTAGACCTGGGGTCTAGTTGGAAACAGGAGTCGGGAAAGTTACTAATTCCGAAAACCCGTCTCTGTTGATGAGGCTCCTTCCTGCTGTATTTTCATTCCAGGGAGGCAGGGACAGAATGGATTCAGCCTCGCAGCCACCAGGGACAGGCTCAAAGCAGCCATGGAGGCGGGCAGACGGCAAAGCTCGCAGGCTGTAAGGCCAGTCTCTGTCCACTGGGACTAACCATTTGACATCATGAGTTCACACTTCAATTACGGTTAATCCAACATCTCAGCTAAATTTAGCTCTAAGCAGGCAGTGTTTACACAACCGAAGAGAGGAGTGATGTCTTTGCTTGAATGATATCCTTATTACTTTGTATCCACCAAATCTTTCTTTGAAAAGTTTTTTTTTTCAATGCCTGTTGGTTTATTCACATACACACAATTAAGAGATGTGACGTTGATGGTGGCACCTTGTCATTCATTGATAGTATGAATGGCTCTGACTACTTGACAGTTTCATGAAAATGTAATCCAGAGGAAATGTTGAATGGCTGTTTTTGTTTTTGTCCCTGACTCAGGACTAGCATTTCTCCCCCCCGCCGCCCCCCAACCACATCTACTAACAACATAAACCTCCGTCAAGATTGTGGGTGGTTTGAAATGCCCCCCCCGGAATGGAGCTGGCAGGAGTGGGATTGCCATGAGCAAGCTCACTAATTGAACCCTCATCCTGTGCCAGTAAAATAAAAATAGGGCGGGAATCCTGGATTCGGATCCCATACATCATTTTTAAAGGTAATCCAAATAACCCCATGAAGATCTCTGGGCCTTAGGCTCCCCAGTCAATGGCAGTACTTTCCCCTTAACTTTCTAAATTCCAGCAAATACAACCCTAGTTTACGTAATCTCTCCTTGTCTTTTAACGTGGAGCTCCGGTATCGTTCTGAGAAATCCATTCCTCACTCCATACAGGGACAAAATGTCCTTTCTAAGATGCGGTGCCAAGAACTGCTCACACTGACCCAGGTCTAACCAGGACTTTGTGGCTTGACTTATACCCCTTTGTGTTTTAGCCCACTCGATATAAAGACCAGCAGTCCATTAACCTTCTTGATGATTATCTGTGCCTGCCCTTGATGCTTTATGATTTAAAGATCCTTTGGACTGCCTCTGTTCCTGGCCTTTCACCATTTACAAGGTCCTCTCTTCTATCTGTGTGACATTAATGCCTCATATTTGACTGCATTAAAATTAATTCACCACAATTTACCCCATTGATTTACTCTGTTAACATCAGTTTGTTGTTTCATGTTTCCATCATCACAGTTTAGAATGCCACCTAGTTTTGTGCTGTCAGCAACCTCGGAACAAGTTTTCCTAACCCACCGTCTAAACCATTAATAAACATGATGACTAGTGGAGGCCCTGGTTATACATCCTTGCAGGATGTCACAACACCTGCTCATTATCCCTACGCATAAGAGTTTTACATCTTAGAAAGAGGCCCTTTGGCCCATCATGTCTGGGCTGGCCATCAAGCATCTGTGTCTTACTGCTTGGCCAATTCCCTCACCAAGTCAATAGTTTGCCTTCAATTCCATGAGCTTCAACTTTAGTGAATAGTATTGTATAAAAGTATTTATAGAATGGCCTCTTTAAGTCCATATCAGTAACATCCTGACAGATTACCTTCTCTAACGCTTTAATCACCTCTTTTATCAGATTTGTCAGACATGGTCTACCCTTTACATCTCCATGCCGACTCTTTCAGCTGCCAGACAGTTCCAAGGCCTTGAGGCACCATATCCACAACTATTGACTCCAGTAATTGCAAACAGCAACTTCCATTGCTATAATACCTTGAACACAATAAAACTGTCCGTGGTGCTTTACGGGAATGTTATGGAACAAAATTTGACACTGATCCATTTGAGATGTTGGGCCAGGTGCCAGAAGCTTGATTAAAGAGGTGATTTTATAAGAGGCATCAGAACGGAGGAAAGCAAGGCAGAGCCGCGGCATGGTATTGAGAGAGAATTCCAGAGTTTCGGGCCCAGGCTGCCCACCAGTGGCACAGTGATTGAATTAGGGATGGTCCACGAGGCCGGAATTGGATAAGTGCAGTGATCCGGGAAGGTTGTCGGACTGAAGGAGATTCCAGAAATAGGGAAGGGGCAAGTCCATTCAATGATTCAAAATTAAGGATGTGAACTTTGAAAATAGCTCCCTCAATGGCCTGGTTGAAGTCATTACAGGCCATTTCAGACTGAGACTAGGAGGAGTTCAGAGGATGATGAATCTTTGGAATTCTCTACCAGAGAGGGCTGTGGAGGCTCAGTCAGTGAGTCTTCAAGCCAAATATTGATAGATTTCTAGATATTGAAGATATTAAAGGATATGGGGACACTGTGGGAAAATGGAATTGAAGTAGAAGAGCAGCCATGGTCTAGTAGAATAGCAGGTTTGAGGGACTGAAGGGTCTACTCCTGTTCCTGTTTCCTATATTCCGAAATAAAGGAGTGGCACACACACTGTGAGTTTTTGGAAGATTATGGTTAGGGTAGCTGCAATGTTGTTGCCGACTCTTGTGGGCTGTAAACTGGTTCTGTATCACATTCTGTTCCTTTTTACACCATTTCCATGAATCTCAGTCTTTTTATCTGTTCATGGGTAAATCATCTCTGTCTTATTGCACTGAAGGCAGCTGTACCTTAATCTAGAATCTGAGTAGCTGGACTGAGCTCTCCCATTCAAACACTATATTGAACTCAAATATATGATGATGGCAGTTCAGTAAATCTCATTTATTGTTCTAATCTAATCTAATTTATAGCCTGACACCTTGTTGATAGTATTGCAGAAAACTATTTCAGAGGCATTTTAGAACTTCACTACCTTTATAATATGATCGACTCCAATTATCCAAGACTATTTTAAAGTTAAATTCTCTCAGTAAACCCTCTGCTGCTGCTACACGCATATCTCATCACCATATGTATATATTTTATAATTTCTCAGCTGCTAGGGACATCCTATACGCAACTCCCGCCCCACCCCCTGTCATAAACTCTGTTCTATTTCTTTATTCTACCTATAAAATCTCCACTGCCTGTTTATTGTTATATCCTCTCTTATCATTGACGTGATTTCCTCTTCATCACTAAGATTACACCTCCGCTTTCCCATTTCCCAGTCTTTTCCTGTAGATCTTGTAACCTGATAGATTTCACTCCCAATCCGGACTATCGCAACCAAGACTCTGGAAGGGCCATCACAACTTCTCCTTCAAGTTGAAATTGCATCTCCAACTCATTCAGTTTGTTCCTTCTACTCTGTATCTTTGGATAAAGAACACTTATTTTGGTTTAACAGTCTAACCGGCTCTGAAATTTAACTTGTGTTTCTTATTTTTTCCCTTGGTTTTAATAATTTTTCATCTTTCTGATTTTCTTTTAGTTGCAGAAGAACAATCTCTGACCATTTCTATACTGGTTTTCAAACTATTTTTTATACCACCCTTCCCATCTGAGCCGCCCTCCCGTTTGTTAACGTCCACAAGGACTGGCCTGCTTATCCTTTAGGACTCCGATCCCTATCTCTTTCATAGGAAGTCCATTCCAGCAGGACAGAACTTTTCCTGTCCTGGTGTTGATATTATTGTCCTCTTCATGTGCCACTCTTTCAGCACGTGTTCATCTCCCCAGTTTGTAGATCCTGTATCAGTTTGCACATTGCTTTGATAATAATTCACAGGTTACAATCCTTGAAATCCTGTTCCCTAATTTAGTTCCCAGCTACACACTGGACCTCTGGTCTACTCTTTCCTCTCTTGTTGCTCCCACATGGATCACAATGGCTGGTTCCTTGCTCCTCCCTCTTGAATACTTTCTCAAGCTGATTTGAGATACCAGCGATCCTGATCCCTGGAATTTACCTTTCCCAAACCTGTGTACAAAGGATCCTTAAGAATTAAATTCTCAGCGCACAACACATTATATTTCCCATCCTCCTCCACCTTCATCTCCCACACTTCGGACAGCCTCCTGTTCCAGGGCCCAGGTTTCAGGTTCCAGCTGCTCTTCCTACATCCTTTACCCCGATCCTCACTGCTGCCAGTTATAATTTGTCTTCCTGATAGGGACAGTTTCTGCAGATCCACACTCTCTACCTTCCTCGAGTTCTCCTTTCTCTGCCCAATCCCATTGCTTGCCCCATGCCCCCTCGCCCACCCCCACGTTCCTCGCCCACCCTCACCCCCCCTCGCCCACCCCCCAACCCCCTCGCCCGTCCCCCACCCCCTTGCCCGCCCCCCCACCCCCCTCGCCCACCTCTCCCTACTGCCCACTCCTCACCCACCCCCACTCCCATCACCCACCCCCCTCACCCACCCCTCTCACCCACCCCTCTCACCCACCCCTCTCACCCACCCCCCTCACCCACCCCCCTCACCCACCCCCTCATCCACCCCTCACCCCCCTCATCCACCCCTCACCCCCCTCATCCACCCCTCACCCCCCTCGCACCCCCCCTCGCCCCCCACACCCATTCCCTCCCCATTGCCCAGCCCTCATCCCCATCACCCAAACCCCCTCACCCCACCCCAATCCTCTTGGGTCACACAATTCCTGTCATGTATCTCGCCGCGGGGCCTGGTTTGGTGCCAGGGCAGATGCCCAGATTCCGCACTCGTTCATGTAATTTTTGTTGGTTCTGTTTTCTTTATTCATGGGTTTCTCTTTCCGTTCAGCTTGCCTGCCGGGTTACTGGGGCCCCAACTGTATCCATTCATGTAACTGCCATAACGGAGCAGTGTGCAGTGCCTATGATGGCGAGTGTGGATGTACACAGGGCTGGACTGGCTTGTACTGTACACAGAGTGAGTACCAGTTTCAACAGAGACCTCCTGCAACCCAAAACCACCTTGGGAAGTGTCCGCCCTCTTGTGGGGAAACAGAGTAACACAGTGGACCTTGTTTTTACTCAAATCTTAGTAACTTTTGGTTAGAAGTAAATAATTAAAATCATTATTTGAAAATACACTTGCACATTGCGAATGTTTTATCAGCCAATTTTATGACATCAGGGCTTTTGTCAACGGGTAAATAAATCTATTGCAACAACTGATTACGAAATCTCCAGGCACCAGAATCAATATTTCTCTCCGTTTCGAAGAATGCCAATTTTTCATTATATTTGATGATTTGCTGCTGAAGTCACAGCTACATTTATTTTGGAAACTTGGTCTCCTGAGAACGGGATTTAATTAGTTTTAAAGAGGAATAATAGCCAATCAGAGGAAGGTGGGAATTGAACCCAGGTCCACTGTGCCACTGCACCTGACCTGGAAGCTGCAGCATTTCCTGAGAAGGAGATTCTCCTATTTGCCCTCCAGCTTTGACTGCCCACCTGGCTAACCCACTGGTCACGAATTCAGGGCAAATCGCTGCTGGGTGATTGTTCCTCTCACAGCGAGGGGTTGTATCCCCTCTGACACTGGTGTTGGGGCATTGACCCAAAGGGCAAAATCCTGCCCTCAGATCCATTGCGTTTGTGTACGTAAAGGAATCCACAGGAGGAACAAGGCCTGAAACTCCCGACCAAGCAGTTTTCAGGGAAATGTGCGTAATGTCTAAAATTTCAGGCAGGGAAGAAGCTAGCTCTCAAATTAACACTTTGGGATTGTATCTGAAGATTGTTGCTGGGATGTCCCAGGGACAGGAACAGGCCTTCCAAAACATTCACTGCCATCAGTAACCAATCCTGGCGAGAATCCGTTACCGTCAAACTAATGGGCTTATTTCACATCCATTTTTTTTTAACTGGTTCTTCTCTTTGCCCTCCAGCTGTGCTGTTAATTTACACGGTGATCCTCTGGTTTCCTGTTTGCCAGTCAGGCTGGGCACCTCTTCTGCACCTTTACTGGAAGCTTCCATGCTGAAGGACCATAGCTTGGGACAGAATTTATTGCAAACACTTTCTTAGTACACGTAAACCTGGGAAATGTTTAATTTTATTTGTTGCAAACGTGATTTGTGGCACAAAGCAGTGGGGCACCATAGTTATCTTTTGGAATTAGTAATCATCTTAAAAGGAAGCACCTTGTATATGCTTCATGCTCTTACTGTCCCTGTTACTCTCCACTCCGAACCCCCCCCTCCACTCCAGACCCCCACTCTGCTCCGGACCCCCCTCCACTCCGGACCCCCCTCCACTCTGGACCCCTCGGGCTGCTTGCATCCCAAACAATGCTGTTGCTTCAACATTCTCCAATCTTGGCAGCTACCAAACACCAGGGTTACTGACGCTTTACCAGCTGGACAACTGGAGGAAGTTTGCGTGTAAAGAATGTTCGAAATGATTGCAGCTTAAACCTCTGGTCTCTTCCTATTTGTTGATCCTCCAATTGGGATGTGATAGTGCAAAGAATGAGAGTGTTATAAAACTCTTTCTAACAGAGACTTTGTTTTGCAGGATGTCCAATGGGCTTCTTTGGGAAAGACTGCATCCAGCTCTGCAAATGTCAAAATGGAGCAGACTGTGACCATGTGACCGGGGAGTGTATGTGCCGAACGGGATTCACCGGGAATCACTGTGAGCTGAGTGAGTGGAGCAGCAATGTTGCCAATAAACATACACACGTTCCTTTCACAGTGACAAAGTGGAGATCAACAGGCATCATGCGCAGCACTAGCTCTGTAACTCCAGTGACCGCTCATTTATCATTGCGTTCATCCCAGTGAACAGCTGATGTGCCTACGTTCAATTTTGTAACATTTCCAAAGCGTCGGATCTAACAGCTTCTAACAGTGCGTTTGCTTCCTGGTGTTTTGAGATAATGAATGGAGATTTTACCGTAATTACAATCTCTGCCGGATCTATGGAGTCGTAAGGGGAGATTTCGCCACTTGACACTCAGACAAGGAACTCATGATGTAAAAGTTCCAGACGCTTGTTTTCAATGGAAGGAACCCTGGAAATTGGCGGGATGGAATTTCCCGATCTGCAGTCCTGGGGGTGCAACAGCAGTGCCAAAGGCCGGAATTTGTCCCTTTTGGACTAGTTTTGTTTCATGGAGACCAGGGAGGAACTAAAGCTTCCCACATTGTCTGAAGCTATTCCCTCTCTGATAACCATTCTGAGCTGAGGTAGCAAAGCGCAAGTGAAAACAGTCTGTGTGTAATGTTCAGTTTGAAGCCACTGTTGCAGCATTAATGGCTCATCATGTGTGGTGGGGACTCAGACAAAACAATAGAAGCAAAACACAGTCCATCAAATTGCCCCTCGCCCTGCTCCCCAAACACAAATCTAGGAAGGTGCCTGTCTCAATAAAGTGTATCTCCCAGTTGTAGATTCTGTTGAACAATTGTTCCTTTCTCCTTAACAGAAAACCATGAAACTTTCTCAGTTCCATCTCTGTCTGACTATTCCATGTTCTGCACATTGTGTTTGGTCTCCTCACCAGGGGAATGTTCTCTCTCTGGAGCATGTTTTTGACAGAGGCAGAGTGTTTCTGTTGTAGTTAGTAGATACAAAAGGAAATCATCCATTTCCACACACACACACACACAAGGTGAGTTCGGAATTGAGTCGTTAATGTGCAAATAAAGAGGTTGTTGAGTCTTCTGGGAAACTGGGAATAAGACTCAACGCTGTGTGGATCAACCCATTTTCTTTGTTTTGTTCTTACAGCCTTAAGGCAACACATCAAACAGTGTTACAGCAGCGTCCTGTAAAGTACATGACAACAGTGATACACACTGAACATTGTGTTAGAAGGAGCTGCACTGGGATTATATACAACTACAACAAATTTATGCAGGAGTCTTTCCAAGGCCAGTCTGTGAACATGCTATCCCTGGAAGCAGTGTTGCCCTCTTTTAAGGACAGGTGTCTATTGTACCTGTTGAGCGTACATCATCAAAGGAGGATCCCTGAGCCCTGGTATCCAGCCTTGCTATGAGCCGTGCAGAGAGCGATTCAATCTAAAAACCTACGCAGCCAATTGTAAAATTATCAGTGAGTGTAACCAAATGTGTAACCAGCCTTACTGACATAACCAGAAAGGGAATTCAGGACTAATACATTTAAAATATTTGCAAGATTGTTAAGTGTGACTCAGTTGGGTAACATTCAGAGTCACAGGTTCTGGGTTTGGATCCCACTTTAGGACTTGAACACAACATTTGATATTGACATTGATGGGACAGTTCAGTACTGAGGGAGTGCCACACAGTCAGACGTACCGGTTTTTGAATGAGACTGAGGCCCGTTTGCCTACACGAGAGGATGTAAAAGATCCCATGGTATTAGTTTGAAGGTGAGCAAGGCTGTTATCCTGTACCGTGGCCAATGTTGATCCCTCAGCCAGCATCACAAAATATTGTGTCATTGTGGGAGGTTGCTGTACACAAGTTTCAATCTGAACTGTTTTATACTGTTTTATGGGCGGCACAGTGGCTAGCATTGCTGTCTCACAGCGTCAAGGGCCCAGGTTCAATTCCGGCCTCAGGTCACTGTCTGTGTGGAGTTTGCCCATTATCCCCATGTCTGCGTGGGTTTCCTCTGGGTATTCTGGTTCCTCCCACAGCCTAAAGATGTGCAGGTTAGGTGCATTGGCTGTGCTAAATTGCCCCTTAGCGTCAGGGAGATGAACAGGGTAAATATGTAGGGTTATGGGGCTAGGGCCTGGGTTTGATTATTGTTGGTGCAGGCTCGGAGATGGGCCAGATGGCCTCTTTCTGCACTATAGACATTCTATGAAGTTGGCTCCTGTTTTTCTTACATTGCAGTACTTCAGAAGTCCATCATTGTCCAGTGGTTATAAAAGGCGCTATGTAAATGCAAGTCTTTCTTTCTCTATAATACATTTACAAATGGCATGTTTCACTTTAACGTAATTAAAGTTCTAATGTTTCACTCTAATGTTACCAGGAAGTCAAAGAGGCAATTTTTTTGTCTCAGATGTGGACAGGTGTATAACCTTCTGCACATTGGATGTAACGAACTGGAAGATTTCAAGAAAGCCTCTCACAGATGTTTCGTGTCCACCCACATTTCCTTCCTCTTCAGTTTTGATTTGGCCTGTGTATACAGAGAGGCTGAAAGCAGAAAGGAAAAAAATAGGAAGTGCTGTAGTCTTTTAATAGATTGCAGAAATGCATAAAAACATATCTGTGCAAAAGTTGTGACTTTGGCAGAGAAAGGCAAACTCGGAAATGTTGGTGATTTTGAGAATCAGAACTAAGTCTCATTTTCAGGTGAATTCGGGTAGAGATTGGGAAGCAATTGGATGAAGGTGCTTTGACATAATTCATCCCCTATTAAAGTTTCAGGAGGTGGGTTCTATTATAAATGTGGACATAGAATTTATAATGGAAATAGAAAAATAAAAGAAGGGGTTTTACAAAAGATTTTGACAACTGATTTATAGTTGCACCCTCTCCCCAAACTGATACAATTATCCTGCACCCTCTAACTCCACTTCACCTGAAGACTACATTTAAGTCTCGACTAGTTGCACCCAGATGGGTAATCGACTGGTTTATAATTACACACTTCATTGGTAATGAGCAAGAAAAATCTGCACAGTTTTTGTTATAAATGAGGACATGGAAATTTATAATGGAGAGAGTTGATGGGACGTGTACAGATGCAAGAATTTTATTATGTTCTGGACATTTACAATGTGCATCCAATCAACTCATTAGCTCATCCAGCTCCTTGTGTACAATAATTCCTATCATGAGACAAAAACAAATGAAGAAATAGATCATCGTCAATAGAACATTTTCAAAAAAAATGCTTCTGATAAGGGATAATGGATAAGGATGATGCAAATTCATTAATACTGTGTCATAACTGTCATAAACCTTGATGTTGTTGTGTTTGTAGAAGGATTGTACAAACCCTGAATTATATCCTCCAATGCTTTACAGAGTGTCCTCCCGGTACTTTTGGCTACGGTTGTCAGCAGTTGTGTGAGTGCCTGAATAATGCCACTTGTGATCACGTGACTGGGACCTGCTACTGTACTCCTGGATTCAAAGGCATCCGCTGTGATCAAGGTGATGTGTATAACCTTCAAAACAAGGCAACTGTAGGGCTCAGTACAAGGTGCCGACCAAGCTGCATTCCAATCGGAAGTTGGGATAAGCAGGAAGTCTCAATCCAAACTATTTGGGACTTTCATTTGCTTTTCCTTTACATAAAATATGATAAAAGTGGAAGTACAGAGATCAAGTTTTGTCTTTGTGCAAAGACATGCCTTTTAGCTCCAGCCTCAGTAGCGTGTGGGGTGTCAGACGTGGGAATGATTTACTGAGAATTGTAGAGGCTTCAGAATCAAGTGGAATTTTGTGTTTTGGATCCAGATCAAAGAGGAAACTGTTCCTCATTAATTTTCTCCCTCCTCCTTTCCTAAACTACTGTGGGTTAAATTCAACCTTAGGAGTGACATGTTGTAGTTTAAATGCTAATCATTGTGGAAAATTTATTGGGCTACCCTCCATTACCCTCTGCGTGAGAGATATTGTCTGTGATGTATCCCTTTGGTGAAATTCCAGGCAGGCTGATTTTCCTGGGTCAGACAATGTTACAAATTGGGGCAGGTTTCTTTCTTCGGAGGGGAATCTCCCCAGAGGTGGTTAAGAGAATAGAAACCAGAGAAATTCCCAGCTATATCCACCCATTTTGCGCCAGGAGGTAAGGGTAACTGAAGTGGGTAGTGTAGGATATAGAATCATCATCTACGAACAAAAGCTACACATCGCTGTCCCCTGAATATTATTGGGAAGATGATTCAGAGATTAGATTATCTGCTGGCGTCACAAGTAGGCTTACATTAACACTGTAATGAAGTTACTATGAAAATTCCCTAGTTGCCACACTCCAGTGCCTGTTTAGGTATACTGAGAGAGAATTTAGCATAGCCAATGAACCTAACCAGCAGGTCTTTCAGACTGTGGGAGGAAACTGGACTACCCGGAGGGAACCCACACAGACACAGGGAGGATGTGCAGACTCCGCACAGACAGTGCCCCAAGCCGGGAATTGAATTCAGGCCCCTGGCGCTGTGAGGCAGCAGTGCTAACCACTGTGCCACCGTGCCGCCCCTTCAGAGCAGGAAGTGATGCATGTTCACACAGGAGGCAAGAAAAATCATGGAGGAAGAATTAACCAAAGTAAATAAAATCCATCTTCTGACAACTGGTTCAACAATGGCCTCACCTGCTGCTCTCTGAAAGTACGATGGAGAGCCTTAAAGGATTCGATTCAATTAGGCTGATCCCATTACACTCAATTCAAACCACTTTGGACAGTGCTGGAGAATCTCCACACCCTATACTAGCTGGTTTCAGATTCCTTCATTCTGCAGGTTGCTGCTAACGAATTGAATTGACAATTCTAGACAATTAAAGGATGCCGCCTCCTGGCTGGTTGAGTTAAGGACTGTTTTAAAGGCTAGCGAATCAGTGTTGGATTCTCTCTCCCCAACCTTCCCCTCAGAGTTCAACATCCTGCAAATTGTTCTGTTACCCTCTCCCTGAAGTGATGAGAGTGGATCTTCAGTTTCTTCTTTTTCTTCCGTGGGCGAGTATGTGAGTTCCACTTGAAACCTCCCAGCCTCACCTCTCTATAACAGGGCAGCACGGTGGTTAGCACTGCTGCCTCACAGCGCCAGAGATCCAGGTTCGATTCCTGGCTTGGGTCGCTGTCTGTGTGGAGTCTGCACGTTCTCCCCATGCCTGTGTGGGTTTCCTCCCACATTCCGGAGGACGTGCTGGTTAGGCAGATTGGCCGTGCTAAATTTTCCCTCAGTGTACCCAGACAGGTGCTGGAATGTGGCAACAAGGGGATTTTCACACATTAACTTCATTGCAGTGTTAATGTAAGCCTACTTGTAACACTAATAAATAAACTTCAAACTTTAGAAATCAGGAAGCAGCCACAAGGGGACAGTGCACATCCCGATACTTGGTGTTGCAGCAAAATTGGATGTGTTACAAGGCACCCGGTTTTCCTGTATCTGTTTTCAATTCTCTTTAATTTGAAGTTTAACCAGAAAATATCTTTAATAACAAAACGTTATCGCCTGTTGGGGAACCTAGCTAAGTACAGGAAGGAGGGAGAAAGGAATAGAGGAATTGCTGGTGAGGTGAGGAAGGGTGTAAGGAAGGGTAAACACAGATATTGTTTGGAAGAATGGCCAGTTTCTGCGCAGTAAGTTCTGTGTGATGTGGTGAATTAGAAGTGACGTACATTCTTCATCTGACAAGTGTGTTCTCTCCTCCAGCTGCCTTGCTAATGGATGAACTGAACCCCTACACGAGGATCAGTCCGGCTTTGGCATCAGACAGACATTCAGTTGGTGCCATAACAGGAATCATTATTCTTCTCCTAATAATAGTCGTGTTGCTGGTTCTGTTTATCTGGTACAAGTGGAAGCAGAAGGAGAAAGGTCATGACATGCCCCGCGTATCGTACACCCCTGCCATGCGGATGACCAATACAGACTACTCACTCTCTGGTAAGATTAACTTTGCTGCGGCAGAGAGAAATCAGACTGTTATATTGCTTTCTGGCACTTACCTGGGTGAAATCAGATACACTCTGAGCTTGATGTCTCTGACATTACACACAAATCCATCCAATTACTGTCGCACCAGCTTCATGAACATATGATGCTCCAAGTTCTATACAGGGATTAGAACCCAGAAGAGGTGGGAATACTAGGCAGCTTCGCTTTCTGAAGCAATTATTCTAAGAGGAGAGGAACCAAAGAAATTTGATTTGATTTATTATTGCCACGTATTGGGAAACTCTGAAAAGTATTGCTTCTTGCGCGCTATGTAGACAAAGCATACAGTTCATAGAGCAGGAAAGGTGAGAGTGCAGAATGTAGAGTTACAGTCATCGCTAGGTGTAGAGAAAGATCAATGCAAGGTAAGTTCATTCAAAAATCTGACAGCAGCAGGGAAGAAGCTGTTCGTGAGTCAGTTGGTAAGTGACCTCAGACTTTTGTATCATTTTCCCAATGGAAGAAGGTGGAAGAGAGAATGTCACCTGCAATTTTAACACGTTGCATTTTTATACCTAAATAATGTAGCAAAATAGAAATAATTGGACCAGCAATAACCAGCTCTGTGAATCACCACATCTCCAACTTGTGATGTCTAGCACACAGCAAACTTTCTTCAATACACCTAAGGTTCAGCGAATTATATCTTGGATTAGTAGTCCTCCTGTAGCTCCCCCAAGTTAGCTTTTACAGTTACATGTGTGATTTATGAACAGTATTGTTAATTATTTAGTAACCTTGCATGGAGAGTATCCAGGGTGATTATTGATCAAATAGCATTAATAGTATTTCCTTCTGCATTCAAAACATTGACAGTGTCAATACCCCCACTTACTGATCTTGATGTTTCTGTATTCCAATGTATAATTCTCTAAAGCTGCCTTGGCTCATCAAAGAGTACATCAGGAATCTATTTCGTACTCACTAATGGATGCCTGGGTGTCACTCACCGAGAATATCAACAAGCCATGGGCTTCCAACAAGTTCAACCCATTGGAGCCACATGTGCTGAACCACTTCGCAATTGGCAATAGGTCATAGAATCATACAGAATCGAAGCAGGCCATTTGGCCCATCATGACTGTGCTGGCTCTTTTGAAAGAAGAAACCACTTAAGGCAGCATAGTGGTTAGCACTGCTGAGTCACAGCGTCAGGAACCCAAGTTCAATTCCGGCCTTGGGTGCCGTCTGTGTGGAGTCTACACGTTCTCCCCGTGTCTGCATGAGTTTCTTCCAGGTGCTCTGGTTTCCTCCCACACTCCAAAGATGGGAGGGTTAAGTGGATTGGCCATTTGATTTGATTTGATTTATTATTGTCACATGTTTTAACATATAGTAAGAAGTATTGTTTCTTGGGTGCTATACAGACAAAACATACTGTTCATAGAGAAGGAAAGGAGAGAGTGCAGAATGTAGTATTATAGTCATAGCTAGGACATAGAGAAAGATCAACTTAATGCAAGGTAGGTCCATTCAAAAATCTGATGGCAGCAGGGAAGAAGCTGTACTTGGGTTGGTTGGTATGCGACTTCAGACTTTTGCACCTTTTTCCCAGTGGAAGAGAATGTCCGGGTTGCGTGGGGTCCTTAATTATGCTGGCTGCTTTGCCGAGGCAGTGGGAAGTGTAGCCAGATTCAGTGGATGGGAGGCTGGTTTGCGTGATGGACTGTGCTTCATTCACAACCCTTTGTAATTTCTTGTGGTCTTGGGCAGAGCAGGTGCCATACCAAGCTGAGATACAACCAGAAAGAATGCTTCTATGGTGCATCTGTAAAAGTTGCTCAATTGTCCCTTAGTGGCAGGGTAAATCGTGGGGTTACAGAGATAGGGCCTGGGTGGGATTGTTGATGCAGGCTCGATGGGCCAAACAACCTCTTTCTGCACTGCAGGGATTTTACGAATCTACATCCCTGTCCTTTCCCCAGAGCTTTGTAATTTTCTTCAGTTGGTAGTGATCTGAAATTGTGCTGTCACTTTCGCATTTGTATTTGCTGCATGGAAACGTAAAGAGGAGAGAAAAATAAACTTAAGGACTGAGAACAAAAATCAATTTAATATCAAGCATTTCTCACCTCAGTCTGCTGTCTCCTCTGTGTACACTTTTCCATAGCCTAGGCTGATTATTCAGGTGATTGAATCACATACATTTGTTTCTGTAAACATTTCACAACGAATGATTATAATTCAACAAATTATTTTGACAGCAAAATATACCTCGTGCCATACTGGCGATGCAGGCAGAAAGTGCAGGTTCTTACTCAATCGTATTTCTTGACGTGGGCAGATGGTCCTTTTCTGCTGTCACAGTTCGAGTGATGTACTCACATCGACAGCATTAAATGCATAATAAATCTAACAAGTAAATTTCTGCTTGGCATCTGTACCCTCCTCTATGACAAATCAGCAACATTTCATTACAACACACTAACTCTACAACATTTCCGTTTCCATTCTCTTGTTCAACAGAATCCCCGTACACAATGGACTTTTGCATCTACTGAATTTCTAATAGAGTCCTCATCAAGTATTGGAATATTAGACACACGTGCGCAGTCTTTCATTTCAAAACTGTCCAGGTTATTTATGTAGCATTCCCAGTGAGGTACTCCTGCGCAACTTAAAGTTGGTTTCAGCTGGAAGGGGAAAACAGGTTCACAGTGAATCAGCCTTCCGATTCACACTGTACCCTCGATAGTGAATCAGTCTCCAGTTTCACTCTGTACCCTCGATAGTGAATCAGTCTCCCATTTCGCACTGTACCCTCGATAGTGAATCAGTCTCCCATTTCACTCTGTACCCTCGATAGTGAATCAGTGTCCCATTTCGCACTGTACCCTCGATAGTGAATCAGCGTCCTGTTTCACTCTGTACCTTCGATAGTGAATCAGTGTCCCATTTCGCACTGTACCCTCGATAGTGAATCAGTCTCCCGTTTCACCCTGTACCCTCGATAGTGAATCAGTCTCCCATTTTGCACTGTACCCTCGATAGTGAATCAGTCTCCCATTTCGTACTGTACCCTCGATAGTGAATCAGTCTCCCGTTTCACCCTGTACCCTCGATAGTGAATCAGTCTCCCATTTTGCACTGTACCCTCGATAGTGAATCAGTCTCCCGTTTCACTCTGTACCCTCAATAGTGAATCAGTGTCCCATTTAGCACTGTACCCTCGATAGTGAATCAGTGTCCCATTTCGCCCTGTACCCTCGATAGTGAATCAGCGTCCTGTTTCACTCTGTACCTTCGATAGTGAATCAGTATCCCGTTTCGCACTGTACCCTCAATAGTGAATCAGTCTCCCATTTCGCACTGTACCCTCGATAGTGAATCAGTGTCCCATTTCGCACTGTACCCTCGATAGTGAATCAGTGTCCCGTTTCACACTGTAGCCTCGATAGTGAATCAGTCTCCCATTTCGCACTGTACCCCCGATAGTGAATCAGTGTCCCGTTTCACACTGTAGTCTCAATAGTGAATCAGTGTCCCGTTTCACACTGTAGCCTCGATAGTGAATCAGTGTCCCATTTCGCACTGTACCCTCAATAGTGAATCAGTGTTCCATTTCACACTGTACCCTCGATAGTGAATCAACGTCCGGTTTCGCACTGTACCCTCGATAGTGAATCAGTCTCCCATTTCGCACTGTACCCTCAATAGTGAATCAGTGTTCCATTTCACACTGTACCCTCAATAGTGAATCAGCGTCCAGTTTCGCACTGTAGCCTCGATAGCGAATCAGTGTCCTGTTTCACTCTGTACCCTCGATAATCATATACGCTTTATTCAAATTGGCCTCGTTCTGTAGATCTCTGAGAAAACCAGTTCGACCCAAAGCACGTTTCACATCTCTGGTAGTTTTACGACCAGAAGAAACAACAGATGTTTTGTGATGAGTCCAGTCTGTTACAGACGAGCTGCTGTGTAGTGAAGAAGTGAAATTGTGCACGGTAATGTAAAGAATGTGGCATCAGCAAGATCCTGTGCGAGGGGGAGTTGCAGGAAAGGGTTGAATGTGTCTGAGCTGTTTTGTCAAAAACAAAGACATGGAAATGGAGAAAGACATAGAAACATAGAAGATAGCAGCAGGTGGAGGCCATTTGGCCCTTTGAGCCTGTTCCATCATTCATTACGATCATGGCTGATCATCCAACTCAACAGCCTAATCCTGCTTTCCCCCCCAATAATCTTTGATTCCATTCACCCGACATGCTGTATCCAGCCACCTCTATGTACATTCAATATTTTGACAGGCCGACAGGACATTAGACTGATTCAGGCAGCCAAGTGACAAGGGAAGCAGATTAGAGAGGAGAGGGTAGCCTGACTACAGATGGCAAGGTGAGAGTTATATACAGCTTCACACAAGTACACACTAAAGCACGGATGAAAGATTCCTCAATTTTGAATTTCTTGAACATCCGAGTGATGAAATTTCATTCTTTCTGTCTCACAAAAACATCAACATACATACAGACACACATACATATTTACACACACACACTGACAATCACACACATTCATACACAATGAAACACACACTCACTGACAGACACGTACACACACAAGCTCAGATGGACATGCATACATATATACACACATACGTGCATGCACTCAGTGAAAGACACATACATACATGCACATATGTGCACACACTCACTGAGAGACACACATACATTCACACATTCATTGACAGACACACATACATACAGGCACACAGAAAAGCTTAGGTAGAAGAACATCAAGTAAGACCTTTGATAAAGTTCCATATGGTAGGTTGCTTTGGAAGGTTAGATCACATGGAATCCAGGGAGAGCTGGCAAATTGGCTTGTTGGTAGGAAGCAGAGGGTAATAGTGGAAGATGCTTGTCGGACTGGAGGCCTGTAACTAATGGTGTGCCTCAGGAGTCGTTGTTGTTCGTCCATCGTCATCGATGAGGACCTCGACACCGTTAGTCATTCCGAGGCTGGTTGAGGTGTGTCTGAAGATGACTGATCAGGCCAATTCGGGCACGGAATGTCCTGGCACATATTGGACAGACTTGTGGCTCTAGATTTGCGCAGCTCGCACTTAAGTTGTGCTACAGCAATACACCTTGCTTCGTGAGCTTGACAGCCTTTGTGGATCAGGCAGCGCCAGGTAGGACAGTTTTGTGCCAGGAGGTCGTGTCAATGTCAAGCGACTTCAGGGAGGCCTTGAGTGTGTCTTTGAAACGTTTCTTCTGCCCTCCATGCAAGCGTCTCCCAGCAGAGAGTTCCCCAAAAAGGAGCTGCTTGGTATGCGCTCGTCTAACATACGGATGACATGACCTGCCCACCAGGTCTGCGCTTTCATCAGCAGCATGTGGACTGATGGTGGACTTGCTCTGGAGAAAACTTCAGTGTCTGGTACTTTGTCTTGCCATCGGATGCGTAATATTCTGCGAAGACAAGTCATGTGGAAATGACTGAGCTGTCTTGCATGTCTTTGATACACAGTCCACGTTTCACAGGCATACAGGAGGGTAATGAGTACTGCGGTGCTGTAGACCTTCAGTTTTGTTGCTAGGCTGATTCCTCGACGTTCCCATACAGTGGAGCGCAGTCTCCCGAAAGCAGAACTTGCCTTTGCTGTTCTGCAGTTAACTTCTGTATCAATAGTCACTGCTTGGGAGAGGATGCTGCCAAGATAAGTGAACTGGTCCACTGCCTGTAGTTTCTGCCCTTTGATTGTGATTATGGGTTCTGTGTACAGTGCATGAGGAGCAGGCTGGTGCAAGACTTTTTAATGTTGATGGTGTGTCCAAAGTTGTCACAAGCCATGGAAAATTTGTCCATGCTGATTTGCATCTCAGGCTCTGAGCCAGCATACAGGGCGCAGTCACTGGCAAAGAGGAAATCTCTCAGAACAGTCTCTTTCACTTTGCTAATAGCTTGAAGTCTCCTCAGGTTGAAGAGCTTCTCATCCACTCTGTACTTGAGGCTGATTCCAGCAATACTGTCCTGGAAGGCATCATTCAGCATGGCAGTAAACATCATGCTGAACAGTGTGGGTGCGAGCACACAGCCCTGTTTGATGCCATTGGTGACTGGGAATACCTGAGAGGATTCATTCCATCCAGTATTCTGGCCATCATGTCATCATGGAACTGGCATACCATCTGAATGAATTTGGGGGAGGGCAGCCAAACTTTGACATGATCCTCCATAAGTCTTGTCGGCTTACAGTGTCAAAGGCTTTCGCAAGGTCAACAAAGGTTGTGAAGAGCTCGCGATTCTGCTCCTGACACTTCTCCTGAAGTTGGCACGCAGAAAAAATCATGTCAGTAGTCATGCAGGTTGCAGAAGCCACACTGTGACTCTGGAAGCAGGCCCAACTCCAGATGAGTGACCAATTTAGCCAGACTCTTGCGAGGGATTTTCCTGTGATGGAGAGCAGTGAGATTCCCCGGTGGTTGTTGCATACTTGCCAATTGCCCTTCCTCTTGTAGAGCTGTACGATGGAAGCATCTTTAAATTCCTGAGGAATGGATCCTTGCTTCCAGAAGGACTGGAACAACTCAGTGAGCTTCTCGATGTGCTGGACCAGCAGCTTTATAGATTTCTGCGACTATGGCATCTGCCCCTGGGGCTTTGCCACTGGAAAACTGGCTGACAGCTTTTGGCTACTACCGGTGGGTCATCCATGGCGCTGTTGATATCAACCTGGGGAATCCTGTCTATTGCCTCATCGTTAATAGATGATGGTCGGTTGAGGATGGTTTCAAAGTGTTCAGCTCATCTCTGCAGGATCTGAGCCTCCTCTGTAATGAGAGTTGTACCATCTGTATTCGGGGGGGGATCTCCCGAAAGATTGAGATCCCTAGAGAGTGTTGAGGGCTTCATAGAACTGTTTCAAGTTGTTTCTGTCAGCGTATCCCTGTATTTCATCTGCCTTGGCTCTCAGCCAGGCATCCTGCATTTTATGCAGTTCATTCTGGACTGTCCTGTAAGCATTGGTAAAAGCATTTTTCTTGGCAGCTGAAGATGGGTCGTTCTGACAGGCCCAATGAAGACGGTGCTTTTCAACAAGTAGAGCCTGTATCTCTTCATCATTCTCATCGAACCAATCATGCTGCTTGCAGGTTGAGGGCCCAGGCATCTTCAGCACAGATATATGGATAACATCCCTGAAGCATTCCCAGTCGTCCTCAGCGCTGCCTGCGAGGTGTAGGCCAACAAGCTTGATTTCTAAGTCTTCAGCCAGTGCTGAAGCTATGCTGGGGTTCTTTAGCTTGGCCGCATTGATTTTTTCATAACCTTGCTTCCTTGTGGTCGCCTCTTGTGTCTAATGCGAAGCCTCATTTTGGACACAATGAGCCTGTGATCTGTCCAGCAGTCAGCACCACACATGGTCTTGGTCACTCTGACACCCTGCCTGTCTTTTCTCCTGACAATGACATAGTCGATAAGATGCCAATGTTTAGAGCGGGAATGCATCCAGGAGGTCTTGTTACGGGTAGGCAAATGGATGGTTGTGTTGGTGGTGAGGAGGTCGTATGCTGCCCAGGTCTTCATTAAGAGCAGGCTGTTACTGTTACGCTTGCCCACTCCATGCTTCCCAGTGACTCCCTGCCAGATTGCAGAGTCACAGCCTTCTCTTGCATTGAAATTGCCAAGCAAGCTCAGCTTGTCGGTACTGCTCAGTGCTGATTGTAGGGCGTTAGTTCTTCATAGAACTTGTCTTTCATCTTGTCTGGATTGTTCATTGTGGGGGCATAGGCTCTGATCAGGATAGCTTGACTTCTGTTCTGTAGCAGAAGCTGTAATATCATAAGCTGGTCGTTCACACCCTTGGGTAGACTATCAAGTTTCCGAACAAAGTCGTCATGACGCTCATCGCTGCCGCAACTGCTCCAGAAAAAAGTGAATCCACCTCCAGTTTCAGTCAACTGACCTACGTTGGCAAGACGAGTTTCGCTCAGGGCTGCAATGTCAATGTTGTATCTTGCAAGCTCTCTGGCAACTAAGGCTGTTCTTCTCTCTGGTCTGTCTGCTGTAGGGTTGTCCAAAAGCAATGCGCACGTTCCAAGTGCCAGTGGTGAGTGGTGTCACCTTGTGTTTTATTTTGTTTGTTCAACCGCAAGATGGGATCCCTGCCAGCTGCGGTAAACTGGCCAGCATGTAGTGAAGCAGGCAATGTTTAGGGCACCTTTTCTAGCCCCTTCCTCATTCTACGGAGGTGAGCAGTGTGTTCCTGAAGGACTGCTCAGTCGCCCAGGTAGACGTCGAATTCCATTGCTGCTTCAGTCAACGGAAAAGAACCATTAGACCTGAGCCAGCTACGTGCAGGTCTGTGACTACAGCTCCCAGTGTATCCACACCTGCTGCTTCGTCACTCACACATCGCCACAGGACTTCAAGGATTGAACAGCACACATGATGACGATGGTGTCGAAACTAGCGCTTGATTTGGATTAAAGTGAGGGGGAGTTGCGCAGCATCAGCCTCACTCTGTCTTCCCAATTCCCATCTAGATCCAGTGGCAAGACAAGAGTCAAGACGGCTGGAGGTGGGACTAGGCGCAGTGGATGACCAGGACGTCTTTTGTGTCTTGTCCTGCTCTTAGCATTCTACGACGCTTGCAGAGATTGCCATCTTGACCATTGGACCTTCCATTGGCCTCATCTGTTCAATCCACCGGACTCTTGTCTCCACATGCTGGGATAGACATCGCTCTATCTCACCAAGGGTTGAAACCCGTTGGCTACCCTCACCTGGTTTAGCCAGTTTGTTGAGGCCGTTGCCCAGGGTGTGACCGCTGTCGCAAACAGCTACAGGGAACCACAGGTGAGAGCTGAGTGCCAAGTGGGGACAAAGGACGGACAAATCGGCCTGAAAGGATGCGACATGTTCCCCCACCAAAGATACTACCCCTCCCTCCCCCCCAATACATCTCAGGAGTCAGTGCTGGGCCCATTGCTGTTTGTTATCTCTACAAACTATTTGGATGAGAATTTACAAGGCATGATCAAAGTTTGCAGATGACGCTAAAAGAGGTGGTGCTGTAGACAGTGAGAAAGGTTATCAAAAACTGCAGCAGGACCTTGATCAGCTGGGGAAGTGGGCTGAGAAATGGCAAATGGAGTTCAATACAGGTAAGTGTGAGGCATTACATCTTGGAAAGTCAAATCAAGGTAGAACTTTTATGATGAACGGTAGGACCTTAGTAAGTATCATGGAATAGAGGGACCTTGGAGTTCAGTTGCACAGTTCTCTAAAGGTGGAGTCACAGATAGATGGGGCAGTGAAGAAGGCTTTAGGCATGCTGGCCTTCATCAACCAGAGCATTGAGTATAGAAATTGGGAAGTTATGTTGCAGTTGTACGGGACATTGGTGAGGCCGCACTGGAGTATTGTGTTCAGTTTTGGTCGCCTTGCTATCGGAAAGATGTTATTAAACTGGAGAGAGTGCAAAAGAGATTTACAGGGATGTTGCCAGGATTCGAGGGACTGAGTTATAGGGAGACGTTGGATAAGCTAGGAATTGGCTAGAAGCATAGGAGACTGAGGAGTGATCATACAGAGGTGTGTAAGATTACGAGAGGCATGGATAGGGTGAATACACAAAGTCTTTTTCCCAAGATTGGGGAATCGTGAACTAGAGGACATAGATTTAAGTTAAGAGGGGAAAGAATTAATGGGAACCTGAGGAGCAACATTTTTACAAGTGGGTGGTATGTGTGTGGAATGAGCTGCTGGAGGAAGTAATGACGGATGCTGGAATGTTCCTCATCTCACATTTGTTCCTGACAGATTTGCTGAAGTTTTCCTGTGGTAGCTGGCTCTGACCTTTGACCTTACCTAAGAAGTATTATAGCGTTTCCTGTTGGTGAGATGGCTTAACCTGGGGAATTATAGAACATAGAACATTATAGCGCAGTACAGGCCCTTTGGCCCTTGATGTTGCGCCGACTAGTGGAACCAATCTAATGACCCTCTAACCTAAACTATTCCAGTATTATCTATATGCCTATCCAATGACCATTTGAATGCCCTTAAAGTTGGCGAGTCCACAACTGCTGCAGGCAGGACATTCCACACCCTTACTACCCTCCGAGTAAAGAACCTACCTCTGACATCCATCCTATAATTATCACCCTCAATTTAAAGCTATGTCCCCTCGTGTTAGCCATCACCATATTTGAGATTTTATATTTATATTTGAGATTAGCTGCGCATCTGGTTGTGTTAGCTTTACACAGCTCTCCAAGTGATCCAAGCAGTTCTTATCAGAAAATCATTGTGCAGAGACTGCTGGTAACCAGTGGGTATCTCCACCAATCGGGAAAGGATTTGAGATCCTCAGTCAGGTTGTTGTATCTCATCGAGGGTCACTGCGTCTGCAATAGGTGATAAGAGCGAGATTATGTAAGTTTTTTTGACTCGGTCCTCCCCTCTCTGTTCAGGCCCAGTCTGACAAATATGTTTTTCAGGACTCGGGCAGTTGGTTGATGAGGGGGTTGGACTATGAAGAGAGACTAAATAGACTGGGTCTGTACTCGTTGGAGTTTAGAAGGATGAGGGGGGATCTTATAGAGACGTATAAGATAATGAAGGGGATGGATAGGGTAGAGGTGAAGAGATTCTTCCTGCTCAGAAAGGATAGCAGGACTAGAGGATACAGCCTCAAGATAAGGGGGGGGGTGCAGTTTAGATCAGAGTTGAGAAGGAACTTCTTCACTCAAAGGGTGGTGAATCTCTGGAATTCTCTGCCCGTTGAAGTGGTGGAGGCTACCTCGCTAAATATATTTAAGTCACAGGTAGATAGATTTCTGATAGACAAGGGAATTAAGGGTTATGGGGAGAAAGCGGGAAAATGGAACTGATCCACTTCAGATCAGCCATGATCTTATTGAATGGCAGGGCAAGCTCAGAGGGCTAGATGACCTCCTCCTGCTCCTATTTCTTATGTTCTTATGGTTCAGCGAAGGTGCTGCTAAAACACTTTTGATGACAGGCATTGAGATCAGAAACCCAGAGTATAATCTGTGTCCTCGTAATCCATAGTGCTTCTTGCAGCATGGAGGAACACTGATTCAAAGGCAGATGAAAGGGGTTTAGGAACAGACCAGCTGTGTTCTCATTAAATGACGGAACAGGCTGAAGGGGTTGAATAGTTTACTCCTGCTCCAATTTCTCTTTCCCCTTCTTTCCTATCTTCCCCCTCTATCTTTTTCTCACCTTAGCTCACCCTCCCTTCTTTCTCACCTCCCTCTTTCGTTGTAAACTAACAAATGATCTGATGTAGCCTCCTATTGTACAAAATATTGTTGGTTGCTATTAAATACTGTGGCATAATTAAAAAGAATTGTTATGCCTTTCTGTGTGTCACAAGATTTGGCCACAGGATGCACTTTAACCTCTGCTATTAAATAGATGCTACACTTTTGTACAACGCAAAATAATTTGAATGACTACGTGACATTACAGATATCCAAGGGTAGCCCCTTCCTCGAATTGACACTTCCTGCAATCAGAGTTTTCTCAGCAAAGGTTAGTGTTTTATTGTCAGTTTGGATTGGTGGAAGTTGGATGGTTTGATAATTAAGATAAATTTTGAGACACAGAATGCTCCAGAGTGATTTGGTAGTGTGCAGACTTCAAAATGACTCTCAGTCCTCAGGAATCTGCAATTCACTCATATCTATTACCAAGCTAATAACTTACTTTTAAAATACTAACATCTCATGCCTTATAAAAGTTCAAACGCCAGACATTCTCATGCCACATTCCACAGTGCTGAAGGTGTGTGACCTGGTGCTCGGGAAGGTGGGCTCTGTATGTGCCTCTCATGTTCAGCAAAAGTGAAACTGATTACAAATTCCCCTTCTAAATATCAATTTAAATCTCTCACTTTCCAAGCATGCATCTAAATATATAACATCTCTAAATTTGAATAAGCTACATCAGTTTGCATGTTTATTGGTGACAGTGGGGAATTCGTGGCACGTTTATTATCTACAAGGGCAAGTTTCTGCAATTTCTCGCCAATAACCGAAACACTTCCCCACAAGATGGAGTGAGTGAGGTGAAGTGGAGATCACAACGACCTGCTTGGTTTTGCCGAGTTGTTAAAATCAGTGTCCTTGCAACAGCCCATTTGTCCTTTCTGCTGTGAATAAAGGAGAGATTGTGCTTTGCGGTGTTAATATTAGAAGGACAAATGTAAGTTTGTGAATCCTGCCATTTACAGGTTAAAGATCTGACTCCAGCTGCAAAGCATTTTTTCACCATTCCCTCATGTCCACACAGTGTTGTCAGCTTTACAAAGGTTTTTGGCTTCGCTGAGATCCAACATGAGGTTGATATATTTTTTCAGGATGTGGTGTTCACATTGAATTTGTTAACATGCCTGATTTAGCGCCAATGTCTTCTCACAACACAATTCTCATAATGAAACCCATGTGTTTTCCTGCAGCTTTGCTGTATTCTGTTGTCTGTCAGTCTCTGGACTGACATTCATGTATTTATTCTGGCTGTAGTGGTCTTTTTATTTACAGGCTGTGGTGTAACCCGGTAACAAGCATTAATATGTCTTCCTCAAATGCTAATACATTTTATTTCTACCTTTCGTTTCTACCTTATTTGAAAATCTTTATAACATAATGGTGTCCACATTTGTACAAGAGGCAGGGGATTATTATGCAGTGTATCACAAGTCTGGAATTGACTGGTCTCTCATTGATTTTCTGTCTCTATCTCTTTGTCTCTCTCTCGATCTCTCTGCCCTCTTTCCATTTCTCATTATCACTCTCCCTCATTCCTACTCTTTTGCACTTTGTGTTCTGCTCACTCTGTCCCTTGCTGCCTGTTTCCCCACTCTCTCTGTAAGTAACAGTCGCTCCAGATGCATACATTTTGTGCTGACTTATTTTTTTCTAGATTCATCTCAGAGTACCAGCACCCTTCACTGTTTCTCCAACCCGAGTTACCACACAGTGTCCCAGTGTGGGAGACTCACCTGTTTTATCAGTAACCAGGATGAAAGCGGCTTCATTAAGGTACGTACAGGTACAATATTGCACTGGCCAATGTAACCCTCACCTCCCCATTGGAATCTAAAGGCACAAGAAATGTTTTATGTATCATGACTTTACAGTCTGATAGGTCAAGACTCAAGGACGGTTTTCAGCCAGTTAAAGAAATCCCATCCATCTTAGATTCCAACTCTCAGTTTTATTGATTTTTCCCAAACCTATCATCCTCCAGAGTGCCTTTTATTAAAAGTCGTAAGAGGAGAATATAGGACATGCTGTTCTGATGGGCAACAACTGTGTTTCTGCTTTCAGTCTGATAATTGTGGGGAGACATTGAGAACAGGAGCCACACTGGCCCACACAAGAAAAGGAAAATCCGTAAATCTAATCTCTGCGCCAGATTCTCCCATTTCCTAGTAATTCACTGAGGATCTGAGAACTGATTGTTCTGGAAGCTGCAATTAATGCATAACGCTGGGGGACAGGTGGGGGGAATAGGATACAAAGAGTAAGTAGCTTCAAATCCAGATCCATCTGGAACCTCCCGTTTATAGGAAAACACATTGCTTTTTGGTGATTTTGCCCAAATGAGAATTTTCCAGTACTGAGAATTGTCGCCTTAAGAAGCACAAACCTGAATCAGACATTGTTCCAGGGCAGCATCTGGGTAGAACGTTGTGTTCAGGTTGTCAGCGATACAAAAATGAGATGGCGTGTCAATATCAGCATTCACACATGAATGAAGCCCCCGAGAGCAATGCCCCAGAGACCTGTGGAACCCATTCCCAATAACAGGTTCGAATCCTGCCACAGCGGATGGTGAAATTTGAATTCAAATTAAAAAATTTAAAAATCTGCAATTAAGAATCTACTGAAACTATTGTCGATTGTCGGGAAAACCCATCTGGATCACTGATGTCCTTTAGGGAAGGAAATCTGCCATCCTTCTTAGTCTGGCCTCCATGTGACTGCAGAGCCACAGCAAGGTGACACTCAACTGCCCTCTGAACAAGGGCAACTAGGGATGGGTAATAAAAGGTTACCCAGCCAACAGTGCTGGGGGGTGGAGTGGGGGAGGCACAGAATCTATCTATGTGGGTGGACACACTGGGAAGATTATTAATATTATTATTTGAAATCATTTACTTAACTGCCTTGTTACGCACTGCAGCCTGTACATTACTATTGCATAAAGTGAGATTTAATTCTGAAGTGACTAATCAGGCATTTGCTAAACATTGCTCCACTTAACTGTTGCAATCTTTTATTAATTCACAAACAGACAAAAAAACAGCTTTTCTCAAGTCTCAAGAGTGTAGAGCTTTCTGGACAAGAAGGCTATAGACAAGATTTCAACAACTCATTGCATCCTGAGTGGAGATACTACAGTAACTTGAATGATTTAGGTCAGTAAAGCCCTCACCATGGTTTTACGTTTGAAACAGAGGTTTGTGTGAGATAACGATGACAGCAGCTATGGTCTCACCCAATCTATTCACCCTTTGCATGTCCTCATTAATACTAACATGAATGCTTGTGTGTGCTGTACTAACCTATCCCCTCTGTGCCTCTCACATTAGTACAGCTCATATCACAGTACTCAGATACAAAGTCTATCTCAAATGTATTACATGGCTAATAGTTTCTTCAGCTGAGAAGAATTGTTGACAGGAATATATTGAGAAGTTGGGGACTGATGTCTATTCTAAACACAATGCCTTTTCCTAAAGATAGGGGCGTCTTAAACTAGAGGGCATAGGTTTAAGGTGAGAGGGGAGAGATACAAAAGTGTTCAGAGGGTGTTGAGTGTCTGGAACAAGCTGCCAGAGGTAGATACAATTTTGTCTTTTAAAAAGCATTTAGATAGTTACATGGATATGATAGGTACAGAGGGATATGGGTCAAATGCAGTGCAATTGGGATTAGCTTAGGGTTTTTAAAAAAAAAGGGCAGTATGGACAAGTTGGGCCGAAGGGCTTGTTTCCATGCTGTAAACCTCTATAATAATAATCACACAAAGGGGCTCTGTGTGATTCTCGCCATTGATGCCTTATTGGTTTAGTTTTGGGAATTTGCAACGTAAGAGTTGTCCGACCCCTGCACCAGGTTGCAATGACCCCTGAGTATGTTGTTCATATCTCTAATGCAGGTAATTCAGACATGATTTGTACAGAGTCTGACATTCCACCCACACTGCTGTAGAAGATGGAAAGCTTTCACCATTCCTTCCGATTGGGTGACCAACTAGGAATTGAATTGAGATGGTCCAGTAGCATTTAATCTGGACATTTGGCAGAGCCTGAACAAGGACTATTCTTACTTTCCCAAATGTGAACTTGTGTAGATACCTTAATCTGAATCCAGATATCAATCTGCCCAAGGGAATGATCCCACATCAGTGTCCAATAATTCTCCCTTCCCCAGGCCCAACTGAGCAAGCACCAACTCCCACTTTGTGCTTTGCCACAAAGATACCATTCAGAATGAACCTGGGCCTCACGCTCCATGGCCATCCTTCCACCAGTCCACCTTCCAAAACCAAGCCCTTGCTGACCTGAGTGGGAACTGCGACTAAACCAAGTGGTGATGCCACTGCTCCATATAAATTAATTTTCTTTCCAAATTCTGAGGATTACATGGAAGAGGATATTTTAATCTGAAATTTTTGCATGTTTTATGCTGGAATGGTGCCTGGGTCTAAGCAAAGCAGCAGGTTCCAACTGTGACCTTTAGTCAACCACCCATATTTGGGTGCAAAATGTTCTAAAATATTCATTAGATAATAGTCATCACGAGAGTCTGTTTTCTTCTCAGTGTATCAGTGAATTGAGCTCTTGGTCTCAGTTCATTCCAATGAGGGTATTTTTATCATCCCTCTGAATCCAGCTCACACTGAATTGGGAAATGTTTCCATCTATCATGTGGATGCTGGTGCCTTGTCAGCATTACATCGACAATCAGGAATTAACCGTCAAATTAAAGTTAGTTTTCATTCAGATTTATGTTGCTTAGGAACTCGTTCCAAATTTTTCTCATAGAGACGACTCCAGCGGCAAGTTCTGAGGTGAGAAATTTGTCTCACCAATCACCAGATTCAAGCTTGGATCCCAGAGGAAAGAGAAGTTTGAATTTACATAGCATCTCCATGACTTCAGAATGTCCGACACACATTACAGCCAGTGAATAACTTTTGAAAAGTTAGTTCAGTTGTGATACAGCAAAACACAGTGTGCACAGCAAGATCCCATTAACAGCAATGAAATTGCTTACTAAGTAACTTATTTTCTTTTAGGTATAGTATTGGATAAAATTAGTGCCAGATAATTCCATGTTCACCTGAGAAGGTTTAATAGGTTTAACCTATTATTTGACAGCACGTCCAACAATGCAACACTCTGATAGTAAACACTATATTGGGTGCGCCTGTCTGGATTATGTGCTTATATCTATATCGGGAGACAGAAAAGGCGTATCAAAAAGGCAGCATTACATAATCATTGGAGGACTTTAACATGTAGATGGTAAATCAGATAGGGAGTGGATCCCAAGAGAAGGAATTTGTGGAATGTCTAGAGGTGGTTTTTTTGGATCAGCTTGTGACAGAGCCTACTAGAAAACAGACAATTCTGGATTTGGTGATTTGTAATGAGGCAGACATAATTAGGGAACTTAAGGTGAAGGAAATCTTAGGGAGCAGTGACCACAATATGATAGAATTTACCCTGCAGTTTGAGAAGGAGAAGCTGGAATCAAATGAAACGGTATTACAATTAAATAAAGGTAACTACAAAGACATGAGGGAGGAGCTGGCCAGAGTTGATTGGAAAGGGAGCCTAGCAGGGAAGACAGTGGAACAGCAATGGCAGGCATTTTTGGGGGTTATTCAGGAGGCACAATAGAAGTTATCCCAGGGAGGAGAAAACATGCTAAGGGGAGGACGAGGCATCCATAGCTGATGAGGGAAGTCAAGGACAGCATAAAAGCAAAAGAAAAAACATATAAAGTGGCGAGGACTTGTGCGAAGCCAGAGGATTGGGAAGCTTTTAAAAGTGAGCAAAGGACAACTAAAAAAGCAGTAAGGGGGGAGAAGATGAAATATGAATGTAAGCTAGCTAGTAATACAAAAGAAGATAGGAAGCGTTTTCTTCAATATATAAAAGGTAAGAGTGAGGCAGGGAGCATCCCAGAGGACTGGGAAGTAGCTAATGTAATGCCACTGTTTAAGGGAGGGAGGCAGCAGATGGGAAATTATAAATTAGCTTGATTTCGGTCATTGACAAGATTTTAGAGTCCATTATTAAAGATGAGATTGCAGAGTGCTTGGAAGTGCATGATAAAATACGACTGAGTCAGCACAGCTTCATCAAGGGGCGGTCATGTGTGACAATTTCTGTTAGAGTTCTTTGAGGAGGTAACAAGGAAGTTGGATTAAGGAGAACCAGTGGGTCTGATTTATTTAGATTCCCCAAAAGGTGCCACATAGGAGACTGTTAAATAAGTTAAGTGCCCATGGTGTTAAGGGTAAGATCCTGGCATGAAGAGACTATTGGCTGATCGGCAGAAGGCAGAGAGTGGGGATAAAGGGGTCTTTTCCAGGATGGCAGCTGGTGACTAGTGGTGTGCCTCAGGGGTCAGTGCTGGGACCACAACTTTCCACAATATACATTAACAATTTGGAGGAAGGAACTAAAGGCACAGTTGCTAAGTTTGCAGATGATACAAAGATATGTAGAGGAACAGGTGGTATTGAGGAAGCAGGGGGGCTGCAGAAGAACTTGGAAAGGCTAGGAGAGCAGGCGAAGAAGTGGCAGTTGGAATACAATGAAGAAAAGTGTGAAGTTATGCACTTTGGAAGGAGGAATGGAGACATAGACTATTTTCTAAATGGGGAAATGCTTAAGAATTTGGAAGCACAAAGGGACTTGGGAGTCCTTGTTCAAGATTCTCTTAAGGTTCACATGCAGGTTCCATTGCCAGTTAGGAAGGCAAATGCAATGTTAGCGTTCATATCGAGAGGGCTAGAATACAGAAGCCGGGATGTACTTCTGAGGCTGCATAAAGCTGTGGTCAGACCCTATTTGTATGAGTACTTTTGGGCCGTGTATCTAATGAAGGATGTGCTGGCCTTGGAAAGGGTCCAGAGGAGGTTCAAAAGAATGATCTCTGGAATGAAGAGCTTGTCATATGAGGAACGATTGAGGACTCTGGGTCTGAACTCGTTGGAATTTAGAAGGATGAGTGGGGGGGATCTTATTGAAACACAGGATACTGTGAGGCCCGGATAGAGTGAACATGGAGAGGATGTTTCTACTAATTGGAAAAACTAGAACCAGAGGGCATAACCACAGGCTAAAGGGACAATCCTTTAAAACAGAGATGAGGAGGAATTTCTTCAGCCAGGGAATGGTGAATCTGTGGAATTCTTTGCTGCAGAAGGCTGAGGAGGCCAGGTCATTGAGTGTCTTTAAGACAGAGATAGATAGGTTCTTGATTAGTAAGGGGATCAGGGGTTATGGGGAAATGGCAGAAGAATGGGGACGAGGAAAATATCAGCTATGATTGGATGGTGGAACAGACTCGATGGGCCGAGTGGCCTAATTCTGTTCCTATGCCTTATGGTCTTATAGCTGAAAGGGTGAATAACATTGTGACCTACTCTGCAGCGCTCCTATTGCTATGTCTTCACGTTTCTATTGACTGTGGAAAGAGGTCTTCATCTGAGGTCCAAAATCTCAACTTGCGCCTGCAGTCTCCTGTTTCTCACTGAAATTCAAGTTTCACCTCTTTCTAATTCTCACCCAATTCCAGTTTGTCTTTCACTTCCTGCAGCATCTTTCACTCGATAGGTGGTGTGCTCATTAAACATAGGAATATAGAAGATAGAAGCAGGAAGAGGCCCTTCGAGCCTGCTCCACCATTCATTATGATCATGGCTGATCATCCAACTCAATAGTCTAATCCTGCTTTTTCCCCATAAGCTTTGATCCCATTTGCCCCAAGTGCTATATCTAGCCACCTCTTGAATACATTCAGTGTTTTGGCATCAACTTTCTTGTAGGTTTCTCTGGATTATCTGCTTCAGCCTGTTTTGTTTCTACAGACCAATTTGACAAAATGCCACCAAAATTCATTCTAATGTTCCCCTTAATACTCATGGCTAAAAATCTGTTTCTTACCTCATTAAATCCACCTCCTTCTGTCCTCCCCCTCAATAATTCTCCAAAATCTTTGCGCTTTTTGTCAAAGAAAATCGGATTTATTGGTGGGATTTTATGGCCTCGCTCGCCCCGAAACAGTAAATTCCTGCCTAAGGTCAATGGACCTTCCCCTGCTCTGCCCATCACTCACTCTGATTCCCCGTGGCGGTAAAATTTCAGCGATTAAATCCAACTCCTCGTTTGCTGTATTCAGTCTTGGTGATTTCAGTCTCCAGCACCTGCAATGATCTCCGATCTCACCCTCTCTGCTGGTCTGTAACTGCTCTGTGATATCTGGCATTCAGATACTCCTGGGTCCAACCCTCTTTCTGCTGCATCCACTTACCATCTGGGAGGGATCTCTCTAACTTTTCAGCTCTGATTAAATGGCTAAAATGGTGATAATTTCTTTTCTGAATGTCACTTCGAGTTCTTTTTCCTCGTGCAATTTCAAGCATCTCTTCATTGGTCTTATGTTCTACATGTGAAATTTTTATCATGCATCTCAGCATCCACATTTCAAATCTCTATTTTCTTGCAGAAATCTTTATTTATTGTCCAGGTTCCTGAGGCAGACAAGAAAGTTGATAAAATGGAGCATCTTAGGAGCTCTTCTCCTTGTTACAAGCTTAAGTTTTCTTGTTGTTAACACGTCTTTCATCTTCACAGAATCACTGCTGGCTGTCTCTATCCTTCTTCTGATTTGGGCTATTTTTTAAAAATTCTTCCACAGGATGTGAGCATCAGGCCAGCATTTTTAACTCACCCTTAACTATCCCTAAGGAGGCAGTGATGAACTGCCTTCTTGAACCTGTGCAGCCCATGTGGTGTAGGTACACCCATGGTGCTGTTGGGAAGAGAATTCCAGGATTTTGATCCAGCAACAGTGAAGGAATGGCAATATCTTTCCAGGTCTGAATGATGGCTTAGTGGGAACTTCTAGGTGGTAGTGTTCCCATGTATCTGCTGCCCTTGCCCTTCTAGATGGTAGAAGTCACAGGTGCTATTGACCTTCCAAATTGATGCAGCAGTGCATCTTGTAGATGGTACACACTGCTGTCACTGTTCATTAGTGGTAGAGAAAGAGAGTGTGGATGGGATACTAATCAAGCAGGCTGCTTTGTTCTGGATGGTGTTGAACTTTAAGAGTTTTGTTGGAGCTGCACTCATCCAGGCAAATGGAGAGTATTCCATCACACTCCTGCCTTGAAACTTGTGGATGGTGGACAGGTTTTGAAGTGTCAAGACATGAGTTACTTGTTGCAGGATTCCCAGCCTCTTATCTGCTCTTGTAGCCACAGTATTCATATGGTTGACACAGTTCAGTTGCTGGTTGCTGGTAACCTCCAGGGTGTTGGTAGTGGAGGATCCAGAGATGGTGATGCCATTGAATGCCAAGGAGAGTTGGTTTGATTCTGGTATCCCGTGCCTTAAACAAACAAATGTATCTACTTATTCCGTTGTGACACCATCCCTGTCAATCTTCATTCTGGTTTGTTCTAACGTATTCCTTTGAGCTACAATTGTTTTTGTGTTTTTGATGTTTGCATTCAATCCATATTCTAAACTTACTTGATTCACAATATTTTGTTAGGCCTCCTCTGATTCTGCGAGTGGCACTGTGTCGTCAAGAGTATCACAAATCTGTGTTTGCCTCCAATTTCTTCCCCAGATATACATCTAATACTCTGAATATTTGTTCTGTGTACAGATTGAATAATTTTGGCAATTGTACACAGCATTGTTGTACTGTTCACTTGAAACATATCTGATTGTCCATCTTCAATCCTGAAGTTTGCTATTCAGTCCCAATACAGGCACTAAATAAATCTCACATCTGTACTGTCAATGTCACATTTCAGCAACATGCCTATTAGCTTCTGGTGTTAAACATTTGGATGTTTTTGCACTCTGTGATGCCAATGTAAATGTTTATGTTCATTTCTAGGTATTTATTGAAAATTGCTGTTTGTTTAAATATTCCATCCCTTGTTCCTGCTCCGGGTCTAAATCCAGACTGAATTTCACCAATTTCTGCTTCACACATGTCCTTTCTTTCCATTTTGATTTTCAAAATCATTTTAACGAACTTACTTATTAAGTATTTATTTACAAATCTGCCTGCTCCAAACATTCCGTGTGGGGGTGGGGTGGGGGGGGGGGGGGGGTACGTTTTCTCACTCGAGGGGTTGATGAGCAAATTTCAGAAAGAGAAAATTTAGCACGACATTAAACATTAAAAAAGGAGGTATTTAAAGAAGCAAGTCGCTGATCAGAAAACAACAAAATCAAAACAATGAACTGATGTTTGAAAATGAGTAATGAATAAAGATGAGTGAGTGTATGTGTGTGTGTGTGTCTGTCTGTCTGTCTGTCTTCCTCCCTCCCTCCCACCTGCCTCCCTCAGGTGCTCACACACACACCCACTATGGGAATACCTGTTGGTGGGTGGGGTTAAGAGTGAGTGAGATTCCCGAGACTGGGAGTGAGCCAGAACTTGCGCACACACTCTCCCCCTTCCCATCTCTCTCGCACCGCCCCCCCTCACATACACACTTTCTCTCTTCCCCTCACACATGCTCTGTCTCTCTTTCCCCCTCACAAGCACACTACCTCTCTCTCTCCCCCATCACACTCTCTCTCTCCCTCCTCACACTGTCTCTCACACTTTGTCCTTTCATTTGCATCTATGTCTTGGATCTCTCTCTTTCTCTTTCTCCCTCTCTCTTTCCCCACACTCGCTCCCTCTCTTATTTGCATTTTTATTTTGAAGATTCCCTTAATTTGGATTATTGTGCAGCTCACATATCTTCTGTGCATCTTTCAAAAATATTTTGCTATATTTGCTTTTTACGAACCCTCTATCTGTTGTTATTAAAGGTGTCATCTTCTGCTGCATATCTCTCATTTTGTGATCTCTTTCCAGTTCCAATATTTCATCCCAGTCTCTTACACCACTTCTCTTTCATATGAATGGATGGATTAGGAGAAGGCCACTCAGCCCCTCAAGTCTGCTGCACCATTCAATAAGATCCTGGCTGATCTGATTGTAACCTCTAGCCCACATTCCTGCCCACCCCGATAACGTTTCACCCCCTTGTTAATTAAGAAGCTATCAAGCTCTGCCTTTGAAATATTCAGACTCTGCTTCCACTGCCTTTTGAGGAAGCAAAGTTCCAGAGATTCACGATCCTCTGAGAGAAACAATTCTCCTCATCTCAGTCTTAAATGAGTGACCTCTTATTTTTAAACAGCGATCCCTAGTTCTTGACGCTCTGACACTCTGTCAATATCCCCTCAGGATTCAAGTCACCTCTTACTCTGCTAAATTCCAGTGGTTACAAATCTAAACTCTCTGACCTTTCCTCATAAGACAATCCACCCACTCCTGGTTGTAGGGTCACTAAGCTGTTTCCAACACTTTTATATCTTCCCTTAAATAAGACGACCAACATTCCAGATGTGGTCTTACCAATGCCCTGAAGCATAACTTTTATAGCATCTATTTTTGTAATCAGTTCCCCTCACAATAAGCAATAAGCAATAATATTCTCTTAGCTTTCCTACTTTCTTCCTGGACTTGTACATCAACCTTTCATCATGAATTCACTAGGACGCCCTGATCTCGCTGCACCTTGGAGCTCTGCAGTCTCACTCAATTTAGATAAAAGCTTTTTCATTCTTTCTGCCAAATCATAGAATTCCTATAGCACAAAAGGAGGCCATTTGGCCCAACTGCCTGTACTAATCGCATCCTACCCAGGCCCTATCCCTGTAACCCCACACATTTACTCCGCTAATCCCCCTGACATAAGGGTCAATTTAGCATGGCCAATCCACCTAACCTGCGCATCTTTGGAATGTGGGAGGAAACTGGAGCACCCAGATCATGCCCCATGCAGACGTAGGGAGAAAGTGCAAACTCCACACAGAGAGTGACCCGAGGCCAAAATGAATCAGGGTTCATGGAGCTGTGAGGTAGCAGTGCTAACCACTGTGCCCTCTGGTCCTAGTCTCTCCTACAAGGGGAAACAACCCCTCAGTATCGAACCTGTCAAGCCCCTGAGAATCTAATGTGTCTCAATAAGGTCACCTCTCATTCTTCTAAACTCCAGTGAGTATAGGCCCAACCTACTCAACATCTCCTCATAAGATTGAGTAAGTTGGGCCTGTACTCCTCCAAAACCCAGGATCAACCCGCTGATCCTTCTCTGGACTGCCTCCAATGCATATATATCTTTCCTTAGATAAGGGGACCAAAACTGTTTTCAACGTTCCCAGTATGACTAGCATCTTGTATAATTTTAGAAAGACACCACCACTTTTATATTCCATTTTCTTTGCAATAAAGGCGAACGTTCCATTTGCTTTCGCCACGCTGAACTTGTATGCCAGCTTTTTGTGCTTTATGCACAGGACCCCCAAATCCCTCGGTGCTGCAGCTTTCTGCAGTCTTTCTCCATTTAAATAACATTCAGCTCCTTTATTCTTCCTGCCAAAGTGCAGAACTTCTCATTTTTCTGCATTATACAGTCAAGTTTTTGTCCACTCATTTAACCTGTCTGTATCCCTCTGCAAACTCTGCGTCGTCGACACCACTTGCCTTCCCATCTTTTTTCTATCATCCACTTGGCAATTCGCTTTGTGCATCCAAGTCATGAAAGGATTTTAAAATAGGATAAATAATGAAGAATAAAGGAATAATGTTTGCTATCTTCCAAAATATTGGAATCTTCCATGAATCTAGGGAATTTTGGCAAGTTAAAACCAATGTATCAACTATCTCACTAGTCACTTCTTTTGTGACCTCAGGGTGAAGTCTATCCAGATCTGGGGATTAGTCAGCTTGCAGACCCACCAATGTGCTCAGTACCTCTCCCCTGGTGATTATAATTTTCCTGAGTTCCTGCCTCTCATTTATTTCCTGATTTAAACTATTTCTGGGACGTTACTTGTGTCTGCTACAGTGAAGACTGATGCAAAATACCTATATAACTCATCCGCCAGAGTCACATCTTCCATTACCAGCTTCTCAGATAATTTGTTAACTCTTTTCTTATTTAAATATCTGTGGAACCTCTGTCTTCATATTACTGGCTAGCTTTCTCTCATTTTCTAGTTTTTTTCCTCCCTATTAATTTTTTTTGTCATCCTTTGATGTTCTTTATATTCTTCTGACCTGTCACTCATCCTTGCACAACTGTATGGTTTTTCTTTCGGTTTAATACTGTCGTTAACTTTTTTGGTTAACCACAGATGATGAGTCTTCCCCTTAGAATTTTTCTGACTGGAATGTGTCTATTCTGTGTATTCTGAAATGTCCCTTTAAATATCTAGTAAGAAGTCTGACAACACCAGGTTTAAGTCCAACCGATTTATTTGATAGTAAACTCACAAGTTTTCGAGGTTGCCATCTTAATATCTGCCATTGAACAGCTGTTGGTCGATCCCTTAAGCACATCTGTCAGTTCACTTTAGCTAGTTCTGTTTTCATGCCTTCATAATTATCCTTATTTAAATTTAAAATATTAGTCTTGGACACACTGTTCTCTCCCTCAAATTGAATGATCACTGCTACCTACATGTGCCTTCACTGAGAGATTATCAATCAATTGTATCTCATTGCACAATACCAGGTTGAACATCTTGCCCTCTAGTTGACTGCAGAAGGTGCTCTTCTAAGAAACTATCCCAAAAACATTCTATGAACTCATTTACACTTCCTTTACCCATCTGATTTTTCAATCTGTGTGTAGATTAAAATTCCCCCATGATTATCCCCATACCTTTTGCACAAAACTTCCATTATCTCTTGTACTCTGGCCTACTTTTAGGGGGCCTGTACGCCACTCCCACAATCAGCTTCTTGCCTTTATCATTTCTCATCTCAACCCAAACTGCTTCTATGTTCTGGTTTCCTGAACTTGGCTCATCCGTCTCTCATGTGCTAATCCCATCAATGATTAACCGAGCTGCCCCTCCAGCCGTCTACACATACTCTTTATTTTCTTTTTAATTTCATCACATTCGGCTGTGTTCCGATCAACATTGCTCGTGTCTCTCCTGTCATCCACTTCGTGTCTCCTTCCCCAATTTGTAGCGTGTTGTATTCTCTCTCATTTCCCATTTGTTTTTTTTTAATCCTTGATCCGAGACCACTGTTTGTTCTGATTTCTCAATCGGGAGTGGATGCCTCTGTGATGATCTCACCCTTCAGTACGCCAAGGTCTAAATAGTCTCATATCAATTCATCTTTTGCTGATCAGAGCAGTGTAAATGTCAAGTAACTTGTCAACAAATTACTCATCCAATGTACTCCTCCCGTCTTAACTCCTACAGTGTATCTATGTAACAAACTGTACTCTGTAAACCAGTCTTGTTTCGTTTGTCCAGCAAATGTTCGGTTGCTGACTCTTGCCGTGGAATCTCCATTTTCCAGGTTACTACAGTGTGGCACCACACAGCATCGTGATGTTTCAGTTTCTCCCCTTGGAGATGTTCTGATGAAGGGTTACGCACATGAAATGCCATAACTCGTATTCTCTTTTTACAGATGCTCCCCGTCCTGCTGTGTCTTTAAGAAACATGGAATGTTACAGTAAAGAGGGAGGCCATTTGGTCCTTCAGGCCAGTGCTGGCTCTTTAGAAGATCTATCTGATATAGTCCAACATTCTAGCCTTTCCTCATGACCCTGAAAATGTGTTCTATTTAAGTATAATACATACACAATTGTTCTGTTTTTTCTTCAGTTTTCCAGTGTTTGCAGTTTTTCATCCCATTGTAGAGTACAGGTCAATGTGCTAACCTTTTCTCTTAGCTCCCCAACTGATGGACCCAGTTCTGATATAAGCTCTGTGCTGATCTCAGCATGTGGGGTGGCAAGTGTTATAATAAGTGTTGAAACTGGTCTGCGTTGTGGACTGGGTTCTCTGCTCCCAATCACCTTCCTGTGACCACTGCTGTAAAAAATCCTCAGATAAACCAGGCGAAGATGGGATCTGCTCCAGCTTGATGCACTCCACAGTTGGAGTGCTTGCCACATTCGCTCTCCAGTCTCGCCCAGAGCACGTTGCCTCAGGTGAGGAAGCCCAGGTGATTTGCAGCTATTGAAATCACATCCAGCAAGACTTCATTTCCTGGGGGTGGAGGGACACAGGCTGAGAGCTGGAGAGAAAAGCCTCAGGAGCTGAATCCATCTGAATTCTGTGAGCCAGGCCCTGGTGTTTACATTGCAAACTCTGTTCTCACCATCCAGCAGCAGCCTCCTGGCCTCATAATGAGATGTATGAGCTCATGAGTGAACGAGAGGAGCTGATTTAATAATGTCAACAGCACAGTTCCGCCTAAAATACAATGAGTGTAGTGGCTAAAACTCCATCACTGCCACAGCCTGAAGTTTTGCAACATAAGAGATTGTTGGATACTTTTAACTCTAACATTAACAATATGATCCTTCCTCTGAGGTTTTGAATGCATTTTGTTTTTCTGAAGGTTCAGACGGTTCTGGAGCCTGCTGCTAATTCCTGGTTCTGATTGTTTGGTGGGGGCAGCAATTGGTGATTTCTCTCTCTCTCTCTTTGCAGGTTCTGCTTATTGCTTTCACTGTTCAATATTTATACAAATAAATATTCCTTTCAGTTAATCTGCATTTTCTGCAGTTATACCAGGGAAGTGTTTACATGGGGGAGCTGCAATGGAAACTCCCAGAAAGGACGATTCATTATTTTTCTAGAAAGAAACTTACTGTGGCTGCTGCCAAGCGTGTTTATTGGTTTGTGATGTGTGTTGCATATAAAGAAGTTCAGATGCTTGAATCGGTAACTTGGGTCTTCCTGAACTAACAGGACTAACTGGATGTCAAGATAAGCCTCAGATTTTGCATTTATTACTGTATCATCTCTTTTACATTCTTTAATTAAGTGCAAAAGACGATATGAACTTGGACAGGAAATATGCCTGAAATGATGCAGTCTTCTGTCTGGGCAGTGTCCTGAAGAAGAAGGATGTTTGACTGGTGATCAAACGTCTGCAGCGAGACCATGGGTTGAGCGAGGTGCAAAGTCACCTGGACACAACCCCTCCCTTCATAAGTGGGAAATGAAAAGCCAATCGGCAGTTTTGTTTATACCATTAGCAGAACCCAGGTCATGTTGGAGATTGCAAGAAAACTTCACCGTAAAGGGGGCAATTCATTCTTAAAATAAATCCTTTTGTAATACAGTAGAACATGAGCTGTGCTAAACTTACAAGCGGAGAACATGTTCTAAAATAGAGGTTTATTCTGGACATACTTCTAAAATTATTGAGGCCCTTCCCAACATGTGCTGCTGGACAGTGTAGAGCAGGCTGTGTAATACTGTGTGAGGATTCTTATTGAATGGATACACTTGCTTCTGGTGATATTCTTCTCTAAAATTGGACAATGTAACAAAGGAGGCCCAAACGTTCATGCTGCTTCCATGACATACCTGTGCATATTAGTGGAGTTGAAGGCTAGTAATCGGTGGAAACCAAAACAGAGTCTGGAAGACGTGCTGGTTAGGGTGCATTGGCTGTGCTAAATTCTCCCTCAGTACCCGAACAGGTGCCAGAGTGTGGTGACTAGGGGATTTTCACAGTAACTTCATTGCAGTGTTAATGCAAGCCTACTAGTGACACTAATAAATAAACTACAGCTGTGAGTTTCTGCATCTTAGAATCACAGTGAATTCAGATTGAATTTACTGTAATCTCGGAAAATATTCAGTTTTGTCATGGAGACGTTTTAGGAAGCTCAATATTCCAGAGCCTCTGTGTAGACCAGCTAGGGAGAGAGTGAGAGCTGGGTTATTAGTGTGCAGGGAGAAAACACACCATGTATATACAGTGTGCAATAGAGAGATGGGAAGAATATATCACAGTGTTAAAGTGAGCTGTGCAAGACATGTGGGGTTTATCTCGTCTGTTTAACAATAAAAAGCACAGGTAATGCCAGAGAGTGTTATAGTTGCATCTGCGTCACAGCAAAAGTGATTTATATTCTCTGTACATTAGTCATGCACTACACAGTACAGACTATTATAATGGTCAAGAATTCTTGTTGAATGGATATACTTCTGGGAATAATATACTTTTCTAAATTGGAAACTGGACAATGTATTGAAGGAGCCCTAAAGTTTCACAGTGCTCCCATCACACTGGACTGGGATGTCCCTAACGAGATTTAGAGGTTCTGTCCTTATAAAAGGCAAATGACATCTCTAATTTCATTTTTGGTTTTTTTGTCAGATTATGTGAAGGGCTCAGTGTGCAGTTCCAGCACATGTTCGTTATACAGCAGTGAGAACCCATACGCTACCATTAAAGACCCGCCAATGTTAACCTGCAAACATTCTGAAAGCAGCTACGTGGAGATGAAGTCCCCAGTTCACAGGGATCCCCCCTACACGGAGACCGAGACCTCCACAAACAAAAACATCTACGAAGTTGGCAAGTGCTTTTCTGGAAGAGATAGAATTATTAGAAACCATCTAAAATAATTAGCAAGGATTCTTGTCAACATTCATAAAGTTTTAAAGTTATTGTACACAGGATGATATATTACAATTGGACTTCAATTATTCCCACTCCCACTAACCCCACATTTACATGGTTCCAACAAAACTTCTGCCTCCACTCCCATTTTGGCAGTCTTGTTTCATGTGGAGTTTCATGGGAGTTGAAGCTTTGTTCTGAATGAGTCAAAATGTAGTGAATGTTCTTGTTGAATTTTTACCAGCTCCTTAAGCCAACAGCAGAATTAGCCGCCCACCTCTCCAGTCTCTGGTAGACTTTGCTATCCTTGTAGCTCTGATATTTAGCTTTAGATCAGGAGAGCGGCAGAGTGTCCAACAGACCCAAGGGCCAACTTTCCTGATCTTTTCCCAGTTGAAAATGTCAGTGAAAAGAGGCAGAGATTCAACTTGCTGGCTCTCGGTGCCTTTCTTGTCAATTTTTATCACACTCTGAGGGTTTGTCGATTGTGTGTTTTCCAATCTTTAAATGTATGTGATGTTTATAAATCCTGTTACTCAGATACAGCAGAGTCTCTGTGCGAATTACACTGGTGCTTTTCCGCAAATCTCAGCAGCTGATTAGGAGAGCTGAGTGGGTGCAGTACTGAAGGCTGTGGAGGAGTCCATGGCCTCATAGCTTCTTTGCCAAGTTTCAGACCTGTTAATTGCTCACAGTGGTCCAGACAAGCAAAAATTAACTTTGAATATTCATTTGTTAGTGGAATTGTGACAATTTAGACAGATGGTCTCGTCAAACTAATCCAATGCAATGACCATGTGGGAAAATGAAGACATTTGTGAGGGTAAAGAACAAGCAGTCTTTCCTTGTACCTGCATTTTAAATTGTTCTGAATTTACAGTAAATGAGTAGAATGGATCTGGAGGTGGAGAGGAAATCGAGTCTGTTGTTCTCATTTAGCAGGTACACATGGTTTTGGAGTTTCCAAAGACCAGCAGGAAGTCTGTTTTATTTGAGTTTAGTGAATCTAACATGTGTTTTATTTTTTTTTTCTAGAGCCAACAGTAAGTGTAGTTCAAGGAGGACAGGGAATCACCCCAAACTGCAGCCAGAATCCATATGACCTTCCGAAGAACAGCCACATCCCAAGTCATTATGATTTGCTGCCCGTGAGGCACAGCCCAACACATGCTCCAGATGACAAAGCGCATAACAAGCCAATCAAACCATGACTTTGGTCAACTCTACTCACTGCTTTTGAATTTCTTGCTTACAAGAAATGGTGGCAGACACTCTCTCCACCCTTTTTGCTGAATCTTAAAGATGACTTGAAAATGAATTTTAATCATGGATGTGGACATTGCAGACAGGCAGTCAGTCCGCCATCCTCCCTCATGTGAATTTCCTTTGCTGCATGGTATATAAAGAAGTACTTTCATATGATGAAATTGAAGCGAGGAGGCTCGATTCCAGACTTGGAAATTGATTCTTTATCTAACAAGCCAGTTTGTCTGCGCTACCCAGTTCAACAAGGATAAACCCAACAATCAATTTGTTTATTCAACTGTAACTATGAGTGTCAGGGAGATGATTAAACCAAGCGGCAGCTACATTGGAGAAACGATTTCATTACTGGGGGAAGGGAAAGAACACAAACAAACCTGGCAAAATATTTCTTTGACTTTAATCTTTATTGCTACTAAATGCTGGTGAATTACTGAAATAGATGATGAGTTTAATTAGTGGTGAATGGCCAGAGTTTCATTGACCACTCTAGTAGACATTTTAATCCAACAGAAGTAGTATATAGACAATGAGTAGAATGTTCCCTAAAGATTTCTTCATTGCAGCATGAAGCATTGGTGATGTCATTATTTATTAGGACATTGAAAGAGTAAGCAATGTGGGGTTCCTATATCATTTTACAATGTATAAAATTTCAGGAACTGTTTCCAAGTTAAATTACAGTTATAGATGATTATTATCTAGGCTGAAGGGGCAGAATGAAAGATAAGCAACATTTATAGAGCACAATAGATTAGTAAATCTCTGGCTATGATGTATCAAAGCCTCACGAAGGAGACCCAAATTGGAATTCCAACCTTTGCTAACCTGCATGGGTGTACATTCGAGGATGGATTTACCTGCCAGGATTGTCTGTGAGGGATTTGAGGGAATTCTACTTAAATCACACTTCAGTTACCAGTAGGATAGATGGTGGACTTAATCCATCCTGCTGATCTCCCAGTCCTCATAATCAAGGGCAGCCCAGAGGCACGACAGTAGGTTTTGCAATTGTTCTTTACAATCATGGAAAAGTATCTAAATTTGGCCGTGATGTTGTAAAACACAGTGCTAGCAGAGTCAACATATACTGCCCATCGTGCATTAGGACCTATTACTAGCTCCTCAAGACACTAAGTTCCTGATCTCACTTACAACTGCTGGGGAAGTGAGGAGAGAGGGAGTTCCAAGGAATGGTGAGATGGTGTTCTGTATCTCAAAGTGGTTAGACAACTCCTCAGCCAAAGTTGTTTGTTGATGAGCCATCGGGGAGGAGGACACCAGAGAAAAGTAACAATAGAGAAAGCTACAATTGGGAATGGCCTCAAGACTAGAGTGCAAGCTTTCTTAAATCTTAGCATGGAAATCCATCAGAATTCCATTTTAATAGATATTGAAGGCTGCTGCATTGAACAGCTACTGCACCATAACTCAAAGAATAGAATCCCTACAGTACAAAAGGAGACCATTCAGCCCATAGAGTTGTATCAACCACAATCCCACCCACACCCTATTCCTGTAAATCTCATTTACCCTGCTAATCCCCCTGACACCAGGGTCGTTTTAGCATAGCCAATCAACCTGACCCACACATCTTTGGACTGTGGGAGGAAACCGGAGCAGCTGGAGGAAACCCACACAGACCTGGGGAGAAAATGCAAACTCCACACAGACAGTTAAAAAAAAAAATCCTTTGAGAAAAGCTTCTGCTGTTGATGTCAAAATCCTAACTGCTATGAACAATGAGATCATTCTATATTCAGAATGACCTAAAATTGATACTTGACAAGTCCTGTATCCTAATAACAAACGCACAATATTGCAGATGCTGGAATATGAAACAATCACAAAATGCTGAAAAAGCTCAGCAATATTATTCCAGTTAAATCATGTAACATGGAACACCCCATTTGAATGATTATAACTACTAAAGGATATTCCATAGGGATTGAGAGACTCAGAATATATCCACTGAGGAAAACTTCATAGTGTGTAGAAACTGATCAGGACAGCATGAACTATGTTACAAGTTGCACTGTTCCAAGATAGTGGTAGTTTGGAAATCCTGTTTTCATTCACAATATATATGTGTGAAAATTATGTTTTTATTCATTCTGGGGTAGGTAATTTATTTTGCTGTTGGCTAGCTTTGTGATGTATATTTGTACAATGAATTACAAACTGACAGAACATTGCATAATGTGATTGAAAGGGCAGTGGTACTGCATTTAATTTCAGTAATTGCTGCAGGAAACACCACACTCTTTACACGAGTTCTGTATTTCACATTTCCCTATTTATTAGAATGTTATAGTGTGTGCTCTACAATAATTAAAACATTCCCATTTAATGTTGATTCTATGATGTATGATAGAATGTGTGAAAGATTTTATGTTTATAATTACCAGCCTGCCATTTGAAGATTTTTTTCCCTGACTGTTATTGAGGCTGAGAAAATATTCTACCAATTAGCTGCAAGGGGCAAAAAAAAAGCAGAACTAAATTTTCCCTTAGAAAAAGAAACAAACGCATGTGAGAGAAGTTACAAGGAGCAATAGATGAGAGGCAGGGAGAAAGAAAGCAGCAGCAATAATAATGACCGGGGTTGGGGGGGGGTGGGGTCAGAGGGAAATCACTTCTGGACTAATTGGCATATGGAATTAAAAAAAACAGTCACTTTTGAGTGAGAACAGCAGTGATTATAGCAACACAGAGGCATTCTGTTGCGATAATTGTCATTTAATCACTTTGTTTATTAAAATATAAGCATTGGCTTTGTATTAAATGTTTGCACTGTTGTAATGCTAATTTCACCATCAAGTGAAAACTTATTTACAGACCTCGTTACATACAGTCCTACAGGCTGAAGTGACTTAAATATTTTTAAGCAAGGAATCGAGCTTTTCACTAACAAAAGCAAAATCAATGGATATAGCTAATTAACTCCTTTAAAGCCCTGAACAGATATCTGGTGGAGAATAAATCAAAGCTGTGAGGTGAGAGACACCACATTCTTCAACCCATGTGTTGCTGAGGTCTAGGAAATGTCATGTACACAACACAGCATACAGATGTATAGGTGATTTGTGTGGATGGATATTAATTTCATTATTTGGAGTATTAAGGAGAAATCGTGCAAAGCTTTTGCATAGGAGAGCAGAATGGGTAGAATGTTCATTAAGGTGGTCTGTACATGGTCTGTGGTAGGAGCAGTCAGGGGACAAGTATCTTTACCTTGTTGAATTTTCCTTCATTATGTCATTAAACTGTTGATTCAACTCCAGAATAAAGGAGCACTGATCCAATCATCAGGATGAAGTGGTTTATATTCAGTGGATAGTTGACAAGGCAGTATCTGAGCCAGAGGATTCAAATGTAATAAGTTGCGCAAGAATGCAGTACAAGTTCCGAATGAGGTTTCTAGTCTGTTATTATCCCAGCAGCCAATTTGATAACAGAAATCAAGGTAAGTATAATTCCCTTCCCTAGGAAATGGTACATAACCCAAGTATGGGGTAAAATTAACTTCGAGAAGCATGAAATGGGAACATTTAACTTAAAACGTTACAGCATTGGAGCCATTCCAGAATATATTTATAATGGCTTTGTTCTGGAAGAACCTCAATGATCTTGATACCCAAGGGGATTAACAAATGGTGTTTTTTTTTTACTAGTTTAAAATTGAGAAACTACAGCTCATCAATTAGGAAGACAATCTATAAAATTTGATTGCTTTTAATATTTTATTGTTTAGAGGTGGAAGCTAGAACCATATTTCACTAACTGAAACATGTAAATATGTTGCTGTAACAGGGAGCATGTGAGCTTCCAATAGTGATAGCTTCATAGTATAGATAATGCTTCTAAATAGACAATACTCTTTTTAAGAACTGTAATAAATGTTACTTTCACAATTTATTTTTTGCCTTCTATTTTTCTTTGTGACTGTGGATGTCAATGCAGGTAAAGGAATATCTTCATGTAGTCTCCTCTGGTTCATTGCTGGGCTGTCTGCTAATCTCAGCTGTGTGTGGTTGGGTAGAGAGTTTAGCCCTGATAGATTAGCTGGGGTACCTGCTGCTTTTGTTGGTTAGCAGCTGCTGTCCTACTAGAGTGGCATCAACAAGTTGATACCTAGTGCTGATATTCCTTTTCTTCCAAACTCACCATTAAGAGTTGTCCTCTGTTTCTACATATAGAGAACAGCCCTATAGCAGAGAAAAGACTTTCTTCATTAGGACTGTGCAGTGATCACACTGCCATCAGGAACAGATATATCTGAAAAAGTAAGTGAGGGAGGACAGGGTAAAAAAGGTATTTCCTTGTGCTGGTTTATGATACGGGCCCAGTGAGTAGTGCGTACTTTGAAGGCCAGCCAGCAAATTCTTTACTAAAAGTACCTTTACTTCCTCCAGAGCTGGGACAATGACAACCACAAGGTTCCTAAATTATCCAAAATGTACTTTCTGCCCCCTCCAGAGCCTATTTACTGAGATAGACATTTATCTCCCAGCATTTTGAGCTAGAGCCCAAAAATGGGAAATTACTGTTACCTGGATCCAAATCCAAGGCATCACTTTGCATTGAAGTAAACCAAGCAAATCCCCTTTCATTTCATTTTAATTAAGATTCAAGTACACAGAATATATTTTAAACCATTACAACCTAAAATTTTGAAAAAAAGAGATAATCATAGTACATGCATAAAATACAAATAATTTACAAAACATAGTGACATACAATACCAGGGAACATGACAAAGAAAAGAGACAAATTAGTGATGAGTTGACTCAAGAAATGCCATCTGTGTTGTTCACACTTCATGAGCCATTCCTGATCCAAACAAGCATTTCCATCTCTTCAAACACCCACCACAGTAAGGCTTGTGAGTGCTGTCTTCCATCTGCCCTATTGTTAACACCACTTTGAAACAGCATTACTTTACATGATAACCTCATTTACAAAATGGCTTTTAAAAACCATTTTACACTACCTGTGAATATATATTATATATAAAAATGCACCATAGCTGACAATTTAACATGTCAGGTTTTATAAAGACAGTAACAACTTTAAGATAATTGCCACATTAATCAGCAAGTTTTTAATTACATAAAAGGAATAAACTGTCAGCAGTTATGCAGGTACAGTATGGAAGAATGGGGAATGATTTCTGTATCTCAGATGTTTTGACAGCATTGCATCTTTGGTTTGTTTTCAGTGGTTGGAGGCATGTGAATGGGCACCACATTGTTACTCGGCGACATGTCATTTTCACGTCTGTCTGACATTTGCTTCTGAGACACAATACGGTAAATTTCTGGGATGGAATAAAAGATTTAACAATTAAAAAATTATAAGCCTTCAATTAATGTTTTGGATCCTAATTTGGAGTCGGTTCTCTTGTTGCAATCATGTAAATTTACATCGATTGTAAATTTCAGGTTTAAAGGCACAGTGAAGACCACACTTCAAACAACACTCATTACAAATGCCTGATAAAGCAGCAAGATAGATTACATTTAAACCAAGGCACAAGAATAGAAACTTGTACGTGTATAAACCAAGACTTACCGGTAATAAGAATGCCAGTCCCAAAGAGAATAATGGGATCTGCACTTTTTGAACAATAGGCCATGGTAATTGTTTGGCTCAGAAGGGATTTAATTAGAAGACAGCTACAAGCAAAGTTTGTACTGTCATCCATACACTGACTCCAGCAGAATGTTATCTCCTTTAAACAGTTTGCACTTTCTACCTACCCTCCCCCAACTTCTTGATTCGAGAAGATAAAAAAACAAAATCGGCAGAAATTTGGAGAAGCAGAACATTTCACAGCCTTCCTGGTTCATTAGACTTCAGCTCAGACCCTTTTGGACTTTATCCTGTTGCAAACGTGAACAAAACAGTGTAGGCCTACCGGAACCTCAAATATCAGTCTGTTAATCCCTTCTCCTTAACCAATGAGTTTAAAAATTGAGAAAGAAAGAGGAAGGACCAAGAAGTGTAAAGCCAGTCAATTCAGCACAGAAAGAAATAACAAGAGGGAAAGATTGGAATGAGAGAGAGAGAAAGACAAAGGACAAGTATAAAACGACAGTACACTTAAAATCTCCAACACTTCTTACCAGAAGGAATGGGACTCCACACGTTCTGGGTTAGTAACTGGTTAGTCATTAAAAAGGATTGCATTGTTAAAAGGCCACTTAAGCTATGAATTACTGGTACAGCAGGGATGTTCAGGCACATTGCTGGGACAGGGTATGGGATCTTTGTATTTAGTTTGTGCTATCTGTGCTTCAGCTGGAAGGGAATTGGCTGCAAGGAGACAATTTCATTCAACATCAAAGAAGATATTAAAAAATATTGGCAGGTAAAATCAAGGAGAAACCAAAGATGTTTTATCGGTACATTAAGGGCAAGAGGATAACTAAAGAAAGGGTGGAGCATCAGGGATGTACAAAGTAATCTATACATTGATGCACAAGATGTGGGCAGGGCTCTTACTGAGTATTTAGCTTCTGTTTTCAAAAGGAAAGGGAGGATGCAAACATATAGTTAAAGAGGACAAGTTTGAAATATTAGATGCAATCAGCATAAGGATGGGGGGGGGGCGGGTACTGACATCCTTGAAGAGGGTTACATCACCAGGGTCAGATGGATTGTATCCCAGGCTGTTAAAAGGAGGAAACAGCAGATGCCAAGGATCATTTCTCAGTCTTCACTAGCTACTGCTGGGTTACCAGAGGATTGGGAATCTGTGAACATTGTATCATTGGTTAAAAGGTGAGCGAGGTAGCTCAAATATTTATAGGTAGGTCAGTCTACTTTTAGTGGTGGACAAATTACCAGTATTAATTCAGAAAGGATAAACTATCACTTAGGAAGGAATGGAGTGATCAGGGATAGTGGGCATGGTTTTAAGGGCAAGTTGTGCTGTAAGAATTTTTTGAGGAAGAAGTGATAAGGATTGATGAAGGTGGTGCAGTGATGTGGTCTGCAGGATTTTAGGCACTTGACAAGGTTTCACTCAGCAGACTGGTAAGAAAAGTAAAAACCCGTGGGATAAAAGGGAAATGTGGTGAGTTGAATCCAAAATAGCTCAGTGACAGGAAACAAAGGGTAATAATCTATGGATGATTTTAAGAATGTAAAGGGCTCAGCATTGGGTCCCCTGCTATTTGTTGTATATTATTTGGACTTAAACGTGGGAGGCATGATTGGGAGAGTTGCAGATGACAAAATCAGATGTGTGATTAGCAGTGAAGAGGCAGCTATGGATCCAGAATGATAGCAATAGTTTGCTTGAGTAGGCAGAAAAGTAGCAAGTGAAATTCTCTCTGGGAAAGTGTGAGGTAACACATTGGGCAGGGCAAACGAAAGGGAATGCTCATTGGCTTCCTGTAGGGATTCATTCAGCACAGTCTGCATCCACTCTGAAAGAACACCTTACCCAGGCCTTCTTTCCCATCCTGTCACCATAACACCATGCATTTACCATGGCCAATCCATCCAACCTGCACATTTTTGCAGAGGGAGGAAACTGGAGCAGCCACAGTCACCCGAGACTGGAATCAAACCAGGGTCCCTGGTGCTGACAGGCAGCAGTGCTAACCACTGTGCCACCCAACTCAACAAACAGGAGGATATTGGGAGATGTTGAGGAAGTGAGACCTGTCAGAGTGCATGGCTGCAGGTCCCTGAAGGTGGCACTACAGGTGGACGAAGTGTAAAGAAAGCATATAGAATGCTTTATTTTATTGGGAAAAGTATAGAATACAAAAGCAGGGATAAAACGATGGAACTGTATAAAACACTGGTTAGGCTACAGCTGGAATTTGCTGCAGGGATTGACGGTTGAGGCAGAAAACTTTAAAAGACACCGGGATCTGCATTTAAAGTGTGGAACCAGCAAGGGTTACAGACCAGGTACTGGAAGGTGGGATTAGAATGGGCAGCTAGTTTTTAAACCAGCCAGCACAGACATGATAGGCTTAAAGCCCTCTCTCTGTGCCCTAACTTTTCTATACAATATTAATAAAATTTAATATGCCCAGTTTAATATTTATAAAAATTAACTGCAAGGTTTTAAAATCATCATCCCCTTTAGGAGTCTGAGCTGAAGGTTAACAAAAATCTGTACAGAGCCCTCTAATCCTTAGCTGATCCTAACCAGAAAGGTCACAAATTAAAAAAAACTGACAGGCAAAGGAGCCTTGAACAGCACAAGACACATTATTCTGTGGTGGATAATAGAAGAGTCTCATCCACCTATAAACTGCATAACTTAAACAATTTATTGCGTTAATGATCAGTTACTTAGTCACATAGAATCCTACAGTGCAGAAGGAGGCCATTCAGCCCACTGAGTCTGCAGTAACCATAATCCCACCCAGGCCCTTTCCCCATGCATTTACCCCAGCTAGACTCCCTGACACTAAGGGGCCATTTAGCATTGTCAATCGACTAACCCGCACATCTTTGGAGCATGGGAAGAAACCGGAGCACCCAGAGGAAACCCACACATAGGGAGAATGTGCAAACTCCACACAGACAGCGTCCCAAGCCAGGAATCGAACCCGGGTCCCTGCTGCTGTGAGGCAGCAGTGCTAACCACTGTGCCACCCTATCAGATCTAGTCCAACTTTCAAACATCAAGTCAGAGATGTATACCACATTGAAGCATTTTTAAAAATTGATAGTTCAGCCCCGATTCAGAACAATGTTTGAAGCAGATCCACGTACCTGTGAGGATGGTCTGGAATGCAGTCTCGACATTTGTTGAGTCTAAAGCTGAAGTTTCAATGAAAGATAATCCATTCTTTTCTGGAACAAAAACACTCCCATCAGCTTTTCTTTAAAAAATAAATCAATGTCAGTCACAGGAACGAAATGATAAGATTTATTCTCTCTTTTCGGCTTGTACACCATATCTGACAGCAGTCAGGTCACTGGATCCTCAACAGGGATCAGATGTTGGAGGTGCATAAGCAAAAACAACATGTAGTGACAGGCTCATCCACACCCTCACCTGATGAAATGTATTCCAGGACACAGAGGCTCGGGAGGAAATTGCAGGTTCCCTAGCAGATATTTGAATCATTGACAGTCACAGCTGTGGTGCCTGAAAATTGGAGTAGTAGCAAATGTTGTGCCTATGTTTAAGGAGGGCTGCAGGGAAAAGCCTGGGAACTACAGGCCAGTGAGCCTCATAGCTGTGATGGGCAAGTTGTTAGAAGGTATTCTGAAAGACAGGATCGACAGGCATTTAGAGAGCAAGGACTGATTAGGGACAATCAGCATGGCTTTGAGAATGGAAAATCATGCCTCATGAATTTCATTGAGTTTTTGATGGGGTAACCAAGAAGGTATATAAGAATTAGGAGCACGAGTAGGCCATCTGGCCTCTTGAGCCTGCTCCACCATTCAATAAGATCTTGGCTGATCTTTGTGGACTCAGCTGTACTCTGGTAGATGAGGGCAGTGCAGTTGATGTTGTCTACATGGACTTTAGCAAGGTCTTTGATGAGGTATTGCATCATAGGTTGCTGCACAAGATTAAATATCACAGGATCCAGGGTGAGGTAGCCAATTGGATACAAAATTGGCTTGATGACAGAAGACAGAGGGTGGTTGTAGAGGGTTGTTTTTCAAACTGCAGGCCTGTGACCAGCGATGTACCTCAGGGATCGCTGCTGGGTCCACTGTTATTTGTCATTTATCTCAATGATTTAGATGAGAATTTAGGAAACATGGTTAGTAAATTTGCAGATGACACCAAGATTGGTGGCATAACACACAGTGAGGAAGATTATCTTCGATTGCAATGGGCTCCTGATCAATTGGGCCAGTGGGTGGATGAATGACAGATTGAGTTTAATTTCGATAAATGCGAAATGATGCACTTTAATAGATCGAACCAGGGCAGGACTTACTCAGTTAATGGTAGGGTGTTGGGGAGAGTTACAGAACAAAGATCTAGGGGTACAGGTTCATAGCTCCTTGAAAGTGGAGTCACAGGTGGACAGAGTGGTGAAGAAGGCATTTGTCATGCTTGGTTTCATCGTTTAGACCAATTTGCAGATACGGTAATGACATTTAAGGGGTGTCTTGACAAATACATGAATAGGATGGGAATAGAGGGATACGGTCCCCAGAAGAGTAGGGGGTTTTAGTTCAGTCGGGCAACATGGTCAGTGCAGGCTTGGAGGGGTGAAGGGCCTGTTCCTGTGCTGAAATTTTCTTTGTTCTTTATTTGCTCCCTAAATTAAAAATCAAAGCAGTACACAAACACAAGGATAGAACTTATAACTGGAAGCAATATAGTCACAGATTTAATTTTCCCCAACATCTAACCTGGCTTCTCCTCATAACCACGTGGGTGATAATTCCCAGTGAGCAATGTTACAGTCGGGTCACTGGACCGGCTCCTTGCCAGGCTAAAGGTGCCCAAAATGATTCAGGAACAGTGAATATAGTGCAGCCCACAACATCTAACCCACGTCAGGTGTCTCCATGCTGCTCATGATGAGACAGGTCCTCACCATGGAGAAGAAGGGATCCGAAATGGAAAATACTGGTGAAGTCTTCAAAATAAAAGTTGGTTTTATAAAATGTCAGGTAGGAGTTCTGAAAGTCCTTTGCAAGCTTTCTTCCTGATCATGCCCCTGAACCAGAAAATTAACTATGTACAAATCTCAAGCACTGCGATGAGCTGGAGGAATATCCATTTCTGATACAACAAAATAAGAATACTGCAGATGCTGCAAATCTGAAATAAAAACAGAATGCTGGGAAAACTCATCAGATTTGGCAGCATCTGTGGAGAGAGAGTTAATGTTTTGAGTCCATATGACTTTTCAGAGCTATCCATTACTAATACCTGTTATTCTTCTGGCCATCAATTTCTAAAACTGTGGCATTATATTGGAAAAGCCCCAAGGCAGATCCGAAACACAAACCTGCAAAAGCTTTCGCCTCATCTGTAGGCACAGCTCGGAGGTGACGTAGATCACTTTTGTTCCCAACCAGCATGATGACAATGTTATTGTCAGCATGATCCCTCAGTTCTTTCAACCATCTTTCCACATTCTCATAGGTAAGGTGTTTGGCAATATCGTAAACCAACAGGGCACCAACTGCCCCTCGGTAATACCTAAACGCAAAGTAAAGAGTTCATCACCATTTCACACACATTTATAACAAGCTGAATTCAAATCAAGACATTTGCACCAGAAAGATCTGCAATTGATTTTTAAGTTAATATGTTGGCCTTTACCCTAAGGTGGTAAAGGATGTGACAGCAGAAACAGTGAATGCATTAGTTATGATATACTAATGTGATGCCCTTATTTAAGAAAGGAGAGGGGCAAAAAGTGGGAAACTACAGATTGGTTAGCTTAACCTCTGTGGTGGGGAAGTTGCTGGAGTCGATCGTTAGAAGAGGTGGTGACTGAGCATCTGGAAAAGCAAAGCTCAATTCACCAATGTCAGCAAGGTTTTGTGAAGGGCAAGTCCTGTTTGACAAACCTGCTAGAGTTCTTTGAGAATGTAACCAGCAAGGTTGATAACAGGGATCCTTGGATGTGATCTATCCAGACTTGAAGGCATTTAATAAGGTGCCACACAAGAGACTGATCCAATTCCTTGGGATCTATAGTGGCGGCTTAGATTGGGGATTAGCTGACTGATAGAAAGCAGAGGATTGGGATAAATGGGTCTTTCTCCAATTGGCAATATGTAACTAATGGGATCCTGCAGGGTTTATGTTCTCAGATCACAACTATTTACAATCTCTATCAATGATCTACAAGCAGGGACAGAGTGTAACATTGAGAAATTTGCTGAAGACAAAATTAGGTGGGAAAGCAGGCTGTGATAAGGAGTTAAAAAGTTTACACGTAAGTAGATATTGACAAGCTAGGGGGAATGGGCCAGAATCTGGCAGATGGAGTTTAATGTGGATAAATGCGAGGTTATTCATTTTGGCCAGGAAAATAAAAAGGCAAATTACTATTTAAATGGGAAACAGATTCAAAAAGTGTCTGTGCAGAGGCATCTGGGTATCCTTGTGCTCGAGTCTCAGAAAGTGGGTATGCAGGTACAGAATGTTATAAGGAAGGCAAATGGAATCTTGGCATTTATTGCAAAGGGTCTAGAGTATAAAAGTAGAGAAGTGTTGTTACAATTGTGTAAGGCATTGGTGAGACCACCTTGGAGTATTGTGTTCAGTTTTGGTTACCTTCTTTGAGGAAGTAGGTGGAGGCATTGGAGGCAGTTAAGAAGAGGTTCAGTAGATTGATTCCAGGTTTGAAGGGGCTGTCGAATGAGGAGCAGTTGAGTAGCTTGGGCTTGTACTCACTGGAGTATTGAAGAATGAGGGGGGATTTGATTGAGGTATATAAAATACTCAACGGATTGATAAAGTAAATGTTAACCAAATGTTCCTGCTTCTAGAACAGCTTAGGACAAGGGGTCATAATTGTAGACTAAGTGGAAGGAGGTTCAAGGCAGATAAAGAGAAGCAGGGTTGAGAATCTATGGAACTCACTGCCCCAGACTGCAGCGGATGCAGAATCAATGGACTCAAGGAAGAGATAGATAAATATTTGATCAAAAGCAGGATAAAGGACTAAGGGGAAAAGGAGAAAAGTGGAGTTAGGATGAGATGAAGATCAGCCATGATCAAGAGTGAGCTCAAAGGGCTGAATTGCCTATGTTGTCTGTTTTAATAAGAATAATGTGTACGTAAGTACCTGCACAGGACATTAAATGAGTGCAACGGGCTTTTTCTCCCATATTCTCCTGAGTCTCAGGCAAAGATACAAGAAGCAGCAACAAAACTGGCAGATCAGATCCAATAACTGATGAACAAAATGCAAGAAAAGGCAATCGCATGTCCTCCCTCACCCAATAGCAATCTCCTCAGCATGTAGTAATCCACAGTCCCAATTCCCACTGCACCCATATGAGGAAAGGCACAGAGGTGGACAGGAAGGAAAAAAACAAAGACAGCACTCAGTCAAAGGTTTTGTTCCAATCAAAGTAAAACTCACGCAGAGGTGATGGCCCGGTACCGCTCCTGCCCGGCTGTGTCCCAGATCTGTGCTTTAATCGTCTTCCCATCTACTTGGATACTTCTTGTTGCAAATTCCACTCCGATTGTGCTCTTGCTTTCCAAGTTAAACTCATTGCGTGTGAACCGTGACAGCAGGTTACTTTTTCCTACACCCGAGTCGCCAATCAGCACAACTGCAAAACAAAGAAAATGCAAGCAGTTAGACTAGAGGGCATTACGGAGTTCTTAACCCAGGGCTGTGTAGAACAGGAACCTATACCAGGTGGGAGGGGATAGGACACAAAGGAATTCACTTCTAAAGACAACTCTCACATCCCATTGTCAACAAAAAAAAACTAAAGGTCTAAAGTTAAATGGGAGGTAAACGCAGTTTCTTTGGCAGCTTTCCATGTATCAAAACACAATTAGAGAGAAACATAGAAACTAGGTACAGGAATAGGCCATTCAGCCCTTTGAGCCTGCTCCATCATTCAATATGCCCATGCTGATTCTCTATCCCAACACTCTCATTCCATTCTCCCAATACCCATGGGCACCTTTACAGTCCAGAAATCCATTTCATTCTTAAATATATTCAGTGACTTGGCTTCGACAGACTTCTGTGGTAGAGAATTCGACTGGTTCACCATCCTCAAGTAATGATGTACCCTGTACCTGTAGACTGTGACCCTTTGTTCTAGACCTCAGCCAGAGGAAACAACATCCCTGCATCCTGCCTGAATTTTATATATTTCAATGAGATCTGCTCTCAGTGAATTTCAGTGATTCAAGGCCCAATCAACCCAATCTTTCCTCATATGACAATCCTGTCATCCCAGAAATCAGTCTGGTGAACCTTCGCTGCACTCCCTCTATGGCAAGTATATCCTTTCTTAGATAAGGAGACCTAAACTGCACGCAAGGCCCCGTACAGCTGCAGCAAGACAACGTTGTTCTTGTACTCAAGTCCTCTTACAATGAAGGCCAACATTGTAAGATGTAAATGGTATATTTGCCTTTCTAACTGCTTGCAGTACCTGCATGTTTGCTTTCAGTGACTGGCGTACTAGGACACCCATGTCACTTTGTACATCAATATTTCCCTTAAAACTTCTGAACATCCTCCTGACATTCACATTCCCACCAAGTTCCGCATCAATCTATTTGGAAATATTATGTTTGGTGCCATCATCCAAATTATTGATGTATAGCGTGAATAGTTGGGGCCCCAAGCATTGATCCCTACGGGACCTCACTTGTCACTGCCCGCCACTCTGAAAAATACCCACTTATTCCTACTCTGTTTCCTGTCTGCTAACCAATTCTCAATCTATGCCAATATGTTACCCCCAATCCCATGCACTTTAATTTTGTACACCAACCTCTTAAGTGGAACTTTAGCAAAAGCTTTCTCAAAATCCACATGCATCAATCCACCGGTTCACCTATATCTCTTCTGTTAGTTACATCCTTCCACTTTGCCTTTCATTTCTATCTTTGTTTCCCTCTCATGTCTCCTCATTCAGTCAACAGCTAGCAGTAAATGGGGCCATAGCAAAACAAGTGCAAGAGTATTATAAAAGACAAGGCACAATGTCTGAACTGGAACATTCTGTGATTGGCTGGCATCAGAAGACCAAAGGAGATGAAACAACCTTCAGAGAGAGTGAGGACAGTGTTCATAGAGGGAAATTCCAAATTTATTCAGACTGGCTCAGAGATGGCAGAAATCAATACAAGTCCCAGTAAGAGGAAGCAAGGTACAAAATAACTACACAACAGCCAGAAATTATCAACAAGATCTGCTGAAACAAAAGAGGGACTACAACAATCACTAGACTTAGAATGACAGTCAACAGGATCACAGGGTATAAATCCAACCCTTGATAAAGAAGGAATCAGGGTTGATCATTGATACTGACACAGGGGAGAAAGGAACAACAATTTGTCCTCATAGAGAACCCTGATTGTAGTGAAACATTCAGAAGAGCAATAAAATTCAATAGCACCTTTCAAACCAAGATGTCTATCACCTAGGAGAACATGGGAAGACTACCACCTACAAGTTCCCCTCAAAGTCACACACCATATAGAATCATTCCTTCACTGTCACTGAGTCAAAATCCTGAACGCCTTCCCAAATAGCTCCAGGGCTGTATCTAGCTGCGAATACACCAGATGAATTGCAGCAGTTCAAAATGGCAGCAGCTCACCATCACTTTCTCAAAGGCAAAGAGAGATTAATAAAAAATGCTGGGATTTCCAGCAATGTTTACATTCCGTTAACAAAGAAAAACAAGTCGTAAGGATAGGTTAACAGGTATGGTCAAAACAGTAGGTTTTAAACAAGCTTCTTAGAAGGAGCAGAGGCTGGTCGAGAAGTTTACAGAGGGAATTCTGGAGTTACACACCAGCCAATGGTGGAGTAAAGGAACTGGAGGGTTGTAGGGGTTTATATAGAGGGTTGAGCCAAGACCCTAACCTGATAACCAGGCAAATGGTACCTCAATACTTTCTGGTTATTTATCTCTGCTGTTTCTGTGAAACCATGCTTAAAATGTAGTTCATTGATTTGACTGGATGATAGAAATGCAACTTCCAATATTCCTGTGCAGGAAAAAGGGAATGATTTTGGGAGGTGTGCAGTTTGACATGGCTGCAGTTTTGGACAGTAATGTCAGATGACACCAGATTTAAAATTACAGATAAAATGACAATAATTTTCCATTGGGACAGGCTGCAATTGAGAGAATACAACTGGCTTTTGTCTTTGGTGAATCATAATTACACCAGAGGCCCTTTGGCTCATCGCATTCGTGCCCAACTCCCAACAAGCATCTCAAAGTATGAACACAGGCAGTTGTTGATTCACTTCAGAGCTGGCGTACCTTATCTTTGGGCTTAGAGAGCAGATAACTACTCTTTTGTAACATGTCACTGATTTTTTTTTTAAACCTTAACTCGGGACTCAAGCAAGGCACTAGAACATAAAAGTAAATCAGAAGGAAACCTGAGGAAGGTACTGATTAAAAACCCAAACACAAAATAACCATCAGCAAACTGAACAGAATATTACACTGAACAGGTAAAGCAGGAAATGTGCAATTCTACAGAAGGTACATTCACACTACGAACAGTGTCAGACCACACAAGTACAGTGTTCAGTAATGATCAAAGACTGCAGAAGCAGTCCTGGAAGAGAATCACGTGTATGATTGCAAAGGTCAGGTGAGCATCAAGAAAAATAGTCTGGAGCAAGTGGGCTTTTCTTCCAGTAAGGGAGATCAGGAACAGTAGGATACCATTTAACTCTTTCAGCAACTTAGTGAGATCATGGCTGATCTGCAACCAAATCCTATGTTGCTTAATTATCTTGTTACAATAGGTGCTAATACAATGATGCGTAAACAACTTTTAGCTACACTGAGAAACATACCGGACCAAGGATTCAAAAAGGTGGGAAATCTAGGGATGATGAAATAAAAACATGGTAGAATGTCTGGGTAAAGATCTGACCCCAGAAACTATTTCAGCAGCTGCGAGATACCATCATGTTTGTGGATGAGAATTTCTCCCTTATATTGATTTTAAGATCAGAGAAACCACCAAAACCCAAGGAATAATCAATCAGCAGCTGGAATCACTGCCTGGTAGGTGACAGGAATATGGTGGGCTCAGCAGTTGGAGACACAATAATAGGTTTAAACAAGACATTTTCTTTCTTTCAAATTTTTTTTCCCACCTTGCTATTAAGACATGAGAACCAATCGCCAGGCACTACCAGCAATTAAAAACTGGGCAGTTCCAACAGGTTAGCTTGTATTTTAAAATGTTGCCAATATTATAAAGTTGCCAATCTAAGATGTAATTAAGTTAATTTTGTCTGACATTTAAAACCCAACAAGAAAATATTTCAATCCTGTGCCAGCATAATCAAAGCATGGAGACCATTTCACGTGGTGTCCCATCAAGTTAATCCTTTGTGCAGAATATTCTGAGGAAAGATTAATAGAACATGATTTTTACCAAAAGGAGGAAGTTGCTACAGAGCATGGGGAACTACACTGGACAATGAGTGCCTGTCAGCAGAGCAGGAATAAGTGAACAAAAGATACAGGGTGCAACAATCTAATCGTTCAGCAGTTCCTGTAATGCATGATCCCATTATTCTAAACTTGTCACTGTATAAATGACGGAACCCATTTCCCTGCAGAGTCTGGGACTGCATCCAAATTCCAGATAACACTGCCACTTCTCACTGTGAAAGCAAAGTTCCTCTATCCTTCCTGTGCCACTTGCCAATTTGCAGCCCGCTCCTCTAGCTGAACCTCAGCTGCAGGATCTGAAAAATCAAACAAATGTCGACTCTATAATAATTAGTTAGTGATGGGTCAGCAAAAAGCCGTGATGGTCTGACTATAGCCATGCTTTAGATTCAGAGGCTGCACTTTGAGAATCACTCTACAATTCCAACACTAATCTACTTTTATATCATAGAATCCCTACAGTGCAGAAAGAGGCCATTCGACCCATTGAGTCTGCACCGACTCCGCAAAAGAGCATGCAGCCAGGCCCTCCCCTCCACCCTATCCTTGCACATTCATCATGGCTAATCCCCACAACCTACACATCTTGGGACACTAAGGGTAAACTTTACCATGGCCATTTGACCTAACCCGCACATCAGGCCATACTGGACCTGGTATTGGGGATGAGCCCAGCCAGGTGGTCGACGTTTTAGTAGGGGACCAGTTCGGGAACAGTGACCACAATTCAATAAGCTTTACAATACTGACGGATAAAGATAAGTGTAGTCTTCAAGTTAAGGTGCTAAATTGGGGGAAGGTTAATTACAACATTATTAGGCAGGCAATGAAGAATGTAGATTGAGGGCAGATGTTTGAGGGCAAAATCAACATCTGGCATGTGGGAGGCTTTCAAGTGCAAGTTGATAGGGATTCAGGACTGGCACATTCCTGTAAGGATGAAGGATAAGTATGGCAAGTTTTGGGAACCTTGGATAACGAGAGATATTTTGAACCTAGTCAAAGAGAGAAAGGAAGCATCTGTCAAAGCTGGGAGGCTGAGAACACAAAGCGAGTGTAGAATACAAGAAAAGTAGAAAGAAACTGAGTAAGAAGGGTTAAAAAGCATTGGCCAGCAGGATAAGGAAAATCCCATGCCTTTTTATGCATACATACATAAAGAGCAAGAGGGTAGCCAGGGAGAAGGTTGGCCCACTCAGGGACAAGGAAGGGGATCTATGCATGGAGCCAGAGGAAATGGACAAGGTATTAAATGAACACTTTGCATCAGTATTCACCAAAGAGAAGGACTTGGTGGATGATGAGTCTGGAAAAGGGTATGTAGGTAGTTTGAGACATGTTGAGATCAAAAAGGATGTAGTATTGGGGTTCTTGAGAAACATTAAGGCAAGTCCCCAAGGCCTGATGGGATATATTTCAGAATACTGAGAGAGGCAAGGGACGAAATTGCTGGAGCCTTGAGAAAAATCTTTGTATTCTCACTGGCTTCAGGGGAGGTCCCAGAGGATTGCAGAATAGCCAATGTTATTCCTTTGTTTAAGATGGGTAGCAAGAATAATCCAAGTAATTGCAGGCCGGTGAGCCTTACATCAGTGGTGGGGCAATTACTGGAGAGGATTCTTTAAGATAGGATTTATTCCCACTTAGAAATAAGTGGATGTATTAGTGAGAGACAACATGATTTTGTGAAGGGGAGATCATGTCTCACTAACTTGATCAAGTTTTGAGAGGAAGGTGACAAAGATGATTGATGAGGGTAGGGCAGTGGATGTTGTTGACAAGGCCTTTGACAAGGTCCTTCATGGCAGCTTATTGCAAAAGGTGAAATCGCATGGGATCAGAGGTGAGTTAGCAAGGTGGATACAGAACTGGCTCGGTCAAAGAAGATGAAGGGTAGCAGTGTTGGGAAGGTCTAAAGATAGGAAATATACAGTAAATGGCAGAACCCCTGAACTATTGATAGCAAAGGGATCTGGGTGTACAGGTATATTGGTCACTGAAAGTGGCAACGCAGGTGGAGAAGGTAGTCAAGAAGGCATACAGCATGCTTGCCTTCATCGGCTGGGGCAGCAAGTTTAAAAATTGGCAAGTCACATTGCAGCTTTATAGATCCTTAGTTGGTCTTGGCATATAGTGTTCAATTCTGGTTGCCACACTACCAGAAGGATGTGGAAGCTTTGGAGAGGGTACAGAAAAGATTTACCAGGATGTTGCCTGGTATGGAGGGTATTAGCTATGAGGCGAGGTTGGAGAAACTTGGTTTGTTCTCACTGGAATGACGGAGGTTGAGGGGCAGTCTGACAGAAGTCTACGAGATTATGAGAGGCGTGGATAGTCAGAAGCTATTTCCCAGGGTGGAAGTCAATTACTGGACAGCATAGGTTTAAGGTGCAAGGGGCAAGGTTTAAAAGAGATGTACAAAGCACATTTTTGTTGGATGCTTGGAACTTGCTGCCAGGGGAGGCCTTGGAAGCACAGCCGGGCAGCATGGTCGGTGCAGGTTTGGAGGGACAAACAGCCTGTTCCTGAACTGTAATTTTCTTTGTTCTTTCTCTTTACAATGTGGGAGGAAATCGGAACACCCGGAGGAAACCCATGCAGACACAGGGAGAACATGCAGAACCTGGGTCACTGGCGCTGTGAGACAGCAATGCTAACCACTATCATCTTGCCACCCACTAGTGCAAAATTTGGAGGGGGGGTGAAGAGTTACAATGTTGTCCCACCATCCTGTTGGAATGTTAAGACTGTGGACCTTACAGATACCACACCACAGCCTGAAGAGCAGAGAATTCTGCAAGTGCAACCTGCAGCCAACTGTGGGATGTAGCAAAAAATACATTTTTCTAATGAACAGTTGAGTATTTCCATCTATGAAGCAACAAAACACTTCTGAGAAACTCATTAAATGCACACTTTATTTACAGAGCTCAGCAACATTCAGCCTTTGCACTGACAAGTCTAGATTTGTTACAAGTTGATGCAATCCTGTAATATCTGATCTGCCTCAAGTTCATGGGAAGAGACAGACTGAGAATAGTGCTCAGGACTGTTCTTAATTCTAGTTTGCATCACATTCCTTGGGTGGGATTTTCCAGCTGCACGCGCTCTGAAACTTGAAAATCCCACCCGAGGTCAATGAACCTCGCCTGTTACAATTCCCAGGGTGCATGGAATGGGAAAATCCACCCCTTTATTTGTTTTATTGAAATGAAATTTTCAAAGTGGGTTCTGAAGGATTCTGGACAATCACCGAACAAGTTAGTTTCCATTTTTTATTACTCATCAGTCAGAGTCAGGCACGGCGATATGTATGGAACTCGGTTAGAGGGTCTTCGGAACAATGCATCCAACTCATCTCTGACCTTTAGTCCATTCGCAGAAAATTAAATGTAAAGCAACATTGCAACATCAGGCTGGCACAGCCAATGGGGAGTCTTCCCAAGTGTCGTAACATAATATGCACAGCAGTCAATTTGCACACAGCTAGCTCCCATATAAAAACATCATCCAATCGTTTTATTGCAAGTGTTGGCTAAGACACCAGGTCAAACTCTCCTGTCCTCTACAAATACACAAAGAGATATTTTATATTCAGAGTGGAGCAGACAAGGCCTCAGTTTTTGACACTTCATCTGAAAAGCAGCACTTCCAGCAATGCTGCACTCCCTCAACATTACAGTTCAGCCTAGATTATGCATTCAAGTATTTCAAAAGGGACTTAAATTCACAAGCTCTGACCAGAGGTAAGAATGCTGCCTACTGAGCCTCAGCTGCTTACAGCTAAACACAATACTAAGCAAATGTAGGCAGTATCTCCACTATAAGCAAAATTCCAGGGTTATAGAATCATAGACACATTACAGCACAGAAAGAGGACATTCAGTCCACCTTGTCCATGCTAGCCCAAAGACACTCAGGTGCCCTTTCTAATCTCATATTCCTGCACCCTGCCTATAGCCCAGTAGCTTAGAACACTTAAGGTGCAGATCCAGATATTTTAAGAGTTCAGGTTCTCTGCCTCCACCACCAATTCAGGCAGCGAATTCCAGACACACACATCCTCTACATAAAGTTTTTCCTCATGTACCCTCTACACCTACTGCCACTTATCTTGAATCTGTGTGCCTGGTTCTAGAATTCTCTGCCAATGGAAACACTTTTCTCCTGTCCACTTTATCTCATCCTATCAATTTTGTAAACCTCTATCGTCACCCCTCTGCCATGAGGGACCTTGTCAAACGCCTTGCTAAAATCTATATACACAACATGCACTGCACTGCCTTCATCAACTCTTCTTGTCACTTCTTCAAAGAATTCAATCAAATTTGGGACACAAGACCTATCTTTAACAAATCCATGCTAACCATCCCCAACTAGTCCATGCCTTTCTCTACAACAGTTAATCCTATGTCAGGATTGAGTCTACTAATTTCCCCACCACTGATGTAAGACTGATTGATCTACAATCGTTTGGCATTTTCTTTGATCCTTTTTAGCCAATTGAACTACATTTGTATTGCTCCAGTCCTCTGGTATCTCCACTGTATGTAGTGAAAATTGGAACATCATTCTCAAGAGCATCTGCTATCTTCACCCTGACCTCCTTCAGCAACAATCCATCTAGCCCTGGAAACTTATCAACTTTCAGGCATTCCAACCCTTTGAATACTTCCTCTCTCTATGATTATCCAGTGCAATATCTCAGTGTTCCTTCTGGACTACTATATCTGTACATAGTTTAAAGTTCTTGTTCTCTTAAAATTGTGTATGTTTTAAGTTATTCGTTTGGGATTCAACAAGAAAACTAAGAAATATCCTTGGAACCACTCAGGTCCTCAAAACTGAAAGAGGTCAAACCTGTAAATGCCTGATGCAGAGGACTAACTTAAAACAAAATGTTGTGAAAAGTCTGGCAGCATCTACAGAGTGAGAAAGAGTTAATGTTGAGTCAAATATGATTCTTCTTCAGAACAGGACAGGATTGTCTGGATTTGTAAGATGAGAAGCAGGCCAAAGCAGGGGAGCCTTTTATAGTTCAATGCTTGAAACTCAGCAGCATTTTATATTCAAAAGGATTTGAGATCTTCTCAAATCTCATTTATCTTAGTTTATTGGGATATGTCAGAATTATATAATGGAGTCAGCCACTTGTGCCTTTAACAAGCTAATTAGTCCCACTTCCCTACTTGTTCCTAAAGCCTATTTTCCCTCCACATTTTGAAATTTTCTACTGAATGCTTCCACTGCACTTTCAGGCAGAGCATTTCAGTGTGTTCATTGCAACCTCTATTCTTTGAAAATAAAATTACAAGCAGAAAGGGGCTGTCTTTTCCTCTTCAGCAGAGCAGGACTTCAGGTCAGCAAGTTGCTCAGAAATTCAATTACAATGTGGAGTGGAAAAGACCACACAGCTACAATAAATAACTTTTCCTCTTAAGAGAAATCAGAGGAAAATGGAAAGATATTTGGTAAAGCGATCAGGGGGAGCAGAAAAATGGCCTCCTTCTGCACCACATCAATTCTGTGAATGAGTGTAATGGCAGAATAGTTCAAAGTTTGACACTAATCAAATGGGTTACTACTCTCTTTCCTGTACATTCCCAGGCTGGTTTCTGTGTTATAGATGAAATTCCACAGAGTACAAATAATTTAAAATTGAGAGCCATGGGGTAATAGCAGAAAGCAACATGCACATTAAAACCATCAACATCTGGACAGAAGACGACAGTCTATTCAGACAAGAATGAACAGGAGATGAGTCATTACACTGAACATGGAGCAGTCCGCATTGGTGAAAGTTCTAATTGTTTCATATACCCCCTGTCAGCAGTATTTATTCAACAGAGAGTCCAGAACAAACTGCTCATCATGTAGAGAGCCATTCTATGTACAATTAGAAGCAAGAGAGGCATCACAGAGACATGGCTGCAAGGGGATCAGGGTTGGGATCTAAATATCCAAGGATGTGTCCTATCGAAAGGACAGGCAGATGGGTAAAGGGGGGGGGGGTTGCACTGTTAGTAAAAAAATGAAGTTAAATCGATAGCAAGTAGTGATACATGATCAGAAGGCATAGAATCTCTGTGGGTACAGTTGATGAATCGCACAAGTAAAAAGGCCCTAATGGGAATTATGTACAGGCCTCCTAGCAGTAGTCAGGATGTGGGGCAGAAAATTAATCAGGAGAAAGAAAAGACACAAAAAGGCATTATTACAATAATCACAGGGGATTTCAATATGCAGGTGGACTGGGAAAATCAGGTAGGTAGTGGATCACAAGAAAAGGACTTTGTAGAATGTCTGAGAGGTGGTTTTTTTGGAGCAGCTTTTGACAGAGCTACTAGGGAACAGACAGTTCTGGATTTGGTGATCTGTAATGAGGCAGACTTGATTAGGGAACTTAAGGTGAAGGAACCCTTACGGAGCAGTGACCACAATATGACAGAATTTACCCTGCAGTTTGAGAGGAATAAGCTGGAGTCAGGTGTAATGGTTTTACAATTAAATAAAGGTAACTACGAAGACATGAGAGAGGAGCTGGCCACGATTGATTGGAAAGGGACCCTAGCAGGGAAGACAATGGAACAGCAATGGCAGGAGTTTTTGGGAGTTATTCAGGAGGCACAACAGAAATTCATCCCAGGGAGGAGGAAACATGCTAATAGGAGGACTAAGCAGCCATGGCTGACGAGGGAAGTCAAGAACAGCATAAAAGCAAAAGAAGAAGCATACAAAGTGGCGAGGATTAGTGCGAAGCCAGACGATTGGGAAGCTTTAAAAGTGAACAGAGAACAACTAAAAAGACAATAAGGGGAAAAAAAAAGGATAAAATATGAGTGTAAGCTCGCTAGTAATATAAAAGAAAATAGGAAGAGTTTTTTTTCAATATATAAAAACAAAGAGGCAAAAATAGCCATTGGACCACTGGAAAATGAGACTGGAGAAGGAATAATAGGAAACAAAGACATAGCAGAGAAACTGAATAGTTACTTTGCATCAGGCTTCACGGTGGAAGACACCAGTGGGATGCCAGAGCTCCAGGAGAGCCAGGGGGCATAGGTGAGTATAGTGGCCATCACTAAGGAGACGGTTCTAGGGAACCTGAAATGTCTGAAGGTGGACAAATCACCTGGATCGGATGGACTGCACCCCCAGGTTCTAAAAGAGATAGCTGAGGAAATTGTGGAGGCATTGGTGCTGATCTTTCAGGAATCATTGGAAGCAGGGAGGGCCTCAGAGGACTGGAAAGTAGCTAATGCAACGCCGCTGTTTAAGGGAGGGAGGCAGCAGACAGGAAATTATAGGCCGGTTAGCCTGACTTTGGTCATTTGGCAAGATTTTAAAGTCCATTACTAAAGATGAGATCACAGAGTACTTGGAAGCGCAAGATAAAATAGGACTGAGTCAAGGGGCAGTCATGTGTGACAATTCTGTTAGAGTTCTTTGAGGAGGTGACAAGGAAGTTGGATTAAGGAGAACCAGTGAGCCTGATTTATTTAGATTCCCCAAAAGGTCCGCACAGGAAACTGTCAAATAAGTTAAGTGCCCATAGTGTTAAGGACAAGATCCTGGCATGAAGAGAGAATTGGCTGCCTAGCAGAAGGCAGAGAGGGGGATAAAGGGGTCTTTCTCAGGATGGCAGCTGGTGACTAGTGGTGTGCCTCAGGGGTCACTGCTGGGACCATAACTTTTCACAATATACATTAACAATTTGGAGGAAGGAACTGAAGGCACTGTTGCTAAGTTTGCAGATGATACAAAGATATGTAGAGGGACAGGTAGTATTAAAGAAGCGGTGGAGGGTGGGGGGGTGCTGCAGAAGTACTTGGACAGGTTAGAAGATTGGCAAAGAAGTGACAGATGGAATATAATGTGGAAAAGTGTGAGGTTACGCACTTTGGAAGGAGGAATGGAGGCATAGGCTATTTTCTAAAAGGGAAAATGCTTAGGAAATCAGAAACACAAAAAGACTTGGGAGTCACTGTTCAAGATTCTCTTAAGGTTAATGTGCAGGTTCAGTCAGCAGGTAGGAAGCAAATGCAACATTAGCATTCACATCCAGCGGGCTAGAATACAAGAGCTGGGATGTACTTCTGAGGCTGTATAAGACTCTGATCAGACCCCATTTGGAGTATTGTGAGCAGTTTTGGGCCCCGATTCTCTTATTAAACAAGAACCTTTCTACCTCTTTCTTAAAAGCACTCAATGACCTGGCTTTCACAGCCTACTGCGGCACGGATTCACCACTCTCTAGCTGAAGAAATTCTTCCTCATCTTTGTTTTAAAGGATCGTGTGTGTCTCTATCTGTCAAGCTTAGGGTGCTCATTCACCCAGTGTGAGTGGGTGTGTGGTGGTGCAAATGTGAGAGAGACCCGAGATCGGGAGAAAGACAGACACAAACATTCACTCCCTATCACCCACACGCATTCTCGCTGTCCACCTCCCTGCCTAGATTTTCTCCCAATCTCATTTGTCTCCCATACCCACATACAGTTGCTCTCAGGCGTTCTCATGCCTGCTCTCCCTCCCACACACTAACTGATGTTCTTCTGCAATTAACTTCAGACTGGATGAGCTCCCATTTGTGCGCACTGGGCATTTGCTATTATAGTTTCAATCCAATTCATTCATGATGGGTGAGCACATTGAGTACCATTTCAGATAGTGCTTACTTGATTAAATCAGTCGAATGGGCAGTAACTAATCTGGTGTTGAGCTGCTGACCAAGTTGAAAGACATTTGAGTGCCAGACACCTCAACATACAACCTGTCTGACCAATGTGGAGCTGGAATTCAAGTTGAGGAAGATATGTTTGCAGTGTCTGTCTCCGACTAGGGTATGATATCTGTGCAGTCTGCTCAGTGTTTAATGTGTGGAATAGTGTACAACCTTAATGGAAAACAGAAACTACTAACTTCAGATTCTGTGGAATGAGATTTCAAAAATTAGATGTTTAAACAATAACTTAAATTCCATTGGATAAAAATGTCATTGGAGCAGATTCACTCCTGTGAATACAAGGCTGGCAATATCTTCAAGTGAGGGCCAAGCGGGCTGAAGGCAATAACCAGCCACAGCCATGCAGATGTTTTCAGACTACACTCTTAGACATAGGAGCAGAATTAGCCCTCCTGGCCCATCAAATCTGCTCCACCATTCAATCATGGCCGATTCTTTTTTCTCAGCCCCATTCTCCTGCTTTTTCCCCATAACCCCTGATTCTCTTATCAAGAACCTTTCTACCTCTTTCTTAAAAGCATTCAATGACCTGGCCTTCACAGCCTACTGCATTCACCACTCTCTGGTTGAAGAAATTCCTCATCTTTGTGTTTCTCACACACGCAAACACACACTTCTTTCTTAATACTACTTTTTTTTGAAATTCAATTTATTGTTGTGCCAAATGTTATCTTTGAGATTTGCTCATCGGTCCCTTGGGTAAGAATAAAAATGTAAATTTGGCCTTGAGCGATAAGGTTATATCGCTCAAGGCCAAATTTACATTTTTGGCCTTGTAAAATGTAGGAGACGCTCTGCGTCACTTACATTAACAAGCCATTTGTAAAGAGACAAAACCATTGCTCACAAGTGCAGAATATCAGACTAGTTGCAATCTCACCCCCTCCCAACTGCACTTAGAATTGGAGCCCATCGCTCCAGCATCCCATTAAACCATCATGATACACTACTCACTCCTTAGACTAGCAGAAAGTATCAATACTCCATCAGAACTCTGGCTTCACAACATCTCTCACACTCAACAGAACAATATTAATCCTCAGTTAGTGGAAAATTCTGTCCACATTTACTGTCACTTAATAATTAGTAACACTAATATATCCAGAACTGGAATCAACCTCACACTGCCACCTCCTCACATATACAAGACTCCAGTACAACACCAGGGTGATTCAGTCTTAGCTGCTGTCTAAAATTGCCGAGCATGTCAGTTTTATCAACATTCAGGAATACTGCAGTAAACACTCCTCAGTGGCTCCGTGTCTCCGGAAGAAACTTCTCAAAAATAAAATCACCAATTCCTGATTTAACTCACTCGTCTCATCTCAGCCACTCATCTTTCAAATCAAAATGTGAAATCGAAAATTCCTGAGATGGCAGCTAAGGATGAATCATCCTGCTGTTGGTCTGGAGTCTTGTATATATGAGAAGGTGGCTGAGTGGGTTGATCCCAATTCTGGATATATTACTTTCACTAATTATTTATTAAGTGACACTAAATGTAGACAGAATTTTCCACTAACTGAGGATTAATATTGTTCTGTTGAGTGTGTGAGATGTTGTGAAGCTGGAACTCTGATGAAGTATTAACACTTTCTGCTAATTTAAGGAGTGAGCAGCTGTATCATGATGGTTTCCACTCTGATAGAAACTTCCATATGGAATCAGGCATCATTGTTATGATAGCTAACATTTCCTTTTATCAAATATCATTCCTTCACACCACAGCACTAATACTCAAGTGTAAACGTAAAAAGGAAATCAAGTTGAGAGTTCAAACTCCAATCGAAAGCAGCAATCCCCAGCTTTATTTAAGCTGCCAAAGCCTGTCAAAGTTCAGTCTTTCAGTTCTTGCCTGCTCTATTCTTTCTCAGAAAGAACAGCCCAATTCACTCATTCCTGTTTCACAAACATAGGAATGTTCAGTTTTTGGTGGTGGCCTTGGATTCCTAGCCTCTGTCACAAGAGGAAATACAGACAAGATTAAAGGCTCTAAAAGCTGCCAATGTAAATACTGACACATAAAATAAGTCAAACAGTTCCAGCACACAATTAATACCATGACTAAATACTGCAGTTTTGATTACATATTAGTCATCCTTCCAAAAACAGCCCCACTTATCAACATTGGGAACAGCTTCCTCCACAAGTTTGCTGCATTGTTAGTAGTAGACACACCCAAGGTCTCATTGTATCAGTGGCTTCATTCTTTTGACACATTATTCTTTCATTCCACAATCCACTCTCCTACACTCGTGAATGACCTTGCACACATTCACAGTATAATCTTATACTTTGTTCAAAGGGCTTCTGACAAAATAGATTATATATCTGATGCAGAGATTGAAATTCAACTCTTGACACCGTGAAATGACATGGTGGCACAATGGTTAGCACAGCTGCCTCACAGCACCAGGGACCCGAGTTTGATTCCCAGCTTGGGTCACTGTTGTGTGTGGAGTTTGCATGTTCTCCCTGTGTCAGCATGGGTTTCCTGTGTGCCCCAGTTCCCTCCCACGGTCTGAAAGGCATGCTCGTTAGGTGCACTGACTGGAAAGGCACCAGAATGTGGCGACTAGGGGAATTTCACAGTAACTTCATTGTAGTGAGAATGTAAGTCTTACTTGTGACTAATAAATAAACTTTAACTTTAAGAAATCGCTTCAAGGAGATCAGAACAACCCACTCACCACAGTCAGAGCCAAGAAACAGCAGCGGTCAGTCAGCGACCGGGTTTGGGATTCTGCACTCACCTTATATTGCTTCAAATTCCAACCCACTCCTTCCCAGAAGGAATCATAACTCACACTTCAGTCTCATCATTATTGGTGATTATTTACAGCAGACACTGCACTAAATTCAATCGAATAAGGAAAGATCCCCACCTTTCAGCCACTATTCTCAGAACGCAATACCCGAGTCTCTCTTTTTGCTGCATCCTTCACAAGAAATCATCCTTCAGAAGCTCAGAGATTAAAGAACATCCTTCTTTCATTGTCTGGTCAACGTGCTCCAATGTTATTGCAACTCAAGAAGTACAATCATTTCAAATCTCTCTTTCTCTCCAGTCTACGAGGAACCAACACTATTTGCTTCCAATTGCAGGCAGTGCTACTCCCCAACTATCCACAACTATTTTGAGTTGCCAGTTAGCAGCAGCACATCATGAGGCAGCTTTTCATTATGGGTTAGAACACAATTTTGATGACACACACATCATCCTGTAGTTAATGGGCCTCCGACTGCCAAAATCTCAAACAGTCCATTTAAAATTAACCTATAACTGCACCAGGAAACAGGACAAAACACTGATATTAAAACTTCTTTTTTTTGCTTTTGCGCCCGCCCCCCCATCCCTGACTTGCACTAGATCTCATTTTCACAACTACAATTCACTCCTCTTCTCTGTCTGCGCCATCTCTGACCAGCTCCAGCTCAGCCAAAGTCCTGAATATTTACGTCAGCACCACAAAACATGGATTATCTGATCAATTGTACATAGTACTGGACTGGCTTCCTCACTGACAGGGATGGTGTGAAACAATTAATCATTTTTTGCTGATTCAGATATCAGTTCAAAACCCAATGTTAGATCAAGAAGCATGGTATAATTTGCATTTCTATAAGACCATAAAACACAGGAGCAGAATTAGGCCACTCGGCCCATTGAGTCTGCTCTGCCATTCAATCATGGCTGACAATTTTCTCATCCCCATAACCTCTGATCCCCTTATTAATCAACAGCCTATCTATCTCTGTCTTAAAGACACTCAACGATCTGGCCTCCACAGCCTTCTGCTGCAAAGAATTCCACAGATTTACCACTCTGGCTGAAGAAATTTTTCAGTTTACATCTTGGACAGAGGCAACAGACATCCAAGAGTGGACTACAGATGGCACTGGCAATACTTAATTGCTTTGTTAGACTTTTAGCACATGGCTGTCTAGAATTCCTTATAACAGCCGTGTTGTAGATGATAATGCACGTCTCTTATTGAGGATTACAGAATCAAGGGAGATAAGTTGAGTTAAGACATCAGTGAGCCATAAAAGATCAGGTTCAAGGACCTACTTCAGTTCCGGTGTACTGTTGGGTTACTCTATTATAAATCCTCATGACTAATTCCTAAAAGACAAGACAACACGAAAGTGACTGCCCTTGTCACCAAGGCCATACTTGACCAAGTGTGGCATCAAGGAGCCCTAACAAAACCAGAGTCACTGGGAATCGGGAGAAAACTATCTGCTGGCTGGAGTCAGACCTGGCACAAAGGAAGATGGTTGTGGTGGTTGGAGGTCAATCATCTCAGCTCCAGGGCATCCCAGCAGGAGTTCCTCAGGGATGTGTTCTAGACCCAACCATCTTCAACTGCATCATCAGTGACCTTTCTCCCATCGTAAGATCAGAAGTGGGGATGTTCACTGAAGATTGCGCAATGTTCAGCACCATTTGTGATTCCTCAGATACTGAAGCAATCTACATCAAAAGGCAGTACAACTTGGAGAATATTCAGACTTGGACTGGCAAATAACATTTACACCACACACTTGCCAGGTAGTGGCCATCTCCAACAAGAAAGAATCTCTCAATGACACTACCATCACTAAATCCTTCGCTATTAACATCCTGGGGGTTACCAGTGACCAGAAACTGAACTGGACTAGCCATATAAATACCGTGGCTACCAAGAGTAGGTCAGAGGCTGGAAATCCTGCAGTAACTCATGTTCTGACTCCCCAAAAGCTGTCCACCATCTCCAAGGCACAAGTAAGGAGTGCAATGGAATACTCTATTTGCCTGGATGAATGCAACTCAAACACTCAAGAAATTTATCATCCAGGAGAAAGTAGCTTGATTGCTACCCTTCCCCAAACATTCACTCCCTCCACCACCAATGAACATCATCCATGTGTCCCATCTACAAGCTGCACTGCAGGAGCTCCTTAGGCAGCACCTTCCAAACACATGACCAGCACCATCTAGTAGGAAGCAGACAGACAGAAATTCTCCTCCAAGCCACTCAACATTCTTACTTGGAAATATTAGGACAGCACAGTGGTTAGCACTGCTGCCTCACAGTGCCAGGGACCCAGGTTTGCTTGCTCGCTTCAGTCACTATCTGTGTGGAATCTGCATGTTCTCCCTGTGTCTGCATGGGTTTCCTCTGGCTGCTCAGCTTTCCTCCCACAGTCCAAAATACCTACTCATTAGTTCCATTTGCCATTCAAAATTCTCCCTCAGTCTACCCAAACAAGCACTGGAGTGTGGCAACTATGGGATTGTCACAGTAACTTCATTGCAGTGTTAATATAAGCCTACTTGTCACTAATAAATAAATTTTAAATCACCCTTCCTTCAATGTCACTGGGTCAAAATCCTGGATCTCTTCCTAACAGCACCGTGGGTGCATCTACACTTACAGGGACTGCAGCAGCTCAAGAAAGCAGCTTACTGTCATCTTCTACAGATGAATTAGGGATGGCTGCTGGCCAGCCAGTGACAGCCACATCCCATGAAAGAAAGAAAGTGACCCATTGTCAGTCTAGACTGAAAATTATAGTAAAATACAGTATAATTTATTTATACATCTTCCAATGGCGTGTCAAAAGAAGTGACTGAAGATCTCAGTCAAAGCCACTCACTGTATGTATATGCCAGACAGCTGGGTTTCAGTGAGCAGGTACAGGTATGAAAACAGAATGTTGAGCTTTATAAAACAACACAACAAAGAAAGATGCTGAAACATGTCCAACAATCGCAAGTTGATCCAGATATCCCACTGGATCAGTTTTATGGGAAATCCTTGCTTGAAATCATCCCAAAATCTGAGCCATTCTCCAACACAAACCCAGTTCAGGTCAAGTCAGACAACTCTGCTCCACGGGGCAGAAATGGGGAGTAGGCAGTGATCTCAGGCTGGGGGGATTGGGGCTCCTAGGGCTAAGGAAGGGGGGCGGGGGGAAGAGAGCCAGTGTAGCCACGGTGGGGTGAGTGGGAGTTGTCAGTGATCCCAGTAATAGCGGGGGGGGGGGGGGGGTCGGGGACGAGCCCATGGTGGGGGCTGTCCCAGGGTGGGGTGGGGTGGGGTGGGGTGGGGTGGGGGCAGCTTCCGGGGGGGTGGGGGGGGTGAAGGAGGGGGGCAGCTTCCGGGGGGGGGGGGGGGTGAAGGAGGGGGGCATATCCTTGGGGTGTAGGATAGGGGGGGATGGGGGGGGTTTCCCGGGGTGCGTAAGGGGAGGAGGGAGGGGTCCCGAAGTGTGTAAGGAGTGGGTCTCGGGGTATTGGGGGGGGGGGGTGGGGAGTGTGAGTATCGGTGATCCCAATGTTTGGGGGAAGAGGGGGGCTGGGAGTCCTCAGGGTAGTGCGGGTCGGGGTGAGGGCTCCGGCGCACCACGGTCCTACCTTTGAACAGATAGTCATACTCATCGTCCCGTGCACCCATCCTGTGGCCCAGAGAAAATTAAAGTTTCAAAGTGACCGACTGCCGGACTCCAACAGCAACCCTACTTCCGCTTCCGGGGCGGAGGTCACATTTCCCAATGTATACTTTATTTCGTTCCGTTTGCGGAAATATTGGAATTTTTCCGGCCCGGATTGAACCAGAATCAAATTCCTCAGCAATTAATAAATAAAATTGAGTGATATAACTGTGAAAATAGGGATTGGGGGCGAGGCCGGGCGGTGCTTTCGAAGGGGCATAGCCCTCTCGGTGATATCATTGGGGGCGTGGTCCCGATGGTGATTCATTGTGGGCGTGGTCCTAGTGGGGATGTCAGGGGCGGGGACTAGTGATGCAACTCTGTGGGCGGGGTCCAGGTTGTGATGTCATTGTAGGCGAGGGTGACTGCCGTTATTGGGCGGGGCTTGTTTGTCGCCGTGACGACACGGGCGCTTGGAGCGCCTCCCAGCGGCAGCGGCGATTTCGAGCCGTTGGGTGGCGGGAAGCCCGTTCCAGCGCAGCCTGAATCCCCTCCGAATTAAGCCCGCCCGCCCATTCGTCCGCTGCTAAAGCCGCTGGGTGAATGGGGCAGGAATATGAACAATAATAGATCGGGTCGAAGTCCCGGGCCGGAGCTCGGTTGAGTTGAAGTCTCCGGTGGGAAGCCAGTCTCTCAGTGGTTCCGTGGTGTAATGGTTAGCACTCTGGACTCTGAATCCAGCGATCCGAGTTCAAATCTCGGCGGAACCTTTATTCTGGAGGCGGCGTTGACCAGTAATGGGGCAGTGGGATATCAGCAGGCGGGGCATTATTGTTGTGGCCCGAATGGCCGATTTGTGACTGCTTTCCACACTTGGGCATACATCAATCTTGTTGCCCAAGTTCAGCTAACGTTTTCCTCCTTCTGGCTTCTTGATTTGATTTATTATTGTCACATGTATTAACACTTAGTGAAAAGTTTCTTGCGTGCTATACAAAGTATACCGTTCATAGAGCAGAAAGGTGAGAGTGCAGAGTGTAGGTCTTACAGTCATAATTAGGATGTAGAGAAAGATCAACTTAATGTGAGGTAAGTCCATTCAAAAGTCTGACAGCAGCAGGAAGAAACTATTCTTGAGTTGGTTGGTATGTGACCTCAAACTTTTCCTGAAGGAAGAAGGTGGAAGAGAGAATGTCCAAATGCGTGGGGTCTTTAATTATGCTGGCTGCTTTGCCGAGGCAGTGGGAAGTGTAGACGGAATCAATGGATGAGAGGCTGGTTTGCGTGATGCATTGGGCTACATTCGCGACCTTTTGTAGTTCCTTGTGGTCTTGGGCAGAGCAGGAGCACAGTTATAGGTGTATAAGGAGTACAGTAAGAGGGCTTGAGGAGGAATGCAGTGGCATTGGAGGCAGTTCAGAGGAGGTTCACCAGATTGATTCTGGGAATGAAAGGGTTGATGTATGAGGAGGGATTAAACAATTTGATCTTATACTCGCTGGAGTTTAGGAGGATGAGAGGGGATCTGATAGAGGTCCATAAAATGTTAAAAGATTGTTAAGTAAATGTAGACCAAATGTTTCCCCTTGCAGGGCAATCTAGAACAAATCTGTGACCCCTTGCTCCGGATCCTCCCACCAATGGCAACAGCTGTCCCCATCCATTCTGTCCAAACCTTCTATCCTTCTCTTCCCCAAGGAAACCAGTCACCTGGAGGTGAAAGTGGCTGCTTGTGTTCGAAGCAGATATTTGCTTATTTTGTGTATCAAATTCTCAAAGTGCACTGATATATATTCTGAAACCATTTTCATTGCATGACAGTTGACAAGGAATGCATTGATACATCCGCGTTTCTGTGCAATTTCCTTTCTCAGAGAAGAGTGGAAGTTAGGCTATTGAATATATTCAAGGCAGGGCTGGATAGCATCTTAAGTAAAAGAAAATACTGGATAAACTCAGCAAATCTGACAGGATCAGTGGAGAGAGAAACAGAGTTAACGTTTCAAGTCTATATGACTCTTCTACAGAGTTTAAAAGGGATAGAAATATGATCAATTCTATTCTTGGAGAGAGGGGTGGAGCAGAATGGAAAATCAGTGATAGGCCAGAGTTAAGAAGATTTCATGGACATTAAGGGAATGTTAATGGTGTGATTTGGGACTGAAGAGGCTCATAGCAGCTAAGATAGGAAAGCAGAATGGGGTAATAGGAGAATAAGGTCAAAGTAAAGTTTATTTATTAGTCATAAGTAAGGCTTACATTAACACTGCAATGAAGTTACTGTGAAATTCCCCTGGTCATCACAGTCTGGCACCTGTTCGGGTCAATGCATCTAACTGCAGTTTTGGTCCCCGTATTTGTGAAAGGATATATTGGCCTTGGAGGGAGTACAGAGAAGGTTCACCAGGCTGATATCAGAGATGAGGGGTTAACTTATGAAGAGATATTGAATAGACTGGGTCTGTACTCATTACAGTTTAGAAGGCTGAGGGGGAATCTTATAGAGACTTACAAGATAATGAAGGGGCTAGATAGGGTAGAGGTAGAGAGATTCTTCCCACTTAGAAAGGATAGTAGAACTAGAGGGCACAGCCTCAAAATAAAGGGGGGGGCAGTTTAGAACGGAGTTGAGGAGGAATTTCTTCACTCAAAGGGTGGTGAATCTCTGGAATTCTCTGCCCATTGAAGTGGTGGAGGCTACCTTGTTGAATATTTTTAAGTCATGGGTGGATAGATTTCTGATAGACAAGGGAATTAAGGGTTATGGGGAGAAAGCAGGAAAGTGGGACTGATCCACTTCAGATCAGCCATGATCTTATTGAATGGCGGGGCAGGCTCAAAGGGCTAGATGGCCTACTCCTGCTCCTATTTCTTATGTTTCTATGTTCTTAACCAGCACATCTTTCAGACTGTGGGAAGAAACTGGAGCACCTGGAGGAAACCCACACAGACATGGGGAGAACATGCAAACTCCACACAGACAGTGACCCAATCTGGGAATTGAACAAGGTCTAACCATTGTGCAGTACTAACCATTGTGCCACTGTGCCATGCCAGTCAGTGCTCAATGGGAGCAAAACTGAACAGCAAGGAATGGTGGCCATGTGGGGGGTGGTGGGTTGTCTTGGGTCATGCCAGGAGAACCAGGAAACAGAAAACAAAATGGGAGGGGCGGGAGGGAGGTGTAGATGGAGGGGGAGGTTTATAGTCTGAAACCACTGAACTCAATGTTAAGTCCAGAATGGCTGCAACAAGTCTAATCGGAAAATAAGTTGTTGGTCCTCCAGTTTGCTCTGGTCATCACTGGAGAATTGCAACAGGCTGAGATGGGACATCTGAACAGGAGACAAAGATGCTGAGTTGAAATGGTAAGTGACTGGAAGGTTGGAGCGATACTTGTGGAGTGAGCAAACGTGTTCCACAAAGCGGTCACCCAGGTAAACATTTATTAATAAGAAAAGCTCAACACTTTGCTCAGGTTTTGGCGTCAGGCAAATGATAAACTTGTCAACCATAAATGTTCTCTGGATTTTTGCATTGGAAGTTGCCAACCATTGAGAAAGCACAGCACCATCCAGAAAGAATGTTGCACCTGCGGGAACAAAGAATCGTGTAGCCAATCAATGAAAAATTTGAACCAGGAAGTGTCAGAATATTTAATTTACCATCAAATCCGGTGCAGATAACAAAATAAATAGAGGGAAAAAAAGATTCAATTAAGAAAGAGACAATAGGGATGGAAAGTGAAAGGAAAAACCTTTTTGATTACTTTAGTTTTTAGAAATCTCCAACAATAATTGACACCTGAAGGAATCAGACTCCACATTATGTAAAATTCATTTTTGGGGGCATAGAGGTTTGTCACACTAACTGAAGGATGTTTGTATTGAAGAGAACAAGTCCTAACTTCATCAGAAAAGAAAGATTGCATTTATATAGCGCTTATCACAACCAGCAGATGTCTCAAAGTGTTTACAGACAATGAAGTGTAGTCACTGTGGTAATACAGGAAATGCTGCAATTAATTTGCGCACAGTAATCTGTCACAAACAGAAATGTGATAATGTCCAGATAATCTGTTTTTTTGTGATATTGTTTTAGAAAGAAATATTGGTCACGATGCCTGGGATATTTCCCCTATTCTTGTTCAAAGTAATGCCACAGGAATATTTACAACCTAATCAAACGGCTGAGTACTCAGTGTAAAATTCCAACCAAAAGACAGCACCTCAGGCAGTGAAACGCTCCCTGATTCCGCACTGGGGTACAAGCTCTGATTTTTGTGCTTGAACTCTGGAATTGAACCCATAATGTTTGGGTCGGGGGCGATTATTAGCTGACACAGTGAGTAAACATAGTATCCACTGTAATTGACAGACGAGGCTCCTGGTGAGATCCAATACCGTGCAGCTTGTGGAGCTGGAACAGATCTTAAACAGCTATTTTGCACATTTATCCCCAAATGCACTTGTCCAATTTGCAAGCTAATAGCGGTGAGGACCTACAACTGGTCAGCTAAATATTCCACCTCCCAGATATATTGAAGAGGAGACTCAGGAATATCTTGAGCATTTCCCTCAGCAATCACCTCTCGCAAAAGGCCGCCATTGGCAAGGAGATCCAACACTAGACCAGTTCAAACTTTTATAAACGATGGCAGTGACTGTTAGACAACAAAGAGCTCTGCCAGTGTTCAAATGTCCGAGCGTGCAGAGCAATTGTGCATCAGCAACATAAAGGAGCAAAAGAGAAATGCCATCAGTGGTATCTTTGGATTTGCTGCAAGGGTCATCATAAATTCAACAAGCATTCAGGTAATACAGTATCAAAATGAATAGGCCACTGATTCTGACTGGCCAAAGCCCATTGTCCCTGCCAGCACATGTTCTCTCAACTCTCAAAAGGTCAATGTTCTAAGAAAGGACAAAGAAAATTCTTCAAAGACACTCAGAAGCTCTCCTTGTGTATCACACTGAGCTTAATGACCAGGAGGAGTTAGTTATCTCCTGTCTCTGCCATTTTATTCCACTAACCTATTTTGTTTTATATACCTATGGAAGCTTTTACAATTTATGTTTTATGTCTATAACTGATTTACTTTGTGTTCTATTTTACATACATTAATTCTGATTTCATCCAATGCTGCATTTTAAAAACTTCCCAATCCTCAGCTTCACTGTTCTTTTGACATTATAAATCTCTTTGACAAGTGTTATCGGGACTCGAAACGTCAGGTCTTTTCTCTCCTTACAGATGCTACCAGGCCAACTGAGATTTTCCAGCATTTTGGTTTCAGATTCCAGTATCTGCAGTAAATTGCTTTTACAATCTAACAATTTCATCAACTTGTTATTCACAGTTTGACCACATTTCCTTTGTGGTTTATTTCTGAAGGATCCTGCCCCTCCCTATTTCTGTAATCTCCTCTAACCCCACAATCCTCTGAGATATCTGTGCTCAGCCAACTGGCCTCTTGAGAATCCCCAATTTTAATTGTTCAAATATTGGCAACCATGCCTTCAGCTGTCTGGGCCCCAAATTCTGGAATTCCCTCCCTAAATCTCTTCATCTTTCTCCCTCATCTCCTTTAAGATATTCCTTATGAACCTACCTTTTTGACCCCTTCTGGCCATCTTTTCTAATATTTTCTTACATGGCTTGGTGTGATATTTAGCTTTATAATGCTCCAATGAAGCACCTTGGGATTTATATCAAACACGCTCTATAAATATAAGGCCAGTGTTGGACAGTCACATCCCCAAAGACGTAAGCCAGAGTTCCCTGGCCATTCATTCCCCACCACTGCTGCCAGCGAGAACAGAGAACTTAGTGCGCAGCCAAATCTCCACTCACTGCAGAGGGACTAGAGAATCCCAACTGCAGTGAGACTGGAGAATCCTTGCTGAGGAGGAGGTCAGCAAATCAGGTTGGCCCAAGTCTACAATACAAGAATGTCTACAAGCAAGACTTCAAGCTGACTATGATTGGAGCTGATGCATGGGGACCGGCAGTAAACAGCCAGGAAAGGATGACTCCCGGCTTGGCTCACTTTCTATGTGGAGTCTGCACATTCTCCCCATGTCTGCATGGGTTTCCTCCAGGTGCTCCAGTTTCCTCCACACTCCAAAGATGTGCGGGTTAAGGGGATTATTCACGGTAAATGTCTGGGATGATGGACTGGGGGGTAGCAGGGTGTCTGGTTAAGATGCTTTGTTGGAGAGTAGGTGCAAGCTTGCTGGACTGAATGGACTGCAGGAACGAATCCTGCACTGTAAGGATTCTAGGGTTCTACAGATGATATAAATAAAGGGATGGCAAACAGGCTAGATAAACTTAAACCCAGACTCACTTTCCAAGGAGCAGTGAAGGACTGCCGTGTGCTCCATGTTTCACAGAGACATGGCTCACTCCTGCTTCATGGACAGTGCCCTACAAGCAGAGGGCCTCTCAATCCATCAAATGGACTGTACAGTGGCCTCAGGCAAGGCTGGGAGAGGTGGGGTCTGCTTCCTAACTAACACCTCGTGGTCCCCAGATGTAGCAACACTGGCAAATTTCTGCACCACAGATCTAGAATACCTGACCATAAATTCGGCTCCTACCCCTTCCACAGGAGTTCACCTCCATTATCCTTTTGGCAGTTTACATCCCACCCTATGCAGATGTGAAGATCGCGCTGGACAAAATATACACCACCGCAAGTAGTCTTGAGACGAAACACCCTGAGGCCTTGTTCATCGTGACCAGGGACTTCAATCAGGCCAAGCTCAGGAGTGTACTACCAAGTTACCACCAACACATCTCCTCTTTCATCAGAGGCCCAAACATCTTAGACCACCACTACACAAATATCAAACATGCCTAACGTTCTATCACCAGTCCACACTTTGGCAAATCAGACCACAAGGCTGTGCTCCTGCTCCCAGCTTACAAGCAAAAACTGAAGCAGGAGAATCCGTCAAAGTCGTGCAATGCTGGCCTGAGGAATCGGATGACCTCCTACAGGGCTACTTGGAGTCAGTGGACTGGTCAGTATTTAAAAACTCTGCAACCAGCCTGAACTACAGTAGCTGACTGCATTAGTAAGTGTGTAAAAGTTTGTGTGCCAAAGAAGCAAATCCATGTGTTCTCCAACCGGAAACCATGGATGAACAGGTCTGAGGTGTTCAAGTCAGGTGACATTGATCTATACAAGAAAGCCAGATACAATCTAAGGAGATTCAAAGACAGTACCGCACCAAGCTAGAGCCCCAGGCTAGCCACATGAACCCCTGCCGACTATGGCAAGATCTGCAAGATAAAACAGGCTACAAGATGAAAGTATGTAAAATTTTGGTTCCAACACACCTCTCCCTGATGAACTCAATGCATTCTGCGTCTGTTTTGAGCAAGAGGCCAGTGCGAGCATGCCTTCCAAACCGGAAGCCTCAGATGAACCTGTATCTGGGGTCATCACTGCAGATGATCTCTCTCTATGACTAGATCCCGAACTTCTTAACTCACAGATCACAATCAGTAAGGATAAGCAATAACCCCTCCTCCATGATCATCCTCAACACTGGTGCCCCACAAGGCTGTGTTCTCAGCCCCCTACAATACTCCTTATACACCGACTCTGTGGCCAAATTCCACTCCTATTCAATTTTCAAGTTTGCTGATGACACCACTGTGGTGGGTCAGATTTAAAACAATGACTAGACAGAGTACAGGAAAGAGATAGAGAATCTGGTGAATTGATACGATGACGATAATCTCTCCTCAGTGTCAACAATGGAGATAGTCATCGACTTCAGGAAGTGTAGAGGAGGACATGCTCCTGTCTACATCAATGGGAATGAAGTATTCATGGTTGAGAGCTTCATGTTTTTAGGTGTCCAGATCACCAACAACTGTCCTGGTCCCCCCATGCTGACACTATAGTTAAGAAAGCCCACCAATGCCTCTACTTTCTCAGAAGACTAAGGAAATTTGGCATGTCCGCTACGACACTCATGAACTTTTACAGATGCAGCATAGAAAGCACTCTTTCAAGCTGTATCACAGGTTGGTATGGCTCCTGCTCTGTCCAAGACCACGAGAAACTACAATGGTTGTGAACAAAGCCCAATCCATCATTCAAACCAGCCTCCCATCCATTGACACTGTCTACACTTCTTGCTGCCTCGAGAAAGCAGCCAGCATAATTAAGGACCCTATGCACTCTGGACATTCTCTCTTTCACCTTTCTCCATCAGGAGAAAGATAGAAAAGGACATGTACCAACCTACTCAAGAACAGCTTCTTCCCTGCTGCCATCAGAGTTTTGAATGGATCTACCTCGCATTAAGTTGATCTTTCTCTACACCCTAGCTATGAACATAATACTATATTCTGCACTCTCTCCTTTCCTTCTCCATGTATGGTATGCTTTGTATAGTGCACAAGAATACACAATGATAATAATAAATCAAATCAAAAATAAGGAGACCAAAACTGTACACAATACTCCAGATATGGTCTCACTGACGCCCTGTACAATTGCAACAACACTTCTCTATTTTTATACTCCAGTCCCTTTGCAATAAATGCCAACATCCCATTTGCCGTTTTTACTATGTGTTGCACCTGCAAACTGACTTTCTGCGATTCATGAACACAGGCACCCAGATCCCTCTGCCTGGACACATTTTGAATCTGATTTCCATTTAGGTAATAATTTGCCTTTCTATTTTTCCTGCCAAAGTGGATAACATCACACTTATCCACATTGAAACACCATCTGTCAGATTTTGGCACATTCTCCCAGCCTATCTATATCTGTCTGTAGAATCTTTATTTCCTCTTCACCGCCTGCTTTCCCACAAGGGTCGCTCATTTAAACCAGAGATAAGGTGAAATCCTTTTTCTTTCAGAGGGTTGAGAGTCTTTGGAACCCATTTTCTGTAAAGGTTGTAGAAACAGAGTCTTTGGCTATTTTTAAGGCAGAAGTTGATAGATTCTTGGTATGAACGGGGGTGATAGGTTACCGAGGGTAGGCGCGAAGCAGATTTGAGGGCACTGTCAGACCATCCATGATCTTATTAAATGGTGGAGCAGGCTCGAGGGGCTGAGTGGCCCTCCTAATTTGTATGGGCTTTCTTGACAAGATGAGTAATTGCAATGCTGTATGAGCCAGATTGAAACAGTAAGCGAGTTTATTATCGTCATTATAAATGTCATGCTGCAATATTTATTGTAATGAAGTCAATGACATAAATATAGTTTCAGTTTCCAATAACAGGTGTGTGACATTGAACAGGATTCTCAGTCATTCCAATAGTCTACATGTCACTCTGAATTGCTCTCAAATTTGGTATAAACAGTTAAAATAGATAAAAGAATCTAATAGTAGCATGAATACACTCTTGGCAGAATATTAATGAATTGAACATTTTTCTGTACAACACTCTGGATTTTATCAAATAGTAGATTCTCTGAGCCACTGGACTGCACATGTCGCTGTCACATGCCTCTCACACATGCCACTTTTCAAATACTACATGTTAGATAACCAGGAACAACAGTCATTTCACATTGGTGCTTCCGAGTTTTAACAACCTGCACCCCTCCAACCATTGCCACCCCAATCCCCCACCCTTTCTCATTCCCAAGCTCCCCCACCCCCAATCCCCTGCCCCATCCCAACCCCCCCCCACCCCAACTCCCTCTCTCACCCCCAACCCCCTCACTCCCAACTTCCCCCTTACCCCAACCCCCCTCATCCCCAACCCCTTCCCTCACTCCCAACTCCTTCTGCTCCCCAACACTCCCTTCACCCCCAACCCCCTCACCCCCAACCCTCCTCACTCCAACCCCACCCACCCCCAATCCCTTCCCTGATCCCCAACACCCCCCACACTCCCAATTCCCCCCTCACTCCCAACCTTACCCTCACTTCCAGTCCCATCAACCCCCCCCAACCATCCTGAACCTGCCTCATTCCCAACCCCCTCCCAATGGCAGATATCAGGTGATTCACAAACAACCTGTCTAATAAACCTCAACACATACCAAATGTGGAGTGCTTCCTTTTGGGTCATTAAATGGATAGGGCAGGTTATATTCTTCTCCAAACTCAGTGCAGGAAACCTCACGTTGTGCTTCAGACACAGATGAACCATGCGCAATGCCATAGGAGTTCATTCATTGGGATACAAATGACAACAGACAGGGTTTAAGAGTTGGAATGCACCAACACACTGTCTGCAAAGTTCAAAGTGAGCTTTGCTGATGGAATAAATGTTATCTCTCCCTCCTGGTACAAGATTCCCACATTCCCAACTTTCCAGCTCCCAATACTCGTGCTTTTACAGAACAAACCTTCTTCCAAATTGATATTAAACTACAATCTCAATCCTGTGCAGGAGCTGGAGCATCACATTGGTGTAGGAGAAAGTCTATAAGCATTTTCCTCTAATCTGGGATGATTTTCAGCACTGCATTTCTGAAAAACGTGTTCTTACTGAACTTTTCCACAGCAAAGACAGTTATCAGCGATACAGGGAAACACAGGGAACCTGGCTTCAGCCTTGACCCTGAGTTCTGTTTCCGATAACTGAGCTGGAATCCATACAGGACGAGTGCAAAAGAGCCAAAGTGTGTCCCCGAAACGCACAGACAGAATCAGAAGATTCTACAAATGGCACATTGTTTCTGAATCGAAAAAAGTACAAAAGTCGGGATATGAAACTGGAATTATATAAAATTGCTTAGCCACAGCTGGAGTTTTGTGCATGATTCTGGTCACCACGTTACAGGAAGAACATAATTGGTCTGGAGAGAGTGCAGAGGAGGTTTACAAGGATGTTGCCAGGACCTGAAAATTGCAACAATGAGGAGAATTTGGATGGGCTGGGGTTGTACCAGGCACTGCCAACGTGGCACCTTGGTAATGCCCACCGGCACATTAACAAGTCCAGTGGGCAGTGCCAGGGGGCCTATGAGGCAGGGTCTATAGGAGGGTGGGGCCTGAAGAGGCAGCCCAATTAGTGAGGGGGGAACCACTGAGTACTCTGCCTGTGATCAAATCAAAAGGGGCGAGGGGGTATTGGTGGGGGAAGGACCCACTGCCATTCTGCAGGTGATTGAATCAGGGAGGGAGGGGGGCCAACAGGAGATCCGGCCAGACCCGTCACTCCAACCAGCTGAACCCCTCCTCACTGGGCAACCAAAGGTTGGAAGTGTGGGACGGTAGCAGAGTTAATAATTAAGGAGCAGCTCTTCAAATAGAGACAGAGGCTGCAACAGAGCAGTCCAGTGGCACAGTAGTTAACACTGCTGCCTCACAATGCGAATGGACCCGGGTTCAATTCCGGTCTCGGGTCACTGTCAGTGTGGAGTTTGCACATTCTCCCCTTGTGTTGGTTTTCTCCGGGTGCTCTGGTTTTCTCACACTGTCCAAAGATATGCAGGTTAGGTTGATTGGACATGCTAAATTGCCTCTTAGTGTCAGGGGATTAGCTAGGGTAAATGCATGAGGTTATGAGGATAGGGCCTGGGTGGGATTGTGGTCGGCGCAGACTCGATGGGCTGAATGGCCTCCTCTTGTACTGTAGGGAATCTATGATATCTATGATTCTAACCTCTCACACTCAGTTTAAAAATGAAATGCAGGTGGGGCAGCATTCTACTCAATTTCTCTGCCTTTACACATGTGTGGCCATGAGTCTATTTTGGTGATGTCTTGGGATTCCAGACAGGTGGCGTTTGTAATCCAAGTTTCCCAGGAACCAAAACATGTTCTGTCTTTTCTCCGTAAACAATAATGGAACCCTTGATTCCCTCAGGATGAGTTTGCAGTAATCATTCCATGGAAAACAAGCATTAACTTGCATAATATTTTGCACAGCAGCTGAGTGTTGAAGGAGCAGTAACTGTGGCACAGCAGGGCACAGCCAGCACAGATCACATTGAAGACGGTGAGCAGAGACTGTTGTTTGGAAATGCCGTTGGCCGGGTGAAGCCAGCCCTGTTTTTCAGTTGGTGCTGTGCACCATTGCTGGGGTCCAGAGGAGGGCGGCACTGAACTGCTTTCAGGCTGATCCACGTGGTGTGTGCCTGTTAGTGTTTGATGTGGTGGAACTGGGAGTGCTGTCCAGATGTTGCACTGTCCCAGGAGATGGCTCTGGTCTGGATCTCAGAAACTGACAAGCTTACACCTGAGGAGGCCATTCGATCATCAAACCTGTTCTTGCTCTTTGTTAGAGCATTGAAATCTAAACTTAATGCCCTGTAATTTCCGCAAAGCTCTCTGTCCTTTTCTGCTTCATCACTTACCTACTCGTCCTTTCAGGGGTACAGTGGTTTCTGCTTTAACTATATCCTGTGCGAAGCACTCCCCAGTCCAATAGCCCATGATGTAAAGACATTTGTCCAAAAATTCCTCCCTGTTTTAAATTAATGACTCTTCCCAAACAATAGAAATAGTTTTTCTGATTCACCCAATTGAAATCCTTCATCATTGTTCAAAACGTGATTAAGTTTCACAAATCTCTCCTCATAACTATTCCCCCCATGTCCAATGACATATCTTTGCAGCTTCCTTACACATTGTTTTTCCCTCATAAAATCACAGAATCTACAGTGCAGAAGGAGGCCATTTGGCCCATCGAGTCTGCACCAACCACAATCCCACCCAGGCCCTATCCCCGTAACCTCATATATTTACCCTGCTAATCCCCCTGACACTAGGAGCAATTTACCTAACCCGCATATCTTTGGAGTGTGGGAGGAAACCGGAGCACCTGGAGGAAACACACACAAACACGGGGAGAATATGCAAACTCCACCCAGACAGTGACCCAAGGCTGGAATTGAACCCAGGTCACCGGTGCTGTGAGGCAGCAGTGCTAACCAGTGCCAGTGTTCTCAAATCAAGGGAGGTGACACATTGATGACACTCACTCTGCTAAAAGGGTCCTGTCAGCATGTAAGAAAACATGAGCCGGAATTTTCTCGCCATTCATGCCGGTGGGATCTTCCGGGGATGGTGCACCCCCACCATTGTTTCACAGCAGCAAGGGGTGCACACAATAGGAAACCCTTTGGACAATGGCAGGACCAGAAGCTCCCACCATCGGCCAATGATGGACTACCTCCATTGTGGAGAAACATGCCGGGGGTTGCACAGAAAATTCCACTTTTGTGTTTGGTCTACCAACAAACTCTGTTCTCCAGCTATCCTGGTCACCCTATTATAGAAAGGATATTATTAAACTAGAAAGAGTGCGGAAAAGATTTACTAGGATGCTACCGGGACTTGATGGATTGAGTTATGAGGAGAGGCTGAATAGACTGGGACATTTTTCTCTAGAGCATAGGAGACTGAGGGGTGACCTTATAGAGGTCTATAAAATAATGAGAGGCATGGACAAAGTAGACAGTCAATTCTTTTCCCAAAGGGAGATGAGTCTAAAACTAGAGGGCATAGGTTTAAGTTGAGAGGGGAGAGATACAAAAGTGTTCACAGGGGCAATTTTTTCACACAGGGTGGTGAGTGTCTGGAACGAGCTGTCAGAGGTAGTAGTAGAGGCGGGTACAATTTTATCTTTTAAAAATCATTTAGATAGTTACATGGGTACCAAGAGTATAGAGAGATATGGGCCAAATGTGGGCAATTGGGATTAGCTTATGGGTTTAAAAAAAAGGGCGGCATGGACAAGTTGGGCCGAAGGGCTTGTTTCCATGCTGTAAACTTCTATGACACCAACTTCATCCTCCATCTGTCTCACTCACAGAGGCTGAGCCAGACTGACTGCAACTTTAGTGTCCTATCTGACCCTGAGGTGAATTTCCAACCACATAGCTACACCAGCACTAAGGTCTTCTACTTACCTGTATAGTGTCACATGACTCCATTCCTACTTCAGCTCACCTGAAACCCACGTCAGCACTTCTGCCTCACAGCACAAGGGACCCGGACTCAATTCTGGCCTCGGGCGACTGTCTTTGTGGAGTTTACACGTTCTCCCCGTGTCTGCGTGGGTTTCCTCTGGCTGCTCCGGTTTCCTCCCACAGTCCAAAGGCCTGTAGGTCATATGGATTGGCCATGGTAAATGCGTGGGGTTACGAGGATAGGATGGAGGGATGTGAGCCTGGGTAAGATGGTCTTTTTAAGAGTCAGCGCAGATCAAATGGCCAAATGGCCTCCTTTTGCACTGCAGGGATTCTATTGTTCTATGGATATCTTTGCCTTTGCCACCTTCAGACCTGTCTACTCTGATACCTTTCTATTTGGTCTCCCATATTCTACCATTGATTATAAATTTGACATAATCAAAAATCCTGTTGCCCCTGTCCTTTAATCGCACCAATTACACTCACCCCTTACCCCTGTGCCCATTGATTTACACTGCTTTCCATTTAAAGATTAGTTCATAGAAATGTAGAAAATGGGAGCAGGAGGTCATTCTGCCCTTCAAGTCTGCTCCATCATTCAATATAATCATGGCTGATCCTCTATCCCAATTCATGCACCTGCTCTCTCTCGAAACCCCTTGAAACCTTTAGAGTCAAGAAATCCATCTATTTTCTGTGGTAGAGAATGGTACCGGTTCACTGCCCTCTGAGTGGAGAAGATTCACATTATCTCAATCCTAAATGGCCCTTCCTGATAAAAGAAACAACATTCCAGTAGCCAATCTGTGCAGTCTTGTCAGATTCTTACATATTTCAATTAGTTCCCCTGCATCTTTCTAAATTCCACTGAGTACAGGTGCAGTTGACCCAATCTCTCTTTGTATGACAATCCTGCCATAGAATCATAGAAAAATTAGTGCATTGAAGGAGGACATTTGGCCCATCTTGCCCATGCCATTCTGAGGACACCCACCCTTCTGCACCTGCCCATTATCCCTGTAGCTGACAGCACTTAAGGTGCAGATCCAAGTGTTTAGAGTCCCAATAATCAGTCCAGTGAATCTTTGCTGCACTCCCTCTATGGCAAGTATATGCTTGGTTAGGTAATGAGACCAAAACTGCACACAATACCGCAAGAGTGGTCTTACCAAGCTCTGTACAGCTACAGTAGACATCTTCGCTCCTGTACTCAAGTCCTCTTGCAATGAAGGCCAACATACCATCTGTCTTCCTAACTGTCTGCAGTACTTGCATGCTTGCTTTCAGTGACTGTTGTACAAGGACACCCAGGTCGCTTTGTACAACAACATTTCCTAATCTATCATCTTTTAAATAATAACCATTATGGTTTCCTCCCAAAGTAAATAAATTCACACTTAACCATGGCACAGTGGTTGGCATTGCTTCCTCACAGTGCCAGGGACCCAGGTTCAATTCCAGGCTTGTCAGTGTGGAGTCTGTACGTTCGTTCTCCCCATGTCTGCATGGATTTCCTCCAGGTGCTCCGGTTTCCTCCCACAGTCCAAAAGATTTGTTGGTTAAGTGCATCGGCTATGCTAATTTCTCTCTCAGTGTACCCAAACGAACTCCGGGCTGTGGCGACTTGGGGACTTTCACAGTAACTTCATTGCAGTGTTAATGTAGGCCTATTTGTCTCACTAATAAATAAAACTTCATGCATTTGCCCACTCAACTTGTCTAAATCACGGCGGCATGGTAGCACAGTGGTTAGTACTGCTGCTTCACAGCTCCAGAAGCCTGGGTGTGATTCCCAGCTTGGGTCACTGTCTGTGTGGAGTTTGTACATTCTCCTCGTGTCTGCGCAGCATTGCTCCAGTTTCCTCCCACAGTCCAAAGGTGTGCGGGTTAGGTTGACTGCCCATGCTAAAAACTGCCCTTAGTGTCCTGAGATGTGGAGGTTAGAGGGATTAGTGGGTAAATATATGGGGTAGGGTCTGGGTGGGATTGTGGTTGCTGCAGACTTGATGGGCTGAATGGCCTCTTTCTGTACTGTAGGGATTCTACGATAAATCACCATTTAAAATGTTTATCCTTGTTTTCAAATCCTTCCATGGCCTTACGCCTTCCTAACTTTGTATCTCCACCAGCCTCACAGCCCAGTGAGAACTCTCCAATTCTGAACATTTGAGCATCTCTAATTTTAAGCACTGCAGGATTAGCCATCGTGCTGTCAGCTGCCTTAGCCCTAAGCTCTGGAATTCATTCACTAAACCATTACACCTCTCTACCCTGCTTATCTTTTAATGTACCCCTTATAACATCTCTTTGTCCAATCTTTTAGTCCTCTGTCCTTATATCTTCTTATGTGGCTTACAAGTCTTCTATGAAACATCTTGGGACATCTTATGGCACTGACGGAACTATATAAACACCTGTTGTTATTGTTGTCATAGGTCCGTCTTCTATGATCCCGACTTCTTGGATTATGTAGTATTGTCCTGATTTTTACCCTGTAAAGATGTGTGGGTTAGGTTGATTAGCCATTCTAAATTGATCCTAGTGTTAGGGGGAATCGCAGGGTAAATATGTGGGGTTATAGAAATAGGGCCTGGGTGGGACTGTGGTCGGTACAGACTTGATGAGCCAAATGGCCTCCTTCTGTATTATAGGGATTCTATGATCCTAAGTATTTAAAATTGAGTATAGGGCATTGGTGACGCCGCAGCTGGAGTACTGTGTGCAGTTTTGGGCGCCGTACTTACGCAAGGATATTTTGGCCTTGGAGGGAGTGCAGAGGAGGTTTACTAGGCTGATACCGGAGTTGAGGGGGTTGAGCTATGAGGAGAGGTTGAATAAACTAGGCTTATACTCGTTAGAGTTTAGAAGAATGAGGGGAGATCTCATTGAGACGTATAAGATGATGAATGGGATGGATAGGGTAGAGGTGGAGAGGCTCTTCCCGCTCAGAAAGGACAGTAGGACTAGGGGGCACAGCCTCAAGATAAAGGGGGGGCAGTTTAGAACGGAGTTGAGGAGGAACTTCTTCTCTCAAAGGGTGGTGAATCTCTGAAATTCTCTGCCCATTGAGGTGGTGGAGGCTGCCTCGCTAAATATTTTTAACACGCGGGTTGATGGGTTTTTGATAAGCGAGGGGATTAAGGGTTATGGGGAGAGGGCGGGAATGTGGAACTGAGACATGACAGATCAGCCATGATCTTATTGAATGGCGGGGCAGGCTCTAAGGGCTGGATGGCCTACTCCTGCTCCTATTTCTTATGTTCTTATGTTCTTATGAGTGAATTGAGGTCATGTTCCAAACTGCAATGTTCATCAGGTTCCTGTTCTTCAGACAATATTTGCTTCTCTTTTCACCGCAAAAACACTGCGAGCTCCTTCTGATGTTTTAATTCCAGGGGTAATAGGAGAAAAGTAGAAGTGATGTAAATTCAAGGCCAATAGGATTGCTGTGCACAATCCTGATCTCCATGTTCCAAAATGCTCCTGAAGGCACTGGAGAATGTGCAAAAAATGATTCACAAAAATGAACAGGTTCTAACTATCAGGAAAGACTAGATAGGCTGTGGCCCTTTTCTTTCGAAAAGGGAAGGCTGAGCAGTGACCTCAATTAAAGTTCTGAAGAGACTTGCTGGGTGGACGTGGAGACAATGCATTAATCTGTGGGGAAGCCCAAAACTAGAGGTTTTAAGTATAAGACTGTAGCTAATTAATTGTCTGGGAATTCAGGATAAACATCTTTATCCAGAGAATGTGCTTCCCATTGCGATTAGCCAAGACAAATAGCAAATATGTATTTAAGGAGCAGCTAGATTTGCACAAGGAACAATAGGAATAGAAGGGTTGACAGGGCTAGAGAAAGTTTGTGTAGTGCAAAGATACCAGAGCAAACCAGTTGGACTGAATGGCCCGTCTTTGTGCTGTAAATTCCATATAATTCTATGAAATCAATAGGCAATCAAATGTTTTAGTCTGAAAATGCATTAGCAATGGTAATCCCCAGGACCGTGTTGACGAAATGAGCAAATGTGTCCCTATGCTCCAGTCACTCTAACATACTAATTTGCTCTTCATTAATATCAAAGATAAGGTGGCACATGCACAGTGGTTAGCATTGCTGCCTCACAGTGCCAGGGTCCTGGGTTCAATTCCCAGGCTTGGGTCACTTGTGTGGAGTTAACACGTTCTCCCCGTGTCTGCATGGGTTTCCTCAGGGTGCTCTGGTTTCCTCCCACAGTCTGAAAGACGTGCCGGTTCGGTGTATTGACCTGAACAGGTGGCAAAGTGTGGTGACTAGAGGAATTTCACAGTAACTTCATTGCAGTGTTAATATAAGCCTTACCTGGGACTAAGGAATAAACTTTAAGGCAACGTAGTTGGGGCTTTGTCATTGGCTGTCCCTTGATTTTGAAGATGATGTTCATTTAGGGTTGCAAGTTTCTGCCATGGGTCTTTGTGTGGCTGTCCAGGCCGGTTCTCCACCTACAGATCTTAGGGCACAAAAGGGCAGGACATTCGAGAAGGTACTGGGATTTAGAGTACAGGATTTGCTTCACTTTTCTCCTCTCTACTGCTCTGCTGCCTCATCATTCAGACTCTAATTGAAAAGCATGATGCTGGAAATCTGAAATAAAAAGAAAAAATGCAGGAATACTCAGCAGGGCAAGCAGCATCTGTGGAGAGAAAAACGGAATTAATTCTTCAGAACTGGTAAAAGGTCATAGTTCTGAAATCTTAATTCTGTTTCTCTCTCTATAGCTTTGATTTGATTTGATTTATTATTGTCACATGTATTAACATACAGTGAAAAGTATTGTTTCTTGTGCGCTACACAGGCAAAGCATACCGTTCATAGAGAAGGAAAGGAGAGAGTGCAGAATGTAATGTGACAAACATAGTTAGGGTGTAGAGAAAGATCAACCTAATGCAAAGTCGGTCCATTCAAAAGTCAGCAGCAGGGAAGAAGCTGTTCTTCAGTCGGTTGGTACGTGACCTCAGGGTTTTTCCCAACGGAAGGAGGTGGAAGAGAGAATGTCCGGGGTGCACCAGGGGTCCTTAATTCTGCTGGCTGCTTTGCCAAGGCAGTGGGAAGTGTAGACAGAGTCAATGGTTGGTAGGCTGGTTTGTGTGATGGATTGGGCTACATTCGTGACCTTTTGTAGTTCCTTGAAGTCTTGGGCAGAGCAGGAGCCATACCAAGCTGTAATATAACCAGAAAGAATGCTTTCTATGATGCATCTGTAAAAGTTGGTGAAAGTCATAGCTGACATGCCAAATTTTCTTAGTCTTCTGAGAAAGGAGGGGTGTTGGTGGACTTTCTTAACTATAGTGTTGGCATGGGGGGGGACCGGGACAGGTTGTTGGTGATCCAGACACCTAAAAACTTCAAGCTCTCGACCCTTTCCACTTTATCCTCGTTGATGTAGACAGGGGTATGTTTTCTTTTACACTATGATAATCTCCTAAATTTTGTTGACATTGAGGGAGAGATTATTGTTGCCGCACCAGTTCGCCAGATTCTCTATCGCAATGTCTCGTCATTGTATGCTGAGTATTTCTTGCATTTTCTCTTTTACTATCACCATTCAGAAGCTGTGACTCAGTGTGAACCAAAGTGGTAAATACAGCTATCTGTTCTGAAGGAGTGGTAAAGTAAATGCTTGATCTCCAAGGAGAGTGAGCGCTAGGACCCCTCGGCCTCCGGCAGGTCGAGGCGCGCTCCCGCGGTCGCGCGCGGGTTTCCTTCACAACCAAGATGGCGGCGGGCGAAGCGAGGAGCCGAGCAGCTGTCAGCGGCCGGCACTCATCATGAATGGACAACACTTTGCTGCTTGCTTTGTCTGACTGATCGAAGCCTGGCACAGAGCGCGGGGAGAGGCCCCGGAGGGGGTGAGTTGTTTATGGAGCCCTTTCCAAAGACACATTTCCCCGCTTTAATTAGAGGCTGCCGGCAGGGGCTAGTGCGCAGGCGCAGTGCCGTCTGCCTGCACATTGAAATAGGAGCAAATGTAAAGAGTGAATGGCCTCAGCCCCAGATTGTAAATAACCCTTTGACCCTGGACTAAATACCCCCCGATACTGGGCTAAATAACCCCATGATCCTGGACTAAATAACCGCCTGACCATGGGCTAAATACCTCCCTGCCCCGGAGCTAAATGACCCCCTGCCCCTGGGCAAATGTTGTATATGATGCATTGCCTCTAGGCTAATATATTTATAGATATGTCAGTGTACATATTCAATGATCTCTTATCCAGCCTAATTGGTAGTTTGCCCGTTTTTGGGGTCAGTCTTGTCTCAAAAATATCTAATCTTGTTTAAAACTCTGGAGATATACGTTCAATTTTATTTGTAAATTTCTGGAAGGTATCATCAAACCACGGCTGGGTGAATAATGAATAACGGTACTTATTATGTAAAGTGTCTTTACTTTTTTCTAAAATGATAACAGACCAATAACCAATGAGATATTTGCTGAATGTGTTTACATTACGCTAGTTTTATTCCTTGGGGAAAGTGCCCTTTTTAAATGTCATTTTGTTCCTAACTGCAGCCCGACCCAACTTTTAAACATTTGTGTGTATAAATGTGTGTCTGTGTGTCCCTGTCTGTCTGTGTCCTCAGATTGAACTTCAGTGGGCCAGTTGTGTTTTATAAATTAGAATTCATATTTGATCTTTAAACTAAGCAATTTAAGTTTCATTTGTGGAGTTGCAAGCCAAAACTCTTACTATGAGCTTGTACAAAGAGTTGGAGACGTTTGTTTAGCAATGGAAGGATTAAACAAATATATACTGATTGTGACGTCTTTATTTTACAGCAGATTATTCTGCTTCCTTCAACATTTCTCTACATACACAAGGGCATAAGATGAAGTTCATATTAAAATGGTTTTTGGCTCTCAGCAGTAAATCCAGGCACCTCTGGATGCATTTATAAATGGGGAATTTCTGAAAACCACATTGAGGTCTGTAGATGTATCATCATGTTTTTGATATTGCCTGTGCAAACGTCACTGGGAAAACCCTATGCTCACGTTTGTAAATTCATGTTATGCAAACTGTTTCTTCATAAGTAAGTTGTGAATGGATGTGAGAGCAAGTGTAATTTTGCTTAGAGGCTCCATTACACATCACTGAATTGTATGAAATACGAAAAACAAACATTTTATTACCTGATAACAAATAGTTTAAGAATTGGGTGTGTGTTTTTAAAGTGACTAATGGTAGCCAAAATCCGTGGATTGAAAATTGAATTTGAGAGAAATGTTCAGCGTATTTTAGTAGAAAGCTTAAAATTGATTCAGATTAAAAGACTGAGATTTATTTATTAGATCCACAGCTTGGAGTGCTTGTACTTGGCAAGTTATTTAGCTTTTAATCCTTGTTATGGTGTGTAAGCTGGGGGGGGGGTGGTTTAGATAATAAGACTTAGGAGCAAAATTGGACCACTCAGTCCATCGAATCTGCTCTGATTCATTTTAATGATACAGAACTCAGCTCCGAAAAATTCTTCGGTGTAGTTATGTTGCTGATGTGACATCACATTATGCTGCAGTGTGAGTTTAAGAATTTTTCACACTTTGATTTCACTTTTCACTTCAAAGAATACCATTATTAATGTATGTTGTTGGACAACAGCTTGTGATTGGACTCCCTTCTGAATACTAATTTGTTAATATGTCACACAATTCGGGTTTACCAATGAATGTAGAACAATACCAAACCACACCACGTTTCAAAAATTTCAGCTGCAAATCTGGTTTCACTAAGCCTCTGGATCTCAGTTCAAGGAATGGAATTAATTAATACAGAAAGAAAGGTCTGTCATTTGCTTCAAATGAGACTTCTCAAAGGGAATTGTTGCAGGTTCCCACTACATAATATAAATTAGATGGACTTTTGTTTATGCCAATTTTTCCTCTAATGCTTGTGCCACCTCCTCAGAAATTGCCTGCCGAGGTAATAAGCCAGAGGCTGTGGTCCCCCTCAATATTTGCACAGTAGGAGATCAGCTAACTTGCCAAATGCCAAGGATTAAATCTGGATCTTTTATGGCCCATTTGCCTCTGACACTCACTGGGTAAACCTGTTAGCTAAGTTAGACCTCCAGATGAGGAAAGTGGAAACAGCCAGAATTCTTGCTCCTGAGTGCAGAGACTCTCTCCATCTGCTGGAAAGTGCTTCTATGGTGATGTGAGAACAGGCCTAGACTCTATCTGTAATGACACATCCATACTTGCAATGCCCTGGTATATAATATCCCAGTTATAGGATGAAAAAAGACATGTTGTCACCCTAAGACAGTTTACTTTTGCTGCATTATTTGGTTTATAATTTACTTTTAAAACTTGCGTATCAGAAACTGAGCAAATGCTTAGCGCCCAGTCTTTTGCCAGCGCTGGTCTGTATTTTTTTAGAAGGTGAGAGTCATGGTGATTTTCCCAATTTTGTATGTTTATATAACTGAATCGTTTTAAGAAATATTTCTGCAATACTAGCTGAGCTTCCAAGAGCTGTGGAAATCTCCTTGTTCCAATCATGAACTAGTTCCCACAACAGCCTGAACAAGATTAAAAGAACAGTGATTGTGCAATTGTTTTTAAGTTACAAGTTATAATTATTATTATCAGGTTGCTGTGATGACCCAAGTGGTTCCTAAACAGTTACTTTTGGGGCAGTGTGCAGTCTGCAGAAACAGTAGTGCAGAACTTGGATGTTGCTGAAAACAAACATATTGCCAAAGCTTTCCATTTTGCACTCAGGACAAATGTAAGAATGCCAAATTTCAAAGGGTCATAATTTATACTACAGGAAAAGCAGTGCTGATTGGTTGACAAATCATTTCAGGCCAGGTCATTATCATGGATGGCTTTTCTCATGTTTGTGCTGATGAGTGCAAGATGAAAAGCTTCAGCAACATGTCTCTCTTCAACAATATTTAAGAAGCAGTAGTGTTACCTTGTTTGCCAGTGTGAAAAACTCATTGTTAAAAGGTTGCCCTAAAACTGTTACCTTCAATACAATAATAGTCTGAATTCAAGTGGACAGTCTTCTACTGTTTGAATTTGTCACTGAATCAAGTACAACTCCAGTACAAAGTCAAATGAAGTTCGAAAAGGGATCAGGATCTCTTGGGGACTTTATGAAAGCATGCAGAGAATTAGTATTACTGAATAGTGTAGAACAGAAGGTGATCGTACAGTCCTTTGTGCCTTTGGTACAGCTATCCAATTTCCCTGTAGACCTGAAATTAAATTTTCCTTCAAGTTGACTTTGAAATGCTTTGGAAATGTGAATTTCCTACTCTGAAAACAACTCTTTGCAAATTACACGTACGTAGGAGTGTCTTCTGCTCTTCAGAATTAAGTTAATGGAAATCAGTGTTTGCCAGGTTGGCATTGCTTCTGTGGTTCCCGTTCTCAGTGCAATAGCTGTTCGTGTACAGCAGTTTTTCATGCAGCGTTGATGTGACATTTTGTACACAGAACTTAATTTTAGGAAGGCATATTTTGTATATTGAGGCCAGCGACGCAAATTGTTTATCTTCACGTCCATACTCTGACAAGCAGGAGCAAAGAGCAAACATGAGCAGCACAAGTGCACAAACATGGCCTTCCTGAAACTTCTCTTTAAGTTCAATACTTTGTTATTAGGATCAGTACTGGGGTTCGGTTATTTACAATTCATATTAATCACCTAGATAAAGAGTCAGAATGTACTGGATCCAGGTTTACTAATGATACAAAGTGAGGTGGGAGAGTAAGCTGCAAAGGGGACACAAGAAGTTTGCAAAGGGATATATTTAAATTAATTGCATGAACAATAATGTGGCGGCAAATGCAGTTCATTTTGTGGGGAAATTTGAGGTTATGCACTTTGATAAGGAAACTAGATAAAGAATTTCAAAATAGTGGAAAAACAATTAAACATTTTTAGAGGGACTTGGTGAGCTTATACACGAAATACCATGTTAGTATGCAGGTACAACAAGCAATTAGGAAGGTGCATTGTATATTGGACTTCATTGCAAGGGCATTGGAGGACAAGTGGGACAATCTTACTGCAATCATGTAGGGTTTCAGTAAAACCACCTCTGGTGTACTGTGTGTAGTTTTGGTCTCCACATCTTTGGAAAAATGTGCTTTCTTTAGGGGAGATGCAACGAAGATTCACTAGATTGATTCCTGGTATATGAGCATTTTTATTGGAGAGAGATTGAGATGAATTTCAATCTTTTTGCTTCCATGAAGATTATGGGGAGTGTACCATTTTCAGATTCTCTGTGGATCTACAATTACCTAACTTTCTAAATAGCATGTTCTATACCAACAGGAATTGGCAGCAATAAAAGACCAAGGTCATCGCATTCACCTCCTATCAGCCATGTGATCCAGCGATATTGAAGTTATTGACTAATCACTGATCAATTTCTATCAATTAGTTTACAACAGACCCATAAATGAGGTTAGAAAAAGCCCCCAGTTTTGGAGAGTTTTAGGAATAATTCCAAAGTCACCTGATTCTCACAAGCACACTCCACTCACCACACATCATGTCTCCTCTGGTCATGGTCTACATTACTCAGTCTTTATAAAATACTGAAAAGAACATTCAGATAATCTCAATCTTTTTTCCAGTGAGAATTTAAATTTACAAAATCACTCATCATTATCCAATCACTCCATCCCCTCAAATCTAGTTCTGCATGCTTTAACAAAACTGTAATGTCCCCTCTGTATAGCAGTGAGCAGAACTGTACCCACTGTTCTAAGTACAGTGCATCAATGATTTATAAAGTGGCAGAATTGCTTCATCATTTTGATTCAATGTAACATTTTTATTGCATCTCAACATCAGATTTACTCATTTTCACCTAGTATCATTGTAATAATTATTGCAACGTCTCTGTCATTTTCCATGCACATTTTTTTCTTTCCAGCAAAGTAATAGCCTTTCTAGATTTTTTTTTTGTCTCCATGTGAAGCACTGCTACCTGTCTGTTCATTTCTCAAATCATCTTGTAGCTTATCCTATTCATCTTTGGAGTCTGCAAGCTTAATTGGCTTTGTATCGTCTGCAGATTTATCTGTTGTATTTGCAACTCCTAAATCAGGACAACATTAAATAAGAAATCTTAAACCAGTGTCTTGGAGAATCCCACAGGTAACATTCTCTCTCGCTAGTGATGATTCCTGCACCACCCATCCTGAGGATTCTATCAGTCAAAAAAAGTTAATATCCATAATAGAATATCTCCTCTTGTTTCTATTGTTATTTTCAGTACCAACCTTTACAGAGGAGCTGTATCAAAGGCCTTACTGAAATTCCCCAGGGACTAGATTTCTGTGCTTTTAATTATGAAGAATTGATTTCATATAGCTCAACTCTTACATTTTCTATCTAATGTTTATTTTCATTAACTTACTCCCAAATTTAAAAATTTCTTTTTCTACTTTATTCCAATTCAATCCAATCAAATCAAATCCAATTCAAGTCCCAACAAGTTGGGACATTCCCGATCCAAGCTGACAAGACAAGGCTCTCACCTCCTGTCTTGGGCTTGATCTACATGATCCAACTGATTGGAGTAGATATAGCTCCTCCTCCAAGGCTTGATCTCATTTGCATCTTAGCCAAAGGGCCGAGATGCCGCATTAAAAAATTGCTTCAAATGAAGCTCAAATGTAACCTAATGACTTCAGCCAAGTACAGCATATCGATACCACACTTGGTCTTAACCAAAAGGCCGAGAAGCGAGAAAGTGGTCTTGTATTTGATGTAAATATGTGACTTGTAACTGAGGGTAGTAAAAGGTCAACCATATTTACGTGGAACTCGAGTCACATAATATCCAGACTTGGTAAGGTTACAAATGAATTGTTGAAATGTTATTACAACAATTTGATAGCTTTATGGTTACTTTTAATGATACTAGCCTTTTATTTACAGATTATTATCTTAGCATTCAGGATTACTGGCCCAATAAACTAATGATACTGTAACTCAGTTAAAGGACCTAACTGATTTTTAAACTTTTGAGTGTCTTTTGGCTGTTTTCAATCTGTTTTCCCATTACACTTCTTGCAGATTCTCATATTCTTCCCTTGTTGAATGTGAGAATAGTTTTTCAAATTTGAATTTAACTATGACTGTTCCTTCATAATCCACCCCCCCATTCAATACAAAAAAGAAAATTCCTCGTTTTTGATCCACTCTACCTCCGAGTGGCCTCCCTGAGATTAGAGGTTGAGGTGGTGCATGACATTTGTCTACAACACTCCTTAATGAGGCTGCCATTAAAATGGAAGCATGTATGATAACATTGCCAGACAAATGTGCAGATTCGTTGGAAACTTATTATGGGACATATCTGCATTGACTGCAGAGACACTTTGTTCTGGATGTGAGCTATCTGTTCATCATCATTTAGATTTATGTTGTCTTGATGTCCTTTCACTCTTAGTGCACTGGAATCTTCCGGAAGTTATTAGATTCTGAACAGATGTTTTATACCTCACTTAAAGAATATTGGATTCATTTTTACATTTGGGTGACTTCCAGTGTCTTGGCAAACAGTCAAATTGAATTTGACTCAGACTAACTTTGGTCTCTGAGACCCAGATGAAATTACAGAAGTATAGAGAAAGGAAGTGCAAGGACAGGCCACTTAAATTGCACAAGAGTTGAAAAAGCTGATGCTTGTTTCTTGCTGCAGCGTGTGTCCTTCCTCCTGCCGTGGAAGCTCAATTGTGCAGGTAACTAAAGAAGCAGGAATTGTCCACATACGTAATAAACTATGTGAGTAGGGAGATCAAGCTTGTATCATTGTCTATTTTTACTTCTCAAAGACGTCGTTCTATCACTTAATTTGATTTGTGGATACTTGAATCACCATCTAACTTCTGCACCTATTTTTTATGTTATTATGTTTCTAGAATATGCAGGTTCTGTTTTACTATCCAAAAGCATAAATGCTGGAAAACCTCAGCAGGTCTGGCAGCATCAGTAAGGAGAGAAAAGAGCTGACGTTTTGAATCCAGATGACCCTTTGTCAAAGCTTTAGTAAAGGGTCATTTGGACTCAAAATGTCAGCTCTTTTCTCTCCTTACAGGTGCTGCTACACCTGCTAAGAATTTCCAGAATTTTCTCTTTTGGTTTCAGATTCCAGCATCTGCAGTAATTTGCTGTAATGTTATCTTAGGCATTGGGCATTTACCTGATCCAGTTGAGACTTACTCTCAAAACATTGCACTTTATGCCATAAAAATGCAACTGGGAAAAATGCAGTGAAATAGTGGTTTAACGTTGCACCATTATCTTTGGAACCAAATCCCACCTCATTCAATCTAACAGTCCCTCAAAGTGAAGAGGATACTTTTCACAGAGTATAGCCTGTGGCAAGAGCTTGTGGGCGGTGTCTTTAATGTGGGGAGGCCGTCGCACTGCAATAACCACAAGGTTTTGGCTGACCAGGAAACTCTGTCCTTCCTATTGCCTGCAATAAGTGTGTCAGAAGGATTTATGGGTAGGCTATCAACTTGTTTCACCACACCATGAAGGTGTCTACCTTACCCATCAAATCCTGGGGCTCAACCTCAAGCGGGAGGATGTGTTTCTGAATGGAAAGCTGTGACAAGTGGTGTTCCTCAGGGATCAGTGCTGGGATCTTTGCTGTTTCTAATATATATAAAAATGATTTGGAGGAAAGTGTAACTGGATTGATTAGGAAGTTTGAGGATGACACAAAGGTTGGTGGATTTGCAGATAGCAATGAGGACCATCAGAGGATACAGCAGGATATCGATCGATTGGAGACTTGGGCGGAAAGATGGCAGATGGAGTTTAATCTGGACAAATGTGCGGTAATGCATTTTGGAAGGTCTAATACAGACAGGAAGTATACAGTAAATGGCAGAACCTTTAAGAGTATTGATAGGCGAAGGGATCTGGGTGTACAGGTACACAGGTCACTGAAAGTGGCAGTGCAGGTGGAGAAGGTAGTCAAGAAGGCATATGGCATGCTTGCCTTCATCTGCTGGGGTATTGAGTTTAAAAATTGGCAAGTCATGTTGCAGCCTTAAAGAACCTTAGTTAGGCCGCACTTGGAATGTAATGTTCAATTCTGGTCGCCATGCTACCAGAAGGATGTGGAGGCTTTGGAGAGGGTACAGAAAAGATTTACCAGAATGTTGCCTGGTATGGAAGGCATTAGCTATGAGGAGAGGTTGGAGAAACTTGATTTGTTCTGGAGCAGTGGAGGTTGAGGGAAGATCTGATAGAAGTCTACAAGATTATGAGAGGTATGGACAAAGCGGATAATCAGAAACTTTTTCCCAGGGTGGGAAAAAGTTACTTGGGTCGTAGGTTTAAGGTGCGAGCGGCAAGATTTAAAAGAGATGTACGAGGCAGATTTTTTACACAGAGAGTGGTGGGTGCCTGGAACTCATTGCTGGGGGAGGTAGTAGAAGTGGATACGGTAGTGACTTTTAAGGGACGTCTTGACAAGTACATGAATAAGATGGGAATAGAGGGAAATGGTCCCTGGAAGGGTAGGGGGTTTTAGTTAAGTCGGACAGCATGGTCGATGCAGGCTTGGAGGGCCTGTTCATGTGCTGTAATCTTCTTTGTTCATTGTTCTTCTGGCATTGGAGGTAGGGATGCTACCCACTGAGCCACAGATTACAATGATTGACCCACTAAGGACAACACAGCAGGGTAAGGGTCACCTGGATGACCAATTGCGATCGAAAATGGGGAATCACCCTAGCAGAGGAGCTCTCCTAGCCAGAGGTATTTTAGAGCTAACTGCAAACTTGCTGCTGTTCCTGAAGATCACTAGATAAATCTCTTTTTGTACACTAATGAAGTCTCCGAAAGTGCATCATTACAAAGACCTGGTTGCAAATCCTACTTACATTTATATTACCAAAGTCTCTCGCCCACTGGCTGTAAATTTCTAATTAAATGAATTTAGACAGTCTTAGTCCAGTCTCGCGTGGCTGTTGGGCTCACATAGCAAAATTGTTACTAATTCAGCCATGTGTTGAAGTTCCCCATGGAAAATCTTCAGAATAGCTAGATGTGAGGAATGATGCAGTAGGGGACATTTTTCTGAAGTTGGTAATCAGACATTTTGGGGCAGAGTATAGGGAGCTTTATTGTACATCTTGTGGGCTACTATTGGTTGAAGACTGCTTGATGCTGCGACTGGATGCAGAATAGGAAGTGTTTAATTTTCTAATACTAAGGTCCTTCACATGATGAACAGAAACATTTCAGGAGAAAAAAAGGCAAATGGCATCTTGGAAATTTACAGGTGCAAGGAAGAGATATTGAATTTGTACATGACAGTTAGGCCGCAGCTATTTATTGTGAACAGTTCTAAATACCATATTGTAGGAAGGATGTGAGTGCCATGGGGCATAATGAAGATTCTTTGCAATGATAGGTTGTCAAAAAAGGCTGAACATTGTTTTTATTTTCTGGAACATAATAGGTTAAGAAGAAAATCTAGTGGAGGGTTACAAAATTATTAAATTATTTGAAAGGATAAATACTAATCTGCTGTTCAAATGGTGTAATTTTATGGAAAGTTTGTTTGTGAATGGGTAAAAGTCAAACGAGGGCGGCAGAGACACTCATTGAAAGTTAGGAGATTTCTGCCACTGTTATTGCTTGACGTTAGAATAATTTACTTTTATGCAGCTGTTTGCACACAGATTTAACAGTTCTGAAAAGTTAATTTAAAAAGTATTTGGAAAGGAGGCATATCAAAGGATGTGAGGAAAGAGAAGAGAGATGGAGGTACCTCCAGTTGTAGAATGAGTATTGAAGTGATAAGTTTTCTCCATAACTTCAACGGTTCTATCAACACACTCAATGTCTTAGTTTGTTCCCATTCTGGTACATTTCTCATAAGAAATTTGTCCTTGTGATATTACTTACACATTGTCCATTGCCAACGCCTGCATATCTGTTTAGCCCACTCATCTAAGTTGGAAGGTAGTTGCCTTTTACAAGTGAAATTCAGCCCTATATATTGTACAAAATAGCAGCTGGTCCAGAAATGTTTTGACATGTTTAGAACTTTTCTTATTTTTGGCTGTGTGATTACTGGCTTAAAAGCAAAGCTGCTCTTTCATTATATGGAAATATTTGCTGATATTTATTGTCTGGACAGTGTATGCCACATCACTGCACAATGTGGACTTGAATTAATTATAAAGCTCTGTTGAATTAAATGGATCCTTCTCCCACTTTTCTTTCAAATAGTTCATTTATTTGAATTGTGCTTATCATCAAAAAGCAAAAAACACATAAATCAATGAAAGGGTGACAATGTTTTAAAATCAGGGTTGTCAGTAGATTCTTAAAATCTTCTGGGTAAATAAACCCAGAATAGATGTACAATCAATAGTATACAATTAACGATTAGCACTGCGTTAGGGACCCAGGTTTGATTCTGGCCTTGGGTGATTGTCTATTTGGAGTTTGCATGTTCTCCTTGTGTCTGCATGGATTTCCTCCCATAGTCCAAAGATGTGCAGGTGAGGTGGATTAACCATAGTAAATGGCAGGGTTACAGGGATTGGGTGGAGGGGATGGTTTGGTGGAGAATTGATGCAGACTGGATGGGCCAAATGGCCTCTTTCTGTATGAGTGTGTGAATTATATAAAACATTACACAAGGTTGGGTCTTTGGTCATATACAGTTTGCCTGAATAAATAGATACCAATTATCCAAGTATCTCCTTGCTCAATGGGCTGGGCAAGTGACCTGCTCTTTATGCCCATACTACTGCAGAATTTTAAAGCTCTGACTCTTCCCCATCTGTTCATTTCATATGGAGATTGAGAATTCAACCTCAAGGGAAAATGTTGGCACAATCCTATGTGCTATTCCTCAGTGGTAAAACATGTTGACACAAATGAGCTGTGTCATTGGATTGATTCATTAATTTTTTTCCATTCACTCTGTCCCAAACAAAATCTTTTCTGAAAACATGGTCATTTTGAAACGTGGTAGTTTGAATGGTAGGTGACAAAAAGGCTTCCTGCATCTCCAAGTCTTTGGATATTTCTGAAGGACTCTGGGTTAGAAATACCATACACTGATGATTCACGAGGGCATTTGCTTTGCTCTGTTTCAAGCCCTTGAGAGATTGCTGTTGTTGATTGACCCTTGCCAGACGAGGTGCTTTGTTGCTCGTAGATTGCTAAGCAGCAATTGCTCTCATCCTTTGATAGCTAAGACAGGTATCCTTGTCTTAGCTGTCCACAGAAAAGAACATGTTTGTTCTTGTGTGTTTGTTGTATTGCACCCAAAATGATACCTTTATTTGAAGCATCTCTGGTGTATGTACATGCAGTAGTGTCTGACATTGTTTTACATGTTGTTGAACTTATTAAGCCATAACCATCACAAAGGATTATTGAAGCAAAATCAATTCAAAATCACTCATGTATCTTGGATACTGGCATAATAAATAATAAGCCCCTGCAGTTATCACATTGAGGAGTTCACTTAATGTCCAAAACAACTAGAGCAAAGATTTAACAATTCAAACCTCTCACCTGAACTTTCAGCGTGGATTATTACTTTGGAATGATTCTGAGGTATTGCCCAGTTATTACATGCCATTTACACAGAGTAACAAGACATTCTGGCCCATCAGATCCATGCAAGTTTACGCTCCACACAAGTTGCCTCTTGCCCTTCTTCACTTAACCCAATCAACATATCTTCCTATTCCTTTTTTCCTTGTCTTTATCCAGCTTTCCCTGAAATGTATCTCCACTGTTTGCCTGAACTCCTGTATGCAATAGCAAGTTCTGCATTGTAACCACTCTCTGGAGGAAAAGGTTTCTCCTGAATTCCCTAATGGACTCGTTTGTGTCACAGGCACTTCAGCATTCAAGAAGGCAGCTCATCACCACTGTCTCAAGGATAATTAGGGAAGGGCAATAAATGCTGGGCTAGTTAGCGTCGGATACATCCCACAAATAGGTAAAAAAAATTTAATTTGGACCCTAGTTCTGCAGTTCCCCAAACATTTGAGGGTAGACGGAAATATCAACTGTTGCTCTTAAGTATAAAGTTAATTGAATAGTTCTCGGCATAATTTTGTATTGGTCTTTATCCAGACTGCCAAGTTAAGTTTGCTATTTATTAATGTCACAAGTAGGCTTACATGAACACTGCAATGAAGTCACTGTGAAACAACTGCTACATAAGGATGAAATGTTTAATAATTTAAATATTTCGCACTTCCTCACTCTCCTCAGCTTCCTCTCCCATCTAGCCTCACCCTTCTCTTCCCACATCATTGCATACTTGCTAATAATAGGGACATGTTTCTCTTTTTACAAAACAGTTACATTTTCTTTCACAGGGTCATCTATGCGAATGTTTGAAATGTTGCTGCTGCGAGTTTTGGAGATGAACTTGATATTTTTTGTGATTTGTAATCCTTCCGTTAAAGGAGAGGTTTCCCAGTATATTTGAACTGAATCTGATTCAGCCACCACTGTCCTTCGAAACAGATTAGTCATTGCTTATCTGAGCACTGATGACAGTTATTGCCACATGGTTACTAGGAAGGTGCTGTGATGCAATCTGCCGTGGAACATTAAACACAGTTAAATGTTTACTGTTTCTTTATATATCCTCGTAACTATCAAAGGCTACTGCAACCTACTATACGAGGTGTGAAGTTTTGATAAATTTATAGCTGCTTTTTCTTCATGTATAAACGAGAAATGTGTTTGAAGCAAAACATTTCTCTTGTCCCCCTTTCCACTTGTGTAAGTGCCATCTTGCTCATCTTAGTAAAATCCAAGCTAAAATTCTGCCTGATATATCAATTTGGAAATGCTTTTCAGGCATTGTGTGCTGCAGAATACAATATGCTCCCCCTGCTTAAAAAAAAAGTACAAGCCATATTTATGGTACCTTTTGTATTAATTGTATAGAGGAAGGTTAAGCTTTCAAGAAGGGAGGCATTTGCTGCTCAATGTTAACTATTGAAGCAAAAGTTTTATTATCTGAGAGAAATAGAAGCTATTAGAGTTACGCGAGCTGGTAATCATTTGTTCAGCTAAGTTGACTTTATTTAAATACAGTTCATTTCTGCAAATTTGAAACATTTCCTGTAGTGATTATTGAAGACTTTATTAAACTAATTTTTGATTTGATTTATTATTGTCATGTGTATTAACATACAGTGAAAAGTATTGTTTCTTGTGCATTATACAGACAAAGCATACCATTCACGGAGAAAGAAGGGAGAGAGTGCAGAATGTAGTGTTACAGTCATAGCTAGGGTGCAGAGAAAGATCAACTTAATATGAGGTAAATCCATTCAGTAGTCTGATGGCAGCACGGAAGAAGCTGTTTTTAAGTTGGTTGGTATGTGACCTCAGATTTTTATATCTTTTTTCCCGATGGAAGGCGGGGTGCATGGGGTAGTTAAAGCATCGTTAGAGAATTTAAAAGAGTTACAATAAAGTTTTAGAAACATAGAACAAGAGTAAAGATAGAATTAGAAGATATGCTGGGCACAGCTTGCAAAAAGTCACCATGCTCCAATGCCATCTTGATTTTCACTATGGTTTTGGGATTTCTTTTTCATTTGGGGGATTGGTAATACCTGATTCAGTCCCAATTTTTCAATAATGAGAAACAAAATTCTTCCTCAGTGAAAATCTGATCTTGGGATGTTGACGCCTTATCCTACCTGTTGCATGGCAGATGTAGCATGCAGTACCCACGCCTCACAATGTACGTGTTTCTTCTTACTTCACTTGAAGCGTGAACTCTTTCAGGTGCATCTGGGAGGGACTGGGAAAGAGGATGTATATTCAGAACTGTTTCAATGCAAAGCTAATTATTGGTTTATATTTATATTTCTAAGTTATTTTTCTACTGTGCCAAAGACTTGCTACATTTCCTGTTGGACAAGGGCTAGGCCAAATAATGATGTGTATTTTTTCCATTATTTTTAAACTTTTTGAGGATTTGCAGACAATGTTTTACAAACACTTTCAACTCGCCGACCAGGATGACTTTAAAGCAAAACATTTCAGCTAAGTTCAGTGCCTCTGGAATCTTGAGACAACAATAGACAGACACAGATATACTTGATTGAGCATAGCTTGAACTTCAGTCAGCCTGCATTAACGTGTAATTTTTCAGTAGTACTCTAATTCGTCATTTTAAATTAATTAACACTAGCAATTTACTCCAGTTTTAAAGGCTCAAAATATTTCCTGCAGACATACTCCAGGTCTAGAAAGCCAAATCTTGAACTGTACTTCTAAGTGCTCATAGCATCACTGAACTTCATCCAACCTTTCCTTATGTGAATTACTGAAGTCTTAGTGACTCAGGTGACAATCTTGCTCAATGGCCAGAAAATAATTTTCAACACACAAACAATACTTTTCTAAATTTAAATAATCTTTCCCTAATCTGTTCTGCTGCATGATTCAATTTGGCCAGCTGTCCAGATCATTCCTCATGCAAAGAAAGATGGTTGTGGGGTAATCATCTCAGCCCCAGGACATCTCTACAGGAATTCCTTAGAGTAGTGTCCTAGGCCCAAACATCTTCAACGGCTTCATTGATGACTTTTCTTCCATTGTGTGGTCAGAAGGGAATGTTCACCGATGGTTGAACAATGTTTAGCACAATTTGTGACTCCTCTGTCCAGGCATGGTACTAATAAGTGGCAAGAAACATTAGTACCACACAACTGCTAGGCAGAGGCCATCTCTAACAGAAGATAATCTAACCATTATTGCCCCATGATATTTACTGGTATTACCATAGCTGAATCCCCCATTATCAACACCTTAGTGGTTGCCATTGATCAGAAACTGATCTGGACTCACCATTTAAATACTGTGGCTACAAGAGCAGGTCAAAGGCTAAGAATCCTGTGATGAGTAACTTGCTTATTAACTTTCCAAAGCCTAGCCATCATCTACAAGGCACAACTGAGGAGTGTGATGAAGTACTGTCCACTTGCCTGGATTAATGCAGCGCCAATAACATTCAAGAACACCGTCCGGGACAAATTAGACCACTTGTTTAGTATTCCTTCCACAAACGTTCTGTCCCTACACCGTTAACCCACAGTGGCAGCCTTGTGTACCATCCATAAGATGCACCGAAGGAATTCACCAAGGCTCTTTAGACAGCACCTTTCAAACCTATGACTACTATCATTTATAATTTAATAAAGGCAGCAGCTCCATAGGAACACCACCACCTGGAAGTTCCCCTCCAAGTCAGTCCCCATCCTGGAAATATATTGCCAATCCTTCACTGTTGTGGGTAAAAATCCCTCTGTAGCAGCACAGTGGGTGTACCTACACCACACGGACTGCAGCTGTTCAAGAAAGCAGCTCATCACCATCTTCAAGGGAAATGAGGGATGGGTAGTAAATTCTGACCAAGTCTGTGATGCCCACAGCCTGTAAGTTAATTTTAAAAAGGCCTGGTTTGTCAAAAAGCAATTAACTATGATTTATATGAAAAGAATGTCTCATCTCAACATTTCCTTTGGACAAAGGTGTCTGAATGATCACAGTGCATTTAAATAGGTCAACGGATAGTTTGCAGCACATTATGGCCTGGTTATCATTTGAATCTTTAGGAATGCTGAGACACACAAGGGAAAAGCTCAGATTCCTTCAAAAGAGTCATCCAAGTACCGTGATTACATTAAAGCTTTGAAAACATCACTAGGGTCTGTTGTTTTTAATTATACAAGCATATATTCTATACCAGACTACATATCCAATACAATCTCTTGTTAAGATCTTTCCTCTGTCGATAATTCTGTAAACACTTTGACATTGGTAAGTAGTAATGTAGTGAAGATTGGATGGCGAGCCAGTCTGTGCCAACATCGTTTACTTCATTGTGCTGGCACAATAGTGACGTCGCCTGATACTTGGAACCAAGGTGCTGAATGGTGTAAGTTGCAGCAAATCAAGCAATTTATTACATTTTGACATGGCCTTTTAAGCCTAGATTGTTTTGTTATTCAGAACGGTAGATAGCAAATACATATACAGCAAGACCAGAGGAAGTGATCACATCACCTTCATTAAGTTACTTAGAGCATTAAATGACATTGCCTAGGCACTCAGAATAAACCAGTTAATAATGCATTTCTGACTAGCCTTGGGAAATGCCAAATCCCTCAACAAGTTACTGAACGCTTTCTCTGGATGACAGCAGAATCATGATGTTGGGCCGTTGGTTAACACATGTTACTTTAACGGACAAATGTGTTGCCAGAGATAAAAATAATTAGTAAATAATGAAGTAATATGGTTCTTCCTTGTGCCAATCTTTAAGAATTTATGTTATCTTTGTGATATTGAATCTTGACTGGAAATTTCATGCTATTGCTGTGAAATACTCTATACAGACAGTGACCAGTTTATCACTCAAAATACATTCACCCAGGTGCACTTACATTGAGACAGACAAAGGACTATGGTTCGAACTTACCTTTATTAAAAATTACTTTGCAAGGTAAACAACTCAAGTTAATTTTTCCCCAAACTAGGCCAGCTGTCTGAAAAACACATATACTACCCATTCTGGTGAGGTTGAGTGAGCTGTTCAATTAAGTTCATTGACGTAGCGTTGACAGATGAACACAGAGTGTTCTTGGTGCAAAGGTGGATCTCTCACACCCTCTTCCATTGTCCCAGCTCGCAGTAGGCCAGTCAAGTCTTCGCTGGGGTTTGTCTTAAGATGGCTGATCTTATCCCCATCTTTGAGCCCTTCTGGACTGTTGTTTGGCTTTCAGCCAATGGGGTTACAGAGCAGAGGTCACAGCACCCAATGTGGTTGACTAGGTCATCATAGTTGTACCTATTTCCTTTTAGGATATGGTTAATAGCAAGGAGTCTGGCTGAAACTGGGGAATGCACAAACATCATGTACTTTTCTATTCTTCTGGCTGAGTACTTCTTGATGGGTTTCGAGCCATAACAACTCTTCCATTGTTAAGGTCAGGCATCTGTATTCAATATGCAAGACAGCTCTGGTATGATCCCATTTGACCTGCGGTAACCTTATCCTGTCTGGTTTCTATCAGATTTTTTGCTTGCAGAAGCTGTTTAGCTATATATTAATTTAAAGTGTCCAATTTTATATTCCTCAGGTTGTTGTCCATTTGGCTACAATGTGTACCTGGAGTAAACTTAACATAATTTTTAGAAGTTATTTTTAAACTAAAGCCATCAAATTTACGCTGTATCTCATTTTAAAATCACCCTTTTTCTCTAGATTAACTTATTTAAAAAAATTATACATTATATTCCAGTTGTGGCATTTATAAAGGTTCAGAAAAATGTCCTTCCTTTATGAATCTCAAAATCCCATTGACTTTGCTAACTACCTTCTCAATATGTCCTGCCACCTTCAAAGATCTACACGTATAAACCCAGGTCCCTCTGAACTTGCACACTCTTTAAAACTGTATCATTAAGTCTAAATTGCTTTTCCCTATCCCTTCTGCTAAAATATACCACCTTCCATTTCTCAGTATTAAATATCATTTTTCACTCATCTACTCGTTGTGCTGGGCTATTTATGTCTCATTGCAGCTGATTGGTATCATGCTCAGTTCACCGTATCTAGTTCAGTAGCATTGGCATATTTGGAAAATTTACTCTCTATTCCAACATCTACGTCATTTATAGGCATCAAAAAGAGAATCCCACCGTCTACCATCTCAGTCAATAAACAACTTACCCTTTTTGTTTTCTGTTATTGGGTTTCCCTGGCTTGTCCCAACATAACCTCACTCTCTCACACATGGCCATTGTTCCTTGTTGTTCAGTTTTGCTCCCACTGAGCACTGACCTCTTCTTCTATTTACACATCGTGCTATCTTACCTTTGCCACTATTAATGGCACCATTAATGTCACTTTGTCAATCACTCCTTTTCTCTGACCTATCACAGTCTCTCCAGTCTGCTGCACCCTCCTCTTTAAATATATAATCCACCATGGAACTTGTGGAGATAAAGTCTCGTCTTCACATTTGAGGATACCCTCCATCATGTCATTGCCATTGTGCTAAGTGGGATATACTCCAAACAGATCTACTAACTCAAAACTTGGAATCCAAGAGTCACTGTGGGACATCAGCAGGGTGACCAGAACTGTACACAGTATTCTAAGTGTGGCCTTACCAATGTCTTGTACAACTTCAACATCCTGTATTCAGTATTCTGGCCAATGAAACCAAGCATGTCAAATGCCTTCTTCACCACTCTGTCCACCTGTGACTCCACTTTCAAGGAGCTATGAACCTGTACCCATAGATCTCTTTGTTCTATAACTCTTCCCAGCGCCCTACCATTAACTGAGTAAGTCCTGCTCTGGGTCCATCGACCAAAAGGCATCACCTCTCAATTATCAAAATTAAGCTCCATCTGCCATTCATCAGCCCACAGCCCTGTTGATCAAGATCCCATTGCAATTGGAGATAACCTTCTTCACTATCCACTATGCCACCAATCTTAGTGTCATCTGCAAACTTACTAACCATGCCTCCTAAATTCTTATCCAAATCATTAAGCTGTCAAACTGGTGAAACTACATAATAGGACTACTTGCATGCCAAACAGCATAAACAGCAAGTAACAGACAACCAAGCTACCCCACAACCAACAGATCAGATCTAAGCTCTGCAGTCGTTCCACATCCAGCCGTGAATGGTGGTGGACAATTAGACAACTCTCTGAATGAGGAGGCTCCACAAATATCCCCATTAATGATGGAGGAGCCCAGCACATAAGGGCAAAAGATAAGGCTGTCGCATTTGCAACAATTTGCGGCCAGAATGACAAGTGGATGATCCATCTTGGCATCCTCCAGAGGTCCCCAACATCATAGATGTGTTCCCAAGCATCTGCTGCACTTGTCCTTTTAGATAGTAGCAGTCATGAGTTTGGAAGGTGCTACTTAAGGAGCCTTGGTGAATTCCTGCAGTGCACCCTATAGATAGTACACACTGCTGTCATTGTTCATTGATGGTGGAAACAGGGATGTTGAAGGTAGTGAATGCAGTGCCAATCAAGTGACTTGGTTTGTCCTGGATGGTGTAAAGTTTCTTGAGTGTTGTTGGAGCTGCACCCACTCAGGCAAGTGGAGAGTATTCCATTATTGGATGTTGATACTGAGGCATTCAGTGATTCATTGAATGTCAAAGGGAGGTGGCTAACATACTGTCATTCCACCAGTCTTAATTTGTCTTTACTTCCCTTCTCAACAAACTGTATTTTCATGATACATTATCTGTCATTTCTTTCCTCACTTTACTCTGCTCACAGTGGTTAACTCTGATTTGTCATTGCCTCTCATAACATTTTGTGGATAAAAAAGTAAGAGTTTATTATATAATTTATATCTTGGGTGACAGAATTTTGTATCCCAGATTTGAAAATCAGTTTTATACCATAAAAGACCAGTTCTGAGCCTTTCAACACGGTCTAGTGTATTTATTCTCATTCAACTTGATTTAAAGTTTGTATGGACAAGAAACACAAGTGAAGAGCAAAGGAACTGATTGAAATTGCAAAGAAGAGAAAATCACCAAGGCAGGTACTGTAATTAAGGGAGTACAGTTTAAAAAATCCTCCACATTATTTGACAGTTAAGTCTATTTTTGTGATTATCAGTCCAGCAGTTGTTTCAAGCAATGACTTTATTCAGATAGTTGGATAAATTGGTGGAAAGAAAACAATTTCAGGATGGCTGATTTTTTTTTTCTTTCTTTTGTTCTTTTTGAGAACTATTCTGTCTTTAGGGCTCTTGGTTCATTGCAATCTGCCTCTTTGAGAGACACATGGATTCGTTGTAATTATCTATTTATATCAAAATTGGCAGATTCTAAATTAGGAATAAAGGCAAACTAAAAAACATCGCAGAAGACTAAATGGAGCAGTTAGGGAAGTGGAGAGAGGTGTGGTAAATGCAGTTTAAACAGGAAGTAGTGCATTTTTGGGTAAAAGAACAACCAACTGAGATACATATTAAGTGGTCAAATTCCAAAAATAGCCTGGGGGTGATAAAATCTGACGATGCAAATAAACATATTTAAAGGTAGGACCCATGTTGTATAAAGCAGTATAAAGGACAATTGGTATTCTGGGTTTTGTATATGAAGGAATTAAATAAAGTAGCATGAAAGTGAAGATAAACTTGTGCAAGATATTTGATTATAGATCTGTGCTCAAATTTGAATGAGAGTTGGTATGTGGAAAAGATATAACATTGATCCACAAAGAGGATAACATTGTGAAACATAACAAATTAAATCAGGCATTCATTTGGACAGAGAAGATTTTGGGGAGAGTTAATGATAAGAGTTAATAAATTGATAATAAGGAATGCAAACTTGTTAGGAACATAAACAAGGAAGAGATGCCTTTCACACAAAGCTTTATCAGAATGTAGAATATATTACCACATGTGGCTGTCGAAGCTGGCTCAATCAGTATTTAACACTTTTCTTTGTGTTTAGCTTGTGGTTAAAGGGTGTGGAGAAAGACCAAAAAAGTAGACTTGACTGGATAGCTCTTTGTGAGCTGAACAATGGTGTAGTCTAATGGGTCAAATGACCACCTCTGTTCTTCCACTTCCATAACAATCAGATTTTAAATTGAACATTTTCAAAAAAGATTTTAAATTAGCAAGCATATCCATTTGTTCTTATAAAAGTTATTAATGATTGTACATATTGTATGTTATGATATTACTTTTACCCTCTAATTGAGATGCCTAAATATAATCTAAAAAAAAATTTATTGGACAGAATTTGAAATAGACCATACTTGATTTGAAGTTATTTCCCAGTGATGGAACTATTGTTTGGCTAGAATTGCGAGAAGTTGCTGAGAGAGACCTTTGAAAAGCAGTCAACAGAGAAGCATTTAGATGAATACTTGAAATGCTACAAGGCTATGGGCCAAGTGCTGGAAAATGGGATTAGGATAGGTAGGTGCTTGATGTCCAATGCAGACACAACAGGCCAAAGGGGCTTTTTCTATGTAGTGAAACTCTGATTCTAATATTAACAAGTTGAATGAAGGCAAGACATCACCCAATGCAGAGTGCAATGGGAACTCTCTCTATGTTCACCGACGCCAGTTCCTTCTGTGGTGTGTGTATTGTATAATTATCAATTTGCAAAGCACCATCTGGAGCAAGCAGTTCTAAAGCTGGGGGATGCTTCCAAGTTCTGATAACACTTGTGTAAGAACACAAAATACATTATGCATCATAGTTGTTGATACCCCTGCGGTAGTTGTTTTTAATTCATTGCCAATAGTGTTGCGCTTGATGGTATTTCTATGGGACTTTGAAAACTTTTGAGGAAATATAGTGCTGTTCCGGGAGAGAGAGGTGTTAAGAAACTTTGGGAGTTCTGTGAGGATATGGTACAAGGAATGTGAGATGGCAAAACAATATTGTTGCAATTGGAATTATCTGCGTTTCTATTGTTATTTTGATATTTGCCAAGAAACAAGGGATTTCAGATTTGGAAGAAGTATGTTGTTTTTTCAAAGCTTTTATACTACCAAAATTGTGGCTGATAAAAATTAAAAAAAATTGTAAATGAGGGTAAAAGTAAAATACTGCGAATGCTGCAGTCTGCTCTGCTCTGGTGAAGGTTCATCTAGACTCAACATTGGCACTATTCTCTCCCCACAGATGCTGTCAGACCAGCTGAGATTTTCCAGCATTTCCTGTTTTTGCTATAAATGAGGGGTTTGGGAAGCTCAGTGGGTGTGCATTTTGCTTTTGTACCTTTTGGGAACCAAGGTTTCTTTCATCCAAAAACAGAACTTGCTGGATTTGCAGGTCATTTGAAAATGAAAAGGCAGCTGAATATTTTGGGTGGAGGCTTGGAACAGAGTTTTTATTCCATTTCTCTAGGTACTGAGAGAATTTATTGTTGCCATCTGATCCAGGTTTCTGGTGGGCATGAGTCCACAGACGACAAGCATTTCAAGCTGTTTCGTTTTCATAAACGCCAGATATTTGGGATGGAATACCAAGCTCATGCTTGACTTTCATTTCATGTCATGTCATTAACTAGTTTAAGTTATAACTATGCTAATTATACCTCTGCCTTTATTTAAATTTAGCAAAGCAAGGATGATAACCAGTGCATTTGTTCTTGTTGCATTTATTCCTTGCAGCTAGTTGGGATTACAAAGGAAATTTCAGTTTGGGTTAACAAACGTTTTCTGGTTATCCTGCAGTCAAACATCAAAACTAAAAGTGAAGAATTTCCAGGTTTTGAAGAAAAATGTCCTGCAGATGTTGTCATTTCTTTGGGTTTGGAGCTAAAAACATCCAAGCTGATGGGTGTAAAACCCTGAATTCAGAAGACAACAAGAAATAATTTGCCAACAGCTGTGGACCAGAGAAATGGCGCTTTTAGAAACCAGGGTGCTTTTGAATGTTAATGGGGATTTTGAATTTCTCTTTAAATGTTAAGGCTTTCTACAGAGATTGTAACACAGGGTAGCTTGGTTATTTTAAATATGGTGCCTGATACATCAATGCTATTTCGCATCAGCAGCTTGACACGAGCAGATTAGTCCTTTTTCTCGATTCTCATTCTGACAAGATTGTTTTATGTTGTGCACTGAAAAAGTGACACAGTGTAATCTTAAAAGGTTGTGTTTTTAGTAGTTGTATCCATACTTGCCACAGAAGATTACAGTGCTTACTATTTGTGGTGGCTTTGGTGTATTTCTTTTAAGTTGAAACAAGTTAAGGGAATAATCAGAATGTCTTTCTAATTTTAAATATTAAGGCCTTGACCACAATGCATGGTAGGCTGACTTTTTTGTTACTACTACATTTGACAAATTGGATGCTGTGTTTCCTCATTACAACAATGAGGAATCACTTATAAGTGATTACTTGGTAATACAGAGCTTGAATATTGCTAAAACAAATATGTTGCTGAAGCTTTTTATCTTGCACAGGACAAATGCAAGAATGTCAAAAGATCACAACAGTTTATACTACAGGAGAAAAGGATGTTGATTGGTGGACAGTCAGTGACTCTGATTGACTGAGGCATTGCCATGGAGCTATAGGCTCCCCCAAGTTTCTGGTAATTCAAAAAGACATGAGGATTGAATGTATTCCTTTTATTTGCAAAGAACAAGTCCTTTCGAATGAATATCTGTCATTTCAAGGGGCCACTTTACAAATGTTGAAACTAGAAGTAGGATTAGGCCATTCAGCCCTTCAAATCTGCTCTGCCATTTATTATGACAACGGCGGATCATCAAATTCAATATTCCGATGACCCCCGCCCCCCAAATATGACCCCTTTAGCCTCAAGACCTGTATCTAATTTCTTCTTGAAATCAGACAACATTTTGGCCTCAAATTCCACACATTCACCGCCCTCTGGGTGAAGAAATTTCTTCTCTGCTCAGTTTTAAAAGGTTTACCCTTTATCCTCAAACTATGACTCCTAGCTCTGGACTCCCCCACCATTGGGAACATTCTTACTGAATCCACCCTGTCCAACATGTTAGAATTTTATAAGTTTCTATGAGGTCCCCTCTCATTCTTCTGAACTCCACGGAATATAATCCTAACTGACATTCCCTCCTCCTATGACAGACCTGCCATCCCAGGAACCAGCCTGGTAAACTTTGCTGCACTCCCTCTATAGCAAGGACGTCCTTCCACATGAGGACACCAAACTGTACACAATACTCCAGGTGTGGCCTCACCAATGCCCTATACAATTTGCAGCAAAATATCCCTCACTATCATCAAATCCCCTCGCTATGAAGGCGGCATACCATTTGCCTTCTTTAGTGCCTGCTGTACCTCTGCAGTTGCTTTCAGCAACTGATGCACGAGGATACCAAGGTCTCTCTGAGCATCCACCTCTCTCAATTAACATCTATTCAAGTAATAATCTGTCTTCCTGTTATTGTTACCAAAGTGGATAAACTCACATTTATCCACATTAAGCTACATCTGTTATGCATATGCCCGCACACTCAGCCTGTCCAAATCACACTGAAGCATCTCTGCATCCTCCTCATAGCTTACCCTATCACCCAGCTTTGTATCATCTTCAAATGTGTAGATAATATGTTCAGTTCCCTCTCCCAAATCATTAATATATAATGTGAGCAGTTGGTGTCCTAGCACAGACTCTTGTTGAACTCCACTAGTCACTGACTGCCAATCGGAAAAAGAAACATTTCTGCCAGCTCTTTGCTTCCTATCTGCTAAGCAGCTTTCTATCCATCAAGACATTACCTGCAATCCCATGTGTTTTAACTTCACATAGTAGTCTGTTATGTGAGACCTTGTTGAAAGCCTTCTGAAAGTCTAAATAAACCATACCTACTGGTTCTCCTTGATCAACTCTACTCGTTACATCCTCAAAGTATTCCAGTAGATTCATCAAGCTTGATTTCACTTTTGTAAATCCACGCTGACTGTCTGATTAAACCAGTATCTTCCAAATGCTGAGTTATGAAATCCTTGATAATAGACTCTAGTAACTTCTCCAGTATTGATGTTAGGCTCACTGGCCTACAGTTCCCTTTTTCTCTCTACTTCCCTTTTTGAATGTGGGTTTACGTTAGCTACCCTGTAATCTGTAGGAATGAGTCCAGAGTCCAAAGAATTTTAGAAAATAACCACCACTGGATCTACTATTTCCAGGTCCACTTCCTTAAGTATTCTGGGATGAAGATTTAAGATGAAGATGGATGTGGAGATTTATCCACCTTCAATCCCATTAATTTCCCTCCAAACAATTTTCTGCTAATGCTGCTTTCCTTTCTTTTCTTTCTTAATTATCTTAAATTGATCATTATTGTATCAGTATGATCAGCATTGTTCAGCAAGTACTGCCCTAATCATGGAATTGCATCTAACTATAGATGTTGTGTAAAAGCAAAATACTGCGGATGCTGGAATCTGAAACAGAAACAGCAAGTGTTTTGTTTTGGACTTTGCAATTGTGAATTGGTGAGTATGGTCTGCACTCTGCCTATTTCGCACAACTGATGGAACAAGCTATTTAATTCAATTGTTGGATCACTGGGGCATACAGTCTACATACCTGGCATCGTACTTGTGCCAGCACTGAAATTCACACATCATATGTTCATTTTTGAGGTAGACTGATCTTCAGAACAGTCAGCAGCATTTTGATGGTGGAATATGCCACTCATGTAAACACTAAGTATCAATATCAAATGGCTTCTTAACCTGTTGTTCAAATGTTTTGGGTACTTTGCCTTTCCAGGGTAATTTGAGGTGGACTAGACAATTTTTAGGCCTGAAAGTGGTGCCTCCCATCTGCACAACACGTAGGGAAATCACTCAAGTTTGTTTAAGAAGTTTAAATGTATTCTTTTTTACTTCATTATAACTAGTGTTTCATAAAATGGAAAAGAAGCTTAATTATTTATAAGGAGGAAGATTATTTAAAATACTATCTGTTGTTTTAAACATGCTGCATTTGGAGATCAGGGAACTTGAATAGGTTAGGTGGATTGGCCATTCTAAATCATTCCTTGGTGTCCAAAGATGTGTAGGTTAGATGGATTAGCCATGATAAATGTGTGGAGTTACAGGGATAGGGTTTGGAAGTGGGATGGGATATGGTGGGGGGGAATGCTCTTTCAAAGTCAATGCAAACTCGATAGTCTCTTTCTGTGCTGATGGGATTCCATGGAGGTAAGATCAAGGGAAGAAAGATATTATCAGAAATATTGGTTTGTGCATTTTTAACTGCACCAGTCATTTTTGAGTATTTTGTTTCAATGTTAAAGTTTGGTTTGTATCGGAACTGTTTTTTTCTATTCCTTTAGCATTGCTTTTTACAGGAAATATAGAATAGAATTCCTACACTGCAGAAGGAGACTATTTGGCCCACCAAGCCTGCACTGACTACAATGCCAGGCCCTAACCCGTAACCTCACAAATTTACTCTGCTAAAGGGCAATTTAGCACGGCCAATCAATTTAACCTGCACGCCTTTGGAATGTGGGATGAAACCAGAGCACCTGGAGGAAACCCATGCAGATGCGGGATGAAGATACAAACTCCACGCATACAGTCACTCAAGGCTGGAATTGAACCCAGGTCCTTGGCACTGTGAGGCAGCAGTGCTAACCACTGTGCATCCATTCTACCAGACTTGGAGGAACCTATGATTTGTCTGAATTACGACTTTTTTAATTTCAGCTTTTACGCTCCTTGTAAGATGATTCTTTCAAATTGATGCTTTATCTCCAATATTTATCTCCAGTCAACACTCCTGCTTGATAGTATGTAACCCTTAGAAGCACGGATTAGTGCAAAGTTTAGGGTCTTTGGGCAGAAGTTTGATTGGCATTTGTGCCTTTCAAAGTTTGCTGACATACAACATGTGATCACAAATGGAAAGGTTCTTTTGACACATGTTCCTTTTGGTAGCTGGAACAACATTTAAGTATGGACTGGAAGGAAAGTAGATGGGCTTTACCAATTGATTTTGCGGCATTGATTTACACTGCATTGTAGCAGCACACTAACATTTCTTCTATACACGGTGCTGTTTGAAAGAGCCCCACCTTGGTCCGATTTGCCATCGGATTGGTTTGCCACACTTGGAATACTGTGTACAGTTTTGGTCATATCATAGAAAGGATATTATTAAACCAGAAAGAGTGCAGAAAAGATTTACTAGGATGCTACCAGGACTTGATGGTTTGAGTTATAAGGAGAGGCTGAATAGACTGGGACTTTTTCTCTGGAGCGTAGAGGTGATCTTATAGAGGTCTATAAAATAATGAGGAGCATAGATCAGTATCTTTTCCCAAAGATAGGGGAGTCTAAAACTAAAACCCCCTCAATTAAGGTGAGAGGGGAGAGATGCAAAAGAGTCCAGAGGGGTAATTTTTTCACAGTAAGAGGTCTGACAACACCAGGTTTAAGTCCAACCGATTTATTTGATAGTAAACTCACAAGCTTGTGAGGTTTCCCTCTTCGTCAGGTGAATGAAGAGTTCTGGCCTCAGACAGAGCATACAACAGCACAGACAGTTTACAGATTACTGAGTCTGATAGCCAAGCAGAGACTGATAGCCAAGTTCTGCACACATGAGGACGGTCTCAACAGGGATCTTGGGTTCATGTCGCACTATCTGTACACATCTCTTTAACCTGTGCTCAGTACTCCTTCCACTCACATTGTTAGCCACTTTAAGACTTGAATAGCAGGTTAGATATAAAGATTTGCATTCTAATCAGTAATCTGTAAACTGTCTGTGCTGTTATATGCTCTGTCTGAGGCCAGAACTCTTCATTCACCTGACGAAGAGGGAAACCTCGAAAGCTTGTGAGTTTACTATCAAATAAATCAATTGGACTTGAACCTGGTGTTGTCAGACCTCTTACTGTGTTTACCCCAGTCCAACGCCGGCATCTCCACATCGTAATTTTTTCACACAGAGGATGGTGAGTGTCTGGAACAAACTGCTTGAGGTAGTAGTACAGGCAGGTACAATTTTGTCCTTTGAAAAGCATTTGGACAATTACATAGATAACATGGGTATAGAGGGATATGGGCCAAACGTGGGCAATTGGGACTAACTTAATGGTTTAAAAAAGAGTGGCATGGACAAGTTGGGCCGAAGGGCCTCTTTCCATGCTATAAACCTCTGACTCTATGACTCTGTCCATAATAAGTTAATCTGTACTGACTTTTTCTATCCCTGCAGGTGAGATTTTGACTTATTTGAATATTGTATCTGCAATGTTTATACAATTGGACTTTTTGATTTTCACATTCTAATTTAATATTATTTGCATCAACAATTAAACCCGTTTTGATAGCCTCAGGAAGTTGTGACACATCCTGCTGTATGGTACTGCTGACTATGTATGCTGCATATTGGATGCAAGTTTAAAAAAAGTGGCAAGATTGGATTGCAAGAACAGGAAATAGAATGGCACAAGATGAAGAATTATAACTGTCCTGAAACTGTCCTATGCATTACTGTCAGCTATTTGAGTTAAGGGTGGGACTTAAGTTTGTAAATTGTTCAGTATACCTATCTAAGTATTAGGTGCTTTTGTTTGGAAAATGAAGTGGCCGCCATTTACTATTTCAAGCAGCAAAATAACTAAAAACATGGTTTAATGGTTAGGGGTGCACAATGCTTTAACACAGGCTGAGGATTGAGCAATAATCACTTTTGGGATCTTCCCTGTCTACATGACTTAACTACCCAATGGTCCACTATGTTCAGCCAATGGGAAAACCCCAGCTATTGTGTTTTGAGCAGAACTGTACATTTGCAAGAATGTTTATATCATTGCAGAAATATAAACATAATATCCCTAAAACTAACACACTTTAATATATCTTGAAAATGTTACGTCATTCTTGGTGGAGGTGGGGGCATACAGGTATTGTCACTGGATGAGTAATCCATTGCCCAGGCTAAAAATGCTCTAGGGATATGGGTTAGACTCCTGCCACATCAACTGGTGGAATTTAATTTCAGTTAATAAATCTAGAATTTAAAAGCTAGTTTCATGAAACTGTTGTCAATTGTTGTAAAAGCCAATCTCTTTCACTAATTTAGCCTTTTTGAGAGGGAAATCTGTCGTCTCCATACCCAGACATATGACTCTAGACCCACAGCAATCCGGTTGACTTTTAATTGTCCTCTGAAATGGTCTAGCAAGCTACTCTTTTGTATCAAACCACTACAAAACCTATAAAAAGGAAAGAAAATGGATGGATCACCCATCAGCAACTAAGGCATTGGAAACAACAATGGCAAACCCAGCCCTGTTGACCTTGCAAAGTCCTCCTGAGGGCTTGTGCTGAAAGTTGGAGATTTGTCACAGAGCCTGTATGATTCAATGAGTAGACTCTGTCCCAGATAACACCATCATCATCCCTGACTCACTGGCAGGACAAACCGACCAGAGGTTGCAGGCACAGTGGTACAGTAGGAGGAAGTTGCCCTGGGAGTTCTCAACAATGACTCTGGACCTCACGAAGTCTCATGGCATCAGGTTGAACAAGACAGTCTCCATGTTGAACACCACTTGGAGAAAGTACTGAGGAAGCAAGGGAACAGAATGTACTCTGGATGGGGAACTTCAATGTCCATCACCAAGAGTGGATCAATAGCATCACTACCGACCAAGCTGGCCAAGCCCTAAAGGACATAGCTGCTCGAAATGATCTGCAGCAGATGATGAGGGAAGCAACAAGAGGGGCAAAACCTACTTGACCTTGTCCTTACCAACCTGCCTGTCAGAGATGTGTCTGTCCGTAACAGTATTTGTAGGTGTGATCACCACATAGTTTCAGCTTCACATTGAGGGTACCCTTAATCGTGTTGTGTGGCACTGCAAATGTGCTAAGTGGATAGATTTCAAACAGATCTTGTAACTCTAAATTGGGCATCCATGAGGCATCGTGGGCCATCATCAGCAGCAGAATTGTACACAACTACAATCAGTAACCTGGGTTAGCATGTCACCCTCTTTACCATCAAGCTGGGGGATCAACCCTGGTTAAAATGAGTATAGAAGAACGTGCCAGGAGTGACCCCAGACATACCTAAAAATGAGGTAGCAACCTGGTTAAGCTGCAACATAGGATTGCTTGCATGCCCAATGGTGAAAACAACATGCAAAGATAGAACTAAGCAATCCCACAACCACCGGATCAGATCTAAGCTCTGTAAGCCTGCCATAATTATGAATGGTAGTGGACAATTAAACAACTCACTGAATGAGGAGGCTCCACAAATAATGATGATGGAGCACATCGGTGCAAAAGATAAGGCTGAAGCATTTGCAATCATCTTCAGCCAGAAGTGCCGAGTGGATGATCTATCTCAGCCTTCTTGGGAAGTCCCCATTATCACAAATGTCAATCTTCAGCCAATTTGATTCACTCCACATGATATCAAGGAAAGGCTCTAGGCACTGGACATTGCAAAGGCTCTGGGCCTAGACCACGTTACTCCAATAATCCTGGATTCTTGTGCTCCAGAACTATCTGCTCCTGTGGTCATGCTGTTCCACTACAGCTACAGCACGAGCCTCACCTTGACAATGTGGAAAATTGCCTCGCTATGTCCAATCCCTAATTACTGCCTCATTGGTCTACACTCAATCACCAGGGGATTGACAGTACTGTCAAGTGGTACTTACTCAGTAATAACTTACTGATGCTCAGTTTGATTGCCAGTGGGGTTACTCAATTCCTGCCCTCATTATAGCCTTGGTTCAAACCAAAATAACTCAATCCAGAGATGATGTGAAGGTGACTGCCCTTGACATTAAGGCAGCATCCGACTGTATGACTGCATGTGTGACATTATGGTGCCTGAGGAAAACTTGTGTGAATGGCAATCTAGGGGAAAGTTCTGCATTGGTTGGAGTCATGTACAACACAAGAAAAGATAGTTGTGGTTTTTGGAGGTCAATCATTTCAGTCCCAGGACATCACCGCAGAGTTCCCCAGGATGAGGTTCTAGGTCCAGTCTTCAGCTGCTTCATCAACCATCAGGTTAGAAGAGGGGATATTGATGATTCAGCAATGATCAGCAGTATTTGCAACTCCTCAGATACTTTGCACTTTGTGCCAATATGCAGCAAGACCCAGACAATATTCGGGCTTGGTCTTATAGTCGTGCTGTGGAGATGCTGGTGTTGGACTGGGATGGGCACAGTAAGAAATCTCACAACACCAGATTAAAGTCCAACAGGTTTACTTAGAGTCATGAGCTTTCGGAGAGCTGCTACCTCATCAGGTGAGTCTCCTGGATGTCTTACTGTGCCCACCCCAGTCCAACGACGGCATTTCCACTCAAACAAGTGCCAGGCAATGACCATCTCCAATGAGAAAGTAGCCAACCGTCTCCCCGCGACATTCAGTGGCATTCCCATTGCTGAATCCCCCACTATCAACATCCTGGGAGTTACCAATGACCAGAAGCTGAACTGGATCAGTCATACAAGTACTGTGGCTACAAGAGTCGGTCAGAGGCTAGGAATCCTGCCCCCCCCGCCCCTCCCAGGACTCCACTACCTAAAGGTAAGCAACAGCAGATACGTAGGAACACCATCACCTGCATTTTCCCCTCCAAGCCCCATACCATCCTGACTTGGAAATATATTGTTGGGTCGTAGTTTTGGAATACCATTCCTTACAGCACTCTGGTATACCTACACCTCAGGGACTGCAAGGTCCAAGAAGGCAGCTCACCATCTTCTTGAGGGCAGTTTGGGATGAGCAATAATTGCTGATCTAGCCAGCAATGTACATATCCCATGAAAAGAATAACAAAAGAAAATCATGGACTGTTGTGAAAGATTTGTTGATTTCAAGTGGCTTTCTTTAAATCAAATGATGTGCTGTTTGTAAAAGCATCAGGCTGAGCTGTGGCAGAGTAAGAAGGGTGATTCCTTATCATTGTGTGCGTGACACTGACCTTGAACTTTTCCTACAGGAAGAGCAGGAAGTAGTTGAAACAAGTTGCTTCTGAAATATGCTCTCTGTTGTCCTGACCCCAAAACAGATTTGGCCAGGAATGGAGTGTTTGACTTTGATTTATGATTGATGTGGGATGAACAATAAGGGACAAGGAAATGTTTGGAGTTTTGAAAATTAAGTTTTAAAGAACAAGCTAAGTGACATTAGAGGCAATCAATCAAAGTGTTCATGGGCCAAATGGCCGTTTTCTGTGCCATAATTACTGCAAAATGGGTTTCCTCTGAAAACACAGTATCTGTTCTTCTAAATTCCTCTTTAAATAAGGGCAGAAACATCGTTTTGCACAGTGATTAGATTTTAAGCAGGTAGAGATGGTGCCTGCAAAAATGCAATACCCCGCTGGTCACATCTACAAACCATCAGCCCAGCTAATGTTTTCCACTTGTGTCTGGTCTATTGCAGAGAAGTCAAAAAAAAGGGTCTCCCATTCAAAACTGAGATAAGGAGAAAGTTTTCTCTGATGGTGTTTGATCTCTCTTCCTCAAAAGGGGATGGAAGCAGAGTATTTGAATATTTTTAAGACAGAGATAGATAAATTCTTAACTAACGAAGAAGGTCATAGGATATCGGGGGTAATAACTGGATCTGCTATGATTGTACTGAATGGCAGAGCAGGTTTGAGGGGCCGAATAGCCTACTCCTCCTGGTTTATGTGTTCATGTGAAAACCTTAGAAAAGAATAGCAACTTCCGTTTTAGCAGCAAAATTATTTATCTTTCTTTGATTTGATTTATTATGGTCACATATTAGCATACAGTGAAAAGTATTGTTTCTTGAGTGCTATGCAGACAAAACATACTGTTCATAGAGAAGGAAAGGAGAGAGTGCAGAATGTAGTGTTACAGTCATAACTAGGGTGTAGAGAAAGATCAACTTAATGCAAGGTCCAACTTAATCAAAAGTCCAATGGCAGCAGGGAAGAAGCTGTTCTTGAGTTGGTTGGTACGTGACCTCAGACTTGTGTATCTTTTTCCCAATGGAAGAAGGTGGAAGAGAGAATGTCTGGGGTGTGTGGGGTTTTAATTATGTTGGCTGCATTGCTGAGGCAGCAGGAAGTGTAGAAAGAGTGAACGGATGGGAGGCTGGTTTGCCCGATGGATTGGGCTACGTTCATGATGTTTTGTAGTTCCTTCTGGTCTTGGGCAGAGTGGGAGCCATACCAAGCTGTGATACAACCAGAAAGAATGCTTTCTATAGTGCATCTGTAAAAGTTGTGAGAGCCGGTAGCTAACATGCCAAATTTCCTTAGTCCTCTGAGTAAAGGCACTGGTGGGCTTTCTTAACTAACATATCGGCATCTTTCGAAGACGAGCAAAGATTTTCCCATTTTGCTCTTGGCAATACAATTTTTTATTTATTTTTCATTAACATGTACCATTTTCTGGTGGAGAGGTTTTAATTCAGTTGGGCAGCATGTTCGGTGCAGGCTTGGAGGGCCAAAGAGCTGTTCCTGTGCTGTAATTTTCTTTTATTTGTTCTTTGGGTCAGGGATATACTGGATTTGACAACTCTAGCTGTGTAGCCACTAATTGGAAAATATGTGACTGCGTCAGCTTGGATGTTTAGATTTGCTTTTAAATCTTCCTGCTGACAGTGGTCTGGGATCAAGATATTATAATGTACATAAATTACTTAATTGGCTGCAAGTTGGTGCATCATTGAGTTGCAGCATCCAATATTAATACAGAAATAATATAAACTTCCTTTTTTAATACATCCATGGGACATGGGCGTCGCTGGACGGCCAGCATTTATTGCCCACCCCTCGTTGTTCGAGGGCAATTGAGAGTCAACCACGTTGCAATGGTTCTGGAATCACATGTAGGCCAGAGCAGATAAGGATTGTAGATTTCCTTCCCTAAAGGATATTAGTGAACCAGTTGGGTTTTTTTTGACAATCAACAATGGTTTCACAGACATCAGTAGATTCTTAATTCCAGATTTTTTTTATTGAATTCAAATTCCACCACCTGCGTGGCGAGATTCGAACCCAGGTCCCCAGAATATTAGCTGAGTTTCTGGATTAATAGTCTGGCAATAATACCACTACACTAGGCCATCACCTCCCCGTATAACAGTAAGAAGTCTCACAATACCAGGTTAACACCACCTCATTCCATATAACAGGTTGATGGGTCCTGCTGACATTTGTCACCTCTTGCCTGTTTCTGTATTTCCTCAAATCCCCTGTTGAAAAAGGCCAGCAACAGCTGGGTAGTTATGTTTTGTCATACTGTTTTAAAGTGGGGTTTTGACAATCATTGTTTTTGTATAGATAAATTGCATTCCAAAATTCATTGAGAATTTGCATCATATAGGCAGCAATTCGTTTAAACTGAAATAACAAAATAATTAATTTTGAAACTATAATGAAGAACTAGTAACTCTAGATCCATTGTACCTAACTTGGCCTCAATGCTTTTGCCGGCAATCTTAGGTTGGCAAGTATGCTGTTGACTTGCAGAAACAGGTACACTGTTTTATTACTACTGACTGCGAACACTCTTTTTTTTTGAATGTTGACTACACCAGTACACTTGGAAGTTATAAATCTCAAAACTTGCTAAATTTTATATGTCTGATTTATTATGAAGTGAAGTTCAATAAAAGAATGTAGTTTGCCACTATGGTGGCTAAGCGAGTGCATTATACTGACCTTGTGTGATGTGCAATTTAGACTGAAAATCTCGAGCTGTCCTGGTCTATTGCTGAATTTGTTATATCAGTGGCTAGAATAGGAAGCCATATTTGTTATCAGTGCTTTGGGATAGACTGTGTGATTACTATCGTGTTAGCCCAAGTGTCAAGTGGAGCCCTGGATAAGCACAGGAATAGGCATTATTGCTATGCATCTCCAGATCGAATGGCTTTTAGGCATTCACTTTCTAAGTTTTCTGTTATATTTTGGAGCCATTAACTTGTCAAATACTCTTAAAACCTGTTTTGTGTTTATGTACACCTCCAAGAAAACAAGCTGTGCTGAAATGCAGTACTCTGATGTTTACACAAAAAGCACAAGTATCCTTTCCAATTATTTTGCACTTTCAAGTTTGTAGGTTGAGGAAGCATCAACACTTATTTTGTGAGTAAGTAACTTGTTCTGTGATCTTGTTCCACTTGCATTCTGCTACATTGTTCACCCCTCTTTTTAATCTTTTACCTACCACATCGGCTTATTTAGCTTTCTTTCTTACTTCACTCACCATTATTTGTTGCTGTCTGTTTGTATCACTCAAAGTTATACTTGTCTCTCTTTTACCTTTGATCTTCATCACACTTGCAACATGTGCTCCTGTGTCTGTTTTTGTCATAACCGTATAGCATAGAAACAGACCGTTTACTCCATCATGTCCATGCTGACTATCAAATACCAATCTATACCCATCCCATTTACCAGCACCTAGATGATAGCTTACTATGCCTTGGCGATTTAAATCCTTGTCCAGATGCTTCTTAAGAACATAAGAAATAGGAGCAGGAGTAGGCCATCTAGCCCTTCGAGCTTGCCCTGCCATTCAATAAGATCATGGCTGATCTGTCGTGGCTCAGTTCCACATTCCCGCCCTCTCCCCATAACCCTTAATCCCCTCTCTTATCAAAAACCCATCAACTCGCGTCTTAAAAATACTTAGCGAGGTAGCCTCCACCACTTCAACGGGCAGAGAATTCTTAAGTGTTATGAGAGTAGCTGCCTCCACCACCCTCAGGCAGCGTGTTCCATATTTGCTAATCAGAGCAGTTACGTTTTCTTCCAAGTCATTATATATATATATGAAACAACAGCGGTCCCAGCAATGATCCCTGTGGAGTACACTAGTTACAGACCTCCATTCAGAAAAAAACACCCTTCCACCACTAGCCTCTGACCGCTATGGCCATGCCAGTTCTGATCCCATGTGATTTAATCTTTAGTACCAACCTGCCATGAGGGACCTTGTTAAATGTTTTACTGAAGTCCATGTAGACGACATCCACAGCCCTTTCCTCGTCAGTCATTTTTGTCACTTCCTCAAAAAGCTCAATCAAATTAGTGAGACATGACATCCTTGTACAAAACCATGATGTCTGTCACTAATAAGACCATTCAGTTCCAAATAGCTCCACTCTGGAGAAGGGTGATGTAGATTTAGAAATCAGAGAGGGGAAAGTGATCTAATTGAACAAATTACCATTGGGAGGGAAGGCGTTTTACTGGTCTTTAAAGTAGATAAATCCCCAGGCTCAGATGCCATGCCGCTGTGTGAGACAAGGGAAGAGATTGCAGGGGCTCTGATGCTAATTTTCAAATCCTCTCTGGCAACAGGACAGGAGTGGAGGACAACTCCCATTATTCAAGAAGGGAGCAGGGAAAAACCCAGGTAATTACAAATCAGTGAGTTCGACATCAGTGGTAGGGAAATTATTGCAAAATATTCAGAGGGACAGAATTAATCAGCATCTGGAGGGGAAAGGACTAATCGAGGATAGTCAGCATGACTTTGTCGGGGGAGGTCACGTTTAATGAATCAGTGCTATTTGTAGTGTAACAAATCATGTTGTTTGTAGTGTCACTGATCTAGATATGAAGTAGGAGGTATGATCAGTACATTTGCAGATGACATGAAAATTGGTGGTGTGGTAAACAGCAAGGAGGAAAGCCTTAGATTACAGAATGATATAGACAGGTTGGTCAGATGGGCAGAACAGTTCTAAATGAAATTTAACCCTGAAAAGTTTGAGGTAATGCATTTTTGGGAGAGCTCACAAGGCAAAGGTATACATAATGAATGGTACGGTGCTACGAAGCACAGTGGACCAGAGAGACCATGGATGCATGTCAATAGATCCCTGAAGGCAACAGGACTGATTATTAGCCTAGGCATTGAATATAAGAGCAGGGAGGTTATGATGGAGCTATATAAATCACACACGGCTGGACTGTGTGCAGTTCTAGTCACCGCAGTAGGAAGGATGTGATTGCACTAGGGAGGGTGCCGAGGCGAATCACCTGGATGCTGCCTGGGCTGGAGAGTTCCAGCTTTGAAGAGAGGCTGGTTAGACTGGGATTGTTTTCTGAAGAGCAGAGAAAGCTCACTGGGAAGGGAGAAGATTTAGAGGGGATTTGAGGAAAATCCTTCACACCTAGAGGGTGGTGAGAATCTGGAACTAAGTGCCTGAAAGTGTGGTAGAGGCAAGCAATCTCAAAACATTTAAGAAGCATTTAGATGAACACTTGGAACGCCATAGCAAATAAAGCAACAAACCAAGTGCTGGAAAAACGGATTAGAATAGATGTGTTTTTTGGCCAGTAGAGGTATGATGGGCTGAAAGGTCTCTTTTAATGCTATAAAACTCTTATTACTAGAATTTTCTAGTCATTCTTGCCAGCAGGATCTTCTGGTCCCATTGGCGGCCACAGGTTTCCTGGTGAAAAGAGGATGCATAGAATGGGAAACCCGACTGACAGTGATGGGATCAGAAGATCATCGGCCCATGGTGGGGTGCCTCCTCCACTGTGAAACACATCACGAGGGCGGGTGCGACCTTATGATTATCATAACCCATTTTAAAAAAAAATTCTCCTGTCAGTTTTGATTTTAGCAATCAACTGAAATCTGTGATCTCTGTTAGCTGCTACCCTCACCACCATCACTACTGGAAACATTTTCTCTGTTCCATGACATCAATTTCAAAATCCAAGGTATGAAGTAAGCTTTCTGATTGGACAGGATTCTTGAGGGGTCACTTAAATAGCAAAGTCTGACCTCCAATTTTCATTTCAAACTTTCAGTCTTTTTGCTCCTTGCAATACATCCAGCTGCCCTCAACATAAGCCCAGGAATAGATTTCATCTTGCTGCTGTGTATATAGTGTGAATCATGATTGAAGTGTTTTATGTGCAGGTTTCAGACTTATATTCAGCAGGAAGTAATCGCCAAGTGAAGCACCAAGTAACTTTTTATGTATGTGGGTTTTGTGTTGAATTCGTTCAACCATTTGATGTAAAATGGTTATCAGAAACTATTAAGTCAATTGCTGAAATGTCCAGTTGATGAAATAAATTATCTCGTTGCGCTGAAACAGATATGCCAATAAGTCAATAATTCATGACAGCTACAACAGATCTGTGGTGCATGTGTTAACGTATTTTGTTACAGGTTACGGTGGGCTGAGTTTCTTTAGGGTTATCTGATGTGTTTGTCTCATGTCATTGTCTAACTCCCTTCCGTTACCCCCACCCCTCCTATTAGAAGTGATTTTCTGGATCTCTGTAACTGGAGAGTTATTACTTAGTTTTGTGGCTTGAGCTTATTCAGAATCTAACAATCTTGAGACACAGCAGCTTCTATAAAGAATGGGTGGGCTTTTATGGGAGAACATAATGTACTGGCTAGATTTTTATTTAGTTACAAATGTTATAAAATTTAATTAGCTCATTGTAACAGGCCACCCTCAATCTGAAGAAGGACAGAATTTTTTGGGTCTTTGTAGTGCCAAGAAACTGTGCAGATGTTGTGAAGCAATGACCTGAAATGTTTTGCATTCACATTATGGAAGTACACTCAAAATTGCGAAGTGTTTGGGTGTAGACTTGTATTGATTTGAAGCTGCCTTCTTGATGACAACATCTCCAGATGGAAAAATCGACCAATGTAGAGACAACATCAAAAAGATTTTAGTATATATTGATGCAGTATGATAGGAAGATATTGCAAGAAAAGACTAATGCTATAAATAGAACAACAGGTTAGAAATGTTGGAAAATCTGAATGCTGGCTGTTAGTTAAGGGTATTTGTATGAAAATGGTGGATAAACCCAGCAGGTCAGGCAGCATCTGAGAAACACCAAGATTCCAAGTCCCTGTGACTCTTCTACAGAAAAGAAAAGGGATAGAAATGTAATAAAGTTGGGTGGGGGGCAGAGTGGAAAGCCAGGGATAGATTGGAGCTAAGGAGAGATATTGACAAAGATACCATGGACATGAGACAAAGGGGAAGCTGGCAGATTTGCTGGGTTTATCCAGCAGTTACTGCTTTTATTTCAGATTTCTAGCATCCGCAGTAATTTGCTTGTATTTGACTTTATTTATAATGGGTCGAACAATGGCTCATTTAAAAATTCTCATCCTTCTGTTCAAATGTTTTCACTCTTGCGTGGATCCCGGATTTTAATTACTCCACTGTTAGAACCCACGTTTTCAGATGACTAGACTCTCAGTTCTGGAATTCCCTCCCTGAACCTGACTGCAGCCCTTTCCTCCCTTTAAGATACTTCTTAGAATCTATTTCTTTGAACTTTGGTCACCAGTCCTAATATTTCCTTTGGTGGCTCACTGTCAAGTTTTGTTTGATAATGCTCCTGTGAAGCATCTTGGGACGTTTTACCATGTTGAAGGTGCTGTTACATACATGTTTTGTTGTCCTTAGTGCTAACGTTAGATTGGTTTTCATATAGGCAGCCCTTAAAACAAAGTTTCACTATAACATCCGTGGCTTGCCAAAGCAGCATTCGGAAAACTCTATAAAGTAATGGCATCGGTGCCAACATATGACAGCTCAATCTTTTTTATTTACATCCTGGAGTAAAATCAGCTTGAGGGCATCGTAAGGAAAAATAAATCATAATGAGTTCAGGAGAGCCACCTTCTGCTAACAGATTGTTGTGAAGTGAGGCTGGTATAACTAGCCATCTGTTGTGGACAGGCAGATAAGGCTATATATTTGGCGGACTGCAAACAGAAGAGGAGGTCAGCCAAGAGTCTTGCAGCAAGATTAAGTGTTAAACACTCATAACCTTGGATAAACTATGAAACACATCTGGTGAAGGGAGGTTTCTTGTGCCTGCCTCATATTTTACGCAAGTTGGTTTAGCACTCAGAAGACCAAATGTAAATCTACTTACAATTATTCATAAAGTTATGTATTCCCTCCTTCATGTCAGGATTAATTTACACATGACCAGACAACCACTCTCAAAGATAATTTAAAGGTCATTTCAGCACACATGCTCATGCTGTAGTAACCATTTGTGCTTAAATCTAACGATTCTCACTTAAACAAATGAAAAGGGCTTGGTTTTTCCAACAAACTGCACAAACATGGATTCTACCAACTCCAGTCAAACTTGTGTTTGTATTACATGAACGTTATACTTGTTTTAAAATACCATCCCAATGGTCACGGTCACTTTTGACCACTTTCATGATTTAAGTATTGTTGTCTTGCTTATTCCTAATTCAGTCACAATACCACATTTTCTGTTTAAGCAGAATACAAAATTAAGTCAACATGTCATATTGTCTCTTTGAAGCTTTAATTGTCAGTTCAAGTTGTTTCACATTTGCGTCATGTACCTGTCTGAAATGAAGAATGGGACTGTTACAGTGCACCAGTTCTATTTGTGGGTGGACCTATTATCATTTAAAGTCACATGAATGGAAAATAAGGAAGGGTATTCACTCCATGCAAGAATGAAAGAACATCTCAAGGTCAGCAAAAATAGCATGTAAATTATAATTTGAATAGATTGGCAATTATACTCTTGCAGGACATTTGACCTATAGTGTCTTTCTTGAACTTTATGGGTTTGTAAGCAAGTCTCTCTCAATTACTTTTCCTTTGGTATTTTTCAATGTTGAATTCAGGGGTATCAGCCTCTGAAATGAAACACTTGTCTGCTTTTGTTGTCCCTTGTCAACACTGAATGTTTCTAAGTCAGATACACAGTAAAGCCCAAACAGGAAATGCTGGAAAATCTCAGCAGGTTTGACACCATTTGTGGAGAGAGAATTAAGTCAACATTTCAAGTCAAAGTGAGCCTTCATCACAGCTTCGCAGTAAAACTCCCTTAGTTCTACTTGAATCTCAGAAATGTGTCATTCTCTGTGCTAGTATGAGATTCCTTTTGCCATTCAAACAGGTTGGCATAAGTAAAGTTGCAGTTGCATGTTAGTTGGTGCTAAATTTTGTGTGAGGACTAAAACTAGATGAGTTTACTCCAAATTTGTTTCCATTTGGGTCCTTAGAGCTACCAGAGAGCAAGGTCACCATCAGTCATTTGGTAACTTTGCTAGGTAGTTTCCTTTGCTCGTATAAAGCAAATGCTGGAAATATGCAGTGGATCCATCAGTATCTGAAAAATAAAGCAATAACAAAACACTGAGGATGATAGCATATAGCAAATTGCTTGAAAACTCAATAGGTTAAGTAGTATTTGTAGAAATATGGTTTGGTACTTTTCATTAACTGCGGCTGAGATGGTGTTAGCAGAGTGCATCACCACAACCCATGATAAACCAGCTGATCACACCAATAATTAATTAGCTGTAATCAATGAGCTATTGAGGGAGGGACTGATCAGGGTCCCTTTATTCCTTACAGTGAATCATGTTCACTGGTAAGGAGAAAATAGGCCATCTGGCCCTTCGAGCCTGCCCCGCCATTCAATAAGATCATGGCTGATCTGTCGTGGCTCAGTTCCACTTTCCCGCCCTCTCCCCATAACCCTTAATCCCCTCTCTTATCAAAAACCCATCAACCCGCTTCTTAAAAATATTTAGCGAGGCAGCCTCCACCACTTCAACGGGCAGAGAATTCCAGAGATTCACCACCCTTTGAGTGAAGAAGTTCCTCCTCAACTCCGTTCTGAACCGCCCCCCCTTTATCTTGAGGCTGTGCCCCCTAGTCCTACTGTCTTTTTTGAGCGGGAAGAGTCTTTCCACCTCTATCCTATCCATCCCATTCATCATCTTATACGTCTCAATGAGATCTCCCCTCATTCTTCTAAACTCTAACGAGTACAAGCCTAGTTTATTCAGCCTCTCCTCATAGCTCAACCCCCTCAACTCCGGTATCAGCCTAGTAAACCTCCTCTGCACTCCCTCCAAGGCCAAAATATCCTTGCGCAGGTGCGGCGCCCAAAACTGCACACAGTACTCCAGCTGCGGCCTCACCAATGCCCTATACAGCTGCAGCAAGACCTCCCTACTTTTATATTCAATCCCCCTCGCTATGAAGGCCAGCATCCCATTCGCCTTCCTGACCACCTGCTGCACCTGCAGGCTGGGTTTTTGCGACTCATGCACAAGGACCCCGAGGTCCCTCTGCACCGTCGCCTGCTGCAGTTTTTCGCCACGTAAGTAATAGTCCTTCCTACCATTCTTCCTACCAAAGTGGACCACCTCACACTTGCCAACATTAAATTCCATTTGCCATTTCCTGGCCCATTCGCCCAGCCTATCTAGATCCTTCTGCAGACTCTCCCTGCTCCTATTTCTTATGTTCTTATTATGTTCTTATGAAAATAGTCCAAACCCTGTTTTGTCCACCTTCTAAGAACCAGCTCACCATTTGGACAGGCAATGTTTTGTAGACCCAGGAGGTTAGCACTTGACAGAAAATAGAAGAATTAACCAGTGTTTAATCTTGCACTTCAAAGTTGCTTACCAATGCGGTGGCACGGTGGACGTCACAGTGGTTAGCACTGCTGCTTCACAGCGCCAGGGATCTGGGCTCGATTCCCAGCTTGGGTCACTGTCAGTGTGAAGTTTGCACCTTCTCTCTGTGTCTGCATGTTGTTCTTCCGGGTGCCCCAGTTGCCTCCTACAGTCCAAAGATGTGCGGGATAGGTGAATTGGCCGTGCTAAATTGCCCCTTAGTGTCAGGGGGACTAGCTAGGGTAAATGCATGGGGTTATGGGGATTGGGTTTGGATGGGATTGTGGTCAGTGCAGACTCGATGGACCAAATGAACTCCTTCTGCGTTGTAAGATTCTACCATTCTATAACACAGTATTACCAGTAAATCATTAATTACAGAAGAAACAATCTGTTTATCATAAATAGGGATAAATCCACTGCAATAGTTTTTTAAAATTTTGGCCTGTGTCCTTTTGCTTTGTCAGAGAATTGTTAAATCAAGTGATTAGTGACTGTAGTACAATCTGAATGAAAGTTTTGTTCTATTTTAGTAAGACCAGCAACATTAGAAGTATGTTTAATTGAAGTGAAGGATACACTGGAAGTTTGGATTAAAGCTAATGGTTTTGTCTCTAGCAGTGAATTTTTAAAAAATTCTTTCATGATATGGATGGTGAGCTGCCGTCTTGAACTGCTACAGTCCATGTGGCGTAGGTACACCCACAGTGCTGTTAGGGAATTCCAGGATTTTTACCCAGTGACAGTAAAAGAACAGTGATATATTTCCACGTTAGGATGGTGAGTGACTTGGGAAAGAACTTGCAGCTGGTAGTGTTCCTATGCACTTGCCCATTTCCTTATAGGTGGTAGAGGTTGCAAGTTTGTAAAGTTATGTCTAAGGAGCCTAAGCGAGTTGCTGTTGTACATCCTGTAGCTGGTACATATGGCTGTCACTTTGCATTGGTGGCAGAGAGAATTAGTGTTCAAGGAGGTGATAGGGGTGCCAATCAAGCAGGCTGATTTGTTCTGGATCAGGTCATCCTGGCAAGTGAAGAGTATTCATTCACACTCCTGACTTGAGTCTTGCAGATGCTGGATAGGCTTTGGAGAGTCAGAAAGTGAGTTTCCAGACACAGAATTCCCAGCTTCTAACTTGCTTCTTGTAGCCACAGTTTTTATATGGCTGGTCCATTGCAATTTCTGATCAATGGTAACCCCCAGGATGTTGATTGTGTAATTGAATATAATTGTTAGAGTGAGTGACCTTTTTAGTATAACTGCTTTCTGGAACAATTTGTAATAGGTTTATTATGGGGATGGCTATATAAACACCATTACATGCAACTGTCTTGCACCTGTTTCAATGTACACCAAGGGCAGTTTGCCCTTCACTTCAATTAAATGTATTTCTAGTGCTATTGGCCTTACTAAAGTAGAACAAGACTTTCATTGACAGTGTATAGTTTTATATAGTCAGCAATTTGTTAGATTCTTAACAAAAAATGAAAGAAACAGTTAACAGCCTGTGTGCACAAACTCCTGAACCTGAGATTATTTGTTTGATTTATAACTTGCTGCCATTGAATTTAGTCTGTAATTAAAGTATTTTTCTGGGAACCCTGAAGCGATCACATTGTAACTGTAGTGTTCCTAGTACGTTCCAATCCGCCCATGTGCTGTGAGGTGAAATGCTTACTCTGCTGTTTGAACCGATGAGAGAATTGGTGAACTGATGCTGGTAAAATGGTGTTACGATAATCTTCTGCTTTAACTGTGGCACTCAAAAGCATAAAGTTAATTTTGCATGATGCACAATACTAATTACAAATCTTATTATTAAACATGGAATATATAGTAAAATGCTTTTGTTTGCTTAACACTTCCTGCCTCAGTTATTAATACTATTGCTGGCAGTTCTGCTCTGAACTTTTCTGTCTTGTTCCTTTAGAGCTGCAAAGCCAATTTTCTAAATTTATCTCCAGTATATTGAAGTGCACTTTTTCCTGCTCTACCTATTCTTCCAAGACCTCAAAACTGAGGAGTTTCCTTAATCTTTTCTCTCCTCATACAATCTTTGTCATTTTTAAACCCAAGCTTGGTGTCACCTAACCACAACAACTTCAAAGGAGTCCAGGGCTCAGGAGAGGTTAGTAAAGTTTCAAGACCATGTAATGGAACAGAGAGTGTAGAAAGTGGCAGGAATCTAACCTCAGGCAGAGCAAAAAAGGTGACAAGTATGAGAAGGGAGGTGGTCAATGCAGGACTGAGGGTGTTGCACCTAAATGTGCGCAGTATATGGAACAAGGTAAATGATCTTGTTGCGCATATTGAAATTAGCCGGTATGACCAGTTGCCACTAAAAGTGGCAACGCAGGTGGAGAAAGTACTCAAGAAGGCATACAGCATGCTTGCCTTCATCGGCTGGGGTGTTGAGTTTAAAAATTGGCAAGTCATGTTGCAGCTTTATAGAGCTTTAGTTTGGCTGTACATGGAATATAATGTTCAATTCTCATTGCCACACTACCAGAATGATGTGGAGGCTTTGGAGAGGGTACAGAAAAGATTTACCGGGATGTTGCTTGGTATGGAGGGCATTAGTTATGAGAAGAGGTTGGAGAAACTTGGTTTGTTCTCACTGAAACAATGGAGGTTGAGGGGCAACCTGATAGAAGACTACAAAGTTATGAGAGGCATGGACAGAGCGGATAGTCAGAAGCTTTTCCCCAGAGTGGAAGAGTCAATTACTAGGGAGCATAGGTTTAATGTTCAAGGAGCTAGGTTTAAAAGAGATGTTTGAGGCAGAATTTTTACATAGAGGGAGATGAGTGCCTGGAACTCGCTGCTAGCGGAGGTAGTGGAAGCAGATATGGTAATGACTTTTAAGGAGCGTCTTGACAAATAAATGAATAGGATGGGAATGGAGGGATATATTCCCTGGAAGGGTAGGGGGTTTTAGTTAAGTTAGGCAGCATAGTTAGTGCAGGCTTAAAGGGCCTAAGGACCTGTTCCTGTGCTGTAATTTTTTTTGTTCTTTGATGTTGTGGGCCTTACAGAAATGTGGCTGCAAGGGGATCAGGATTGGGATCTAAGCATCCAAGGATATATGTCCTATCGAAAGGGCAGGTAGATGGGGAGGGGAGGGGGCTGCATTGTTAGTAAAGAATGAAGTTAAATCAATTGCAAGAAGTGATATAGGATTAGAAGGCATTGAATCTCGGTGGGTAGAGTTGAGGAATCCCAAAGATAAAAAGACCCTTATGGAAGTTATGTACAGGCCCCTTGGTAGTAGTCAGGATGTGGGGCAGAAAATAAATCAGGACATTAAAAAGGCATATAAAAAAACAATATTACAATAATCATGGGGAACTTCAATATGCAGGTGGACTGGGAAAATCAGGTAGTGGATCCCAAGAAAAGGAATGTGTGGAATGTCTTAAGTTTTTTTTGGAGCAGCTTGTGACAGAGGCTTCTAGGGAACAGGCAATTCTGGATTTGGTGATGTGTAATGAGGCAGATTAGAAAACTTAAGGTGAAGGAACCCTTAAGGAGCAGTGACCAAAATATGATGGAATTTACCCTGCAGTTGAGAGGGAGAAGCTGGAATCAGTTGTAACAGTGTTACAATTAAATAAAGGTACTACAAAGATATGAGGGAGGAGCTGGCCAGAATTGATTGGAAAGGAGCCTAGCAGGGAAGACAAAGGAAGAGCAATGGCAGGAGTTTTTGAGAGTTATTTGGGAGTGTTGTGCCTGCTGCACAGTCTGTTTTAACCCTTGTATGGTGGACAAAGAATTGTGAGTAGACTTCTTGTTAGTACAACAATATTTATTTAAACACACAATCAATAATCACCCACCCAACCAACAATAAGTTATCTTACTGAAATACTAAAGTTCAAGTCCAATACTAGATGTGACTTAACTTTTGCGTGACTGGCAAGTTACCAGGCAGATATTGGCCTTTATCTGTACGCTGGTCTCTGTAGTCCTCTGCGTAGTGTGGTCCTTTGGTCTGGTCTGACACTCTGGCTCTGGTCTTCCTTCCTTCAAATGAGGGGGGAATCTTATTGAAACTTGCAGGATACTGCGAGGCCTGGACAGAGTTGACGTGGAACTAGAACTAGTGGGGACAATCCTTTAAAACAAAGGTGAGGAGGAATTCCTTCAGCCAGGGAGTGGTGAATCTATGGAACTCTTTGCCACAGAAGGTGTGGAGGCCAGGTCATTGAGTGTCTTTAAGACCAAGATAGATTCTTGATTAATAAGGGGATCAGAGCTTATGGAAAAAGGCAGAAGAATGGTGATGACAAAAATATCAGCCATGATTGAATGGCAGAACAGACTTGATGGGCTGAGTGGCCTAATTTTGTTCCTATGTCTTATGGTCTTATAGAAATATCTCACATTTTGTCATTCATTTCAGGCTTGCTGAGATCCTGAACTATAGCCTAAAGATCTTCACTTGAGTTTCTCAATAAAACCAAATTAAACTAAATGAGCAATATTGCATCAAATTGGACTACTGGAAGAGTTTACATGCTTAAAAATGGCTAGATCACATGAATAGCATCAAGGGTGTCTGATTTTGGAGTTATCATAGTGGTTGGAACACAAAGCAACCCCAACATTCATAAGAATCCAACAGTTGCTGCCTATAAAAGTGAAAGTTGTCAAAGTTGCATTATGAACGTATGAAATTGCCTTTGCAAATGCAGCCTGCAAGTGTAAGTCACATATTCATTTTAGAGACTTCAAAACTCTGTTAAAAATATAATGACGAAGCCACAGCAAGACTAGAATTGCAAGCAGAGAGCTTGGCTTTTAGTGTGATTTAGGCAGCTACTTTCCTTCACGCCATTCCCCTGCTTGTTTGATGCATCCTTTCCTTACACACCCAACTTGTGATCCTATTTGTCATCAGTATCAGGATTCAAAAGTGGGAAGCCTCTCTCATGGAATTCACCAAATTATTTTTAGAGCACCAATTGAATTCAATTTTTAAAAAATCGGAATAATTATGCAGTACGAATTTGCAATCTCATCTCGTTTTTGTCTAATGGAATGACCAGTAACAGTTGTTTCAGGCAATTGGAGGACCAGTTATAAATAAATAAATCAAGGAGGTCTCCAGTGACAGGCTGGATGTCACTGTTGCTGGTTCAATGCTCCAGTTCCTTCTCTATGAACGATATGCTTTGCCAGTATAGCACGCAAGAAACAGTACTTTTCACTGTATGTTAACACTTGTGACAATAACAAATCAAATCAAATTTCCTGCTGCCTTGGGAAAGCCGCCAGCATCATTAAGGAACCCACACACTCCAGATGTTCTCTCTTCCACCTTCTTCCATCGGGGAAAAAGATACAAAAGTCTGAGGACACATACTAACCGACTCAAGAACAGCTTCTTCCCTGCTGTTGCCAGACTTTCAAATGGACCTACCTTGCATTAAGTTGATCTTTCTCTACATCCCAGCTATGACTGTAACACTATTCTGCACCCTATCCTTTCCTTCTCTATGAATAGTATGCTTTGCCTGTATAGCGCACAAGAAACAATGCTTTTCACTGTATGTTAATACATTGACAATAATAAATCAAATTTTAAAAAAAATCAATATCAGTGAATGGACCTCAGGGGTGGAATGCTACAATCTCTTCCAAAATTCACCCTGCAGAGAGGGTTCTCCTCTGCTTGATAGTCCAACTGACTTTGGGCCTCTTTATTTAGGACTTCACTGCAGGCAGCCAAGGATGCCGCCATGTTGAGGCACCCATGCACTTTCCTATCTGTCTTGGCAGCACTCACCTCTTCCAGTATACGTTCCACCTGATGTTGCTGAGGCCCATTAATTGGGACTTCAGCATAGGAAACTACGTTAGAGTTAGGTTAATTCTTATAGGTCAGCATGCAGGGAACTGCATCTGGGAGGTTATGTGAGGAGGATTATTGGGGAGGGGAAGGACAGGACAGTGGAGTTGAAACTACAATCGCATCAACCATGATCTTATTGAATGACGAAGAAAATTCAAAAGACCAAATGGCCTACTGCTTCCTCATTTCCCTAATTATTGTGCCCTTGTATTTTCAAAATTCACCTCCCATTCTTTCTCATCCTTTCCTCCCTTTTCTTAACCTTATTTCCTTTCCAATTCTCGAACCGCTGTCCTGTTCCCAGTCTCCTTCATGCCCTCTCTACACCAAGTATTGGTGGCACACTGCCTCAGCTAAGGAGAGAAAAAGAAATCAGCCTGAGTTAACTCTATCCAACTAAATCAGTATCAGGTGACCTTATGAGATGGGCATGTGTGTGGATGTCATCAGAACAGAAGTATGTCATTCAACTCAGAGTGTGCTCCATTTAGTTAGGTATATATTTATTAATTTATTTAATCTTTTATCACAGTTCCTTGCCCCTTATCTGTGTCACTCATACCATGGTATTCACTAACTCCATTCACACATGAAATATGGTTATGTGGTGAGGTTTCAAATGAACATGAGCCAACATTTTCAGCTTTCAGATGGGATGGTAAAAAGAAAGATGTTTATCTAGGGGTTTTGGGATGGGAAATAATCTTCAAGCTAAATTCAGGTTATGAACCTACATTGGCAGAATGGTGTTTGCACAATCTTGATGACGTGCTTTCATTTCAGGTGATCAGCTATGATGGAAGGCCCACGTGTTGCTGACTATTTTGTGGTGGCAGGCATGACTAATGCATCAAAGCCACTTGAAGAAGAAATACAGTTTAATGACAGCTGCCACAAAGTAGCTAAACCGAAAGCACCTATCACAGATTTGGCTATCATTGTGAAATCGTTGGGTGAAGAAGTTCCCCAAGGGTATGTGTGTCTGGAAACCACTCAGTCTGGATTGTCGGCTGATCTCAATAATGGAAGCTTGATGGGTCCACAGATTTTGCTTTGCTACAAAAGAGGTAGAGATAAGCCACCTCTGACCGACCTTGGGTATGTAACTCTGAAAGTTCATATAAGTTAACACCAGTCCAGGTTATGTGTTGCAGAGTAATATGTAACTTTCTTTACCGTACAAAAATGGCATGTTCAATGTCAGGTCAATACATACTTCTAAAGCCTGAGTAAAATATTTACTCGTGGTAAACTCATAGTGTAATTACATAGAATTGTTACTTGTGGTTATGTCACAGCCAGTCATACATACTGGGATTCAAAGAATCACAAAATGGTTACAGCGCTGAAGAAGGTCATTCAGCCTATCATGTCTGAGCTGGCTATCTGTCGAAGCAGTTCAGCTAGTGCCATTCCCCCATCTTCTCCTTATTACCCTGCCCATTCTTCCTTTTCGGATGATAATTCAATTTTCTCTTGAATCTGCCTCCATCACACTCTCAGGCAGCACGTTCCATATTGTAACCACTCACTGCAAGAAAAGCTTTTCCTCATGTCATCATTGCCTGTTTTGCCAGTGACCTTGAATCTGTGCCCTCTTATAGCCCAATTACAGAATAAATTGAATTCAGGAGAGAGCTCCCAAGACACAGGCAGTAGAATGAAAAGCAAAACAAAAGTTTCAGTCAAAGGACAATGCTGCAGCCACATATTAAGAACAGGCTACCAAAGTTGTACAGAAACTCGGTTGACATATTCTTGGTGTACTATTCACATTTCTGTTCTCATAAAAAGAATATGCTGAAGTGATAAATATGACCTCTCAGTTCCGCTATTCGGAAGGATTAAATATGTTGGTACTTTCCTCTAGAGGAGTAGGTAACCTGACGGGCCTTTAAATTATGAAAGATTTGATAGGGTCGATATAGAGATGCTTCACTTTCAAACAAGAGCAGAACTAGATGCCTTGATGACTCAGAGAATAATTGTGCACCTGTTAAGTGCACAGACATTTAATGTTGCAAAGATATCAGGTCATTCCATGTGCAGCTGATACACAAATACTTCTAACATTATCACAGGAAATAGATCATCCATCCTAAACAATATTTCAGTTTGGTGTACTTAAACCACAAGGAACCTGTACAATTAATCATAATTTACATTAAGTTTCAATGTTCTTAAAGTTTCCTATTAAATTATATAATGCAAAGATTATATGGTGTGAAGTAAGATGGAGCTCTGCTTCAGTCACTTGGATTTTTTGTTTTCTGCATAAAATCACAAGAACTAGGAACAGGAGTAGGCCACCCGGCCCCTCGAGCCTGCTCTGCCATTCAATAAGATCATGGCTGATCTTTTCGTGGACTCAACTCCACTCACCTGCTCACTCACCATAACCCTTAAAACCCTTGTTCAAAAACTTATCTATCCTTGCCTTAAAAACATTCAATTGAGGTAGCTTCAACTGCTTCACTGGGCAGGGAATTCCACAGATTCACAACCCTTTGTGTGAAGAAGTTCCTCCTCAACTCTGCTTCCCCTTATTTTGAGGCTATGCCCCCTAGTTCTAGTTTCACCTGCTAGTGGAAACAACTTCCCTGCTTTTTTATCTATTCCCTTCATAATCTTATATGTTTCTATAAGACCTCCTCTCATTCTTCTGAATTCCAAAGAGTATAGCCCCAGTCCAGTCTTTCCTTATAAGCCAACCCTCTCAACTCCAGAATCAACCTAGTGAATCTTCTCTGCACCCCCTCCAGTGCCAGTATATCCTTTTTCAAGTCAAGAGACCAAAACTGTATTCAGTACTCCAGGTGTGGCTTCACCAGCACCGTCTACAGATGCAACATAACCTTGCTGTTTTTAGACTCTATTCCTCTAGCAGTAAAGGACAAAATTCCATTTGTTGTCTTAATTACCTGCTGCACCTGCACACCAACTCCTTGAGATTCCTGCACAAAGATACCCAGGTCTCTGCACAGCAGCACGCTGCAATTTTTTAACCATTTAAATAATAGTCCATTTGGCTGTTGTTCCTACCAAAATGGATGACCTCACATTTATCAACACTGTACTCCATCTGCCAGACCCTCGCCCTCTCACTTAGACTATCTATATCCCTTTGCAGACTTTCAGCATCCTCTGCACACTTTGCTCTGCCACTCATCTTAGTGTCATCTGCGAATTTTAGCACACTACACTTGGTCCCCAACTCCAAATCATCAATGTAAATCGTAAACCGTTGCGGTCCCAACACTGATCCCTGAGGCACACCACTAAACACCCATTTACCCTCACTCTTTGCTTTCTGTTTGCTTTAAGTGAACCAATCCTCTATCTATGCTAATACATTACCCGTAACACCGTGCACCTTTATCTTATGTAGCGCTCTTTGGTGCGGCACCCTGTCAAATGCCTTCTGGAAATCCAGATACACCACATCCATGGGTTCCCCATTGTCCATTGCACGTATAATATTCTCAAAGAATTCCACCAAATTAGTCAAACATGACCTTCCTTTCATGAACCCATGCTGCGTCTTAACAATGGGACAGTTTCAAGCATTTTTCGTACTACAGAAGCTAACCGGCCTATAGTTACCCACCTTTTGTCTATCTCCTTTTTTAAACAGTGGTGTCACATTTGCTGTTTTCCAATTTGCGGGAACCACCTCAGAGTCCAACAAATTTTGGTAAATTACCACGAGTGCATTTGCTATTTCTCCCACCGTGTCTTTTAGTACCCTGGGATGCATTCCATCAGGACCAGGAGACTTGTTTACCTTTAGCCCCATTGACTTGCCCGATACTACCTTTTCGTGATAATGATAGTTTCTAGGTCCTCACCTGCCATAGCCTTCCTGTCATCAATTTTTGGCATGTCATTTGTGTCTTCCACTGTGAAGACCGACACAAAATAACTGTTCAATGCCTCAGCCATTTTCTCATTTCCAGTAATTACGTCCCCCTTCTCATCCTCTAAAGGACCAATGTTTACTTCAGCCACTCTTTTTTGTTTTATATATTTGTAGAAACTTTTGCTATCTGTTTTTCGTTTTATGTATTTGTGAGCAATGCTGGCAAGACTGGCAGCTATTGCCCTAAGAGTATGTTGGTGAACTTCTTGAACTCTTCAACCCTTACTGCTGTGCCCTGGATATTATTGAACTTGTTGAGTGTTGTTACAGCTGCAAACTGTCCCAGGCTTTGTATCTGTTTTACAGTAAAAAATGGATGCAACGCATACTAATTCCTACCCACTGAATTCAAGGTCCTCTTTTTGATTTCTAATCTACCCCAGCCTAAGCCCCCCCAATACCTGCAGCTCTTTGAGCACTATATCTGCTCACACTGTCTGCTCTTGCCACTTGCTTTCTTTCACGTCCTCCCGTTTGATGGCAGATGCCTTGGCCCCTCATTCAAATTCTGTTTCAAATCCTCATAAATGCTACCATCCGTTATCAACAGCTTCCTGAAATATGCCTTTTTAATCCAGGTCTTCTACTACCACTTATCTTTGCCTCTAAAGCACCTCGGGATATGTTACTACATTTAATGACATAGTGTGGACATAGTCGTTAGGAGTTGGAATTTGGTTTAGACTGTCTGGTATTTGATTATGTTTGAATGTATAGTTAGAAGATTGACTTCAGAATTTTAACCATCCTCTCTACAACTTTGTCCAGACTGATGTGAGTTTCAGATCTGAATATTATTTAGATTTGTAACCTAAAATAATTTGGAGATGTTAGTTTACAAGGAATATATTTCAAAGACATCAGTAAGAGACAGTGTCATGAATATTTGAAGTTTTACTAATTTTTTTTTAATAAACATTCACATTCTGCTCATAGTTGTTACCAAAAAACATTAAGAACTCCTGATACAGATGCATACACCCACACACGTTCAACCCTGATCGTTATTATTTAGATACTAATGTGCAGTTAGAAGAGCATTCCCAAGCATTTATAGCTTGTAAGTAGATTGTCACAACTACCAAATCTGGTTCCAAAAGCTGGAATTAATGAATTAAAATGTGACTTCTCTGATTAGTATAATATTCTTTGAAAAGTTAATAGCCAATATTCACCAAATACCAAAATTCTCCATTTACTGATTATAAATGCAAGTTCTAGTATGCCTGAGGTTGGGCATTCTATTAAGTTTGTGATAATGTTGGCAAAGCAATTAATTTTCTGTATTGTTAAATGGACCGTATTTTATTCCAAGCAACAATTGTGTGAAGCCTACCTGATGAAACAGAATCAGTCCAATGTGAATGTGATTTGTTAACTGTTGGACTTTACAGCAGCTAATGAACTTGTATTGCTTTGTAGTGTTTTGTATGAATGGAAAGAGAGGCTAAAGCATGGATGTCAGATCATTCAAACCACGCCTTATGGCCGACCTGCTAATATCAGCGGTGGGACTTCATCTCAACGAATCTATATAACGTACCGCCGAGCACCAGAAAACATAGCCCAGAATTCCCTGGCCGTGACTGATATTTGTATAATTGTTCCGAGCAAGGGAGAGACTCCACCACACACTTTCTGCAGAGTGGACAAAAATTTAAACAGCAGCATGGTAAGGTCAACAATCTACATTCAGGCAACTTTTAAGCTAGGACAATGAAACTAATGGGTACAAGTACTATATAGATTATTCATTGTAAAACATTACATTATATAACAGTTTTGGCTTATATCCTCCACGCAGCATCAAATAGAATACTATCTCTGATATGAACTTGAGCTCAGAGCACTTGTGATAGAACAAAGTTATGATATATAGGAACCATATTCAAATATGATGTATTGATATTCTTTGTGAAATTTTGAGCTAATTATTATTTATTTTATTCAGTTTAAAAGCTTCACACTTTTTACATGAGTAATCAAGAGGATAGAATTTTCTCCCTTTAACATGCATACGGTGTTGGCCATTTGGCCCCTCGTGCCTACTCCACCATTCAGTAAGATTACAGCTGTTGTGATTGTGGCCTTAACTCCACTTTTTTTTCCTATCTCATGCTCTCTGATTCCCTTATCAATTAAAACTAATTAACTCACTCTTAAGAATATTCAATTACCCTGCCTCCACTGCTCTGTGGGGAAGAGGATTCCACAGATTCATTCAAGCAAACGTATAGACATATGAAATAGGAGCAGAAGTAGGGCATTTGGCCCTTTGAACCTGTTCCACCATTCACTAAGATCAAGGCTGATCAGTTTGTGTTTCAAGCTCTACACCCCCATCTATCTCCGATAACCTTTGATTCCTTGCCTAATAAAGATCTAACTATCTCTACCCGAAAAATATTCGATGACCTTGCTTTCATTGCCTTCTGAAGCAGAGTTCAAAAGTCGCATAATCCTCCGAGGGGAAAGAAGTTCTCCACATCTCTGTCCTTTAAGGGAACCCCTAATTAAAAATAGTCTCTCCTCCCCCGAATCGCCAACAAGAGGAAACTCCACATCCACCTTGTCAAGCCCATTCAGCATCTTATTGACGTAATTGCATCATCCTTCACTCTGCTAAACTCTAGTGGAAACAAGCCCAATCTGGCTAGCCTTTCCCCTTAAGACAATCTGCTCATTCCAGGCATCTGTAAACCGCCTCTGATTGTCTCCAATGCATTTACATCCTTTCTTAAATAGAGAGACCAAAACTGAGATGTGGTCTCACCAATGCTCTGTAAACCTTCTTTAACTGCGGCCCGCTGCCATTCCTGTGGACGACAGGGGTAGGCTCAAGATCCTGCCCATTGTCTCACTAGTACCCTATCCAACTGTAGCAAAACATCCCTATCTTGATATTTAATTGCCCTTGCAATCATGCTCAACATTTCATGTGCTGTCTTAATCAATTGCTGTATCTGCCAACAACTTTTTGTGATTCATGGACCAGGGCACCCAGATCCCTCTACACATCAGAATTTTGGAGTCTCTCCCCACTTAAATAATGTGCTGCTTTTTTATTCTTCCCACCAAAGGGGGCAACTTTATATTTTCCCAAACTCCTTATGTCCTCTTCACAATTTATTTTTCTACCTATCTTTGTATTTGCAAATTTAGCAACCATTCATTACTGTCACCTAAGTCATTAATGTAGATTGTAAGTAGTTGAGGCCCTGGCAATGATCTCTGTGGCATTCTGCTTGTGACACCTTGTTGACCCAAAAATCACCCATTTCTGCCTGCTCTGTTTCCCATTAGCGAACCATTCGCCTAGCCACGCTAGTTTGTTAGCCCTACACCATGAATTCTTATTTTGTGTAGTAATCTTTAATGTGGCAACTTGTCAAATAACTTCTGGAAATCTAAGTGCAGCACTTCCACAAATTTCCCTCAATCCATGTTGCTTGTTACCTCCTCAGAGATTTCCATTAAATTAGTCAAACATGATTTTTCTTTCAGAAAACCATGTTGACTCTGCCTAAATGCATTGAGATTTTTTAAGTGCCCGGCTATAAACTCCTCAGTAATAGATTCCTGCATTTTCCCTATGACGTGATAAGCTAATTGGCCTGCTTTCTGTATCCCTCCTTGAACAGAGAATTACGTTCGTTAATTTCTAATTTGATGGAAACGTTCAAGAAACTAGTTATGTACCCTTGAATATTCAGGTTCCACCTTTGTCATCTTGTAACCAAGTCTCTGAAATGGCTGTCAGATCATGAGCAGAATTTTGTTTCATTGAGCTGTATAGTTCAGTAGTTTTCGGCCTTCTCTGTATGAATTCCATTTGAAAACATTGACATAATTTTTGAAAGATCATGACAGCTGCCCATGGTAAAACAGCGCTGTCGTTGGAAAGTACATTTCTCAAAAAGGCATAATAGGTGATAACCTCAAAACTCCTCTGGGATTCACTTGTCCATCTCCAAGGATCCATTGAACTGCAGTTTGAAAATCCCTCATTGGATTAATTTGACACATTACAAGCAATGTTAGTGGTTTATCTATATGCTAGAGGAAGCGCAGTTTGAATCACAGCTTTCAGCAATACCTTGTAGCTCCTCTCAAACAAATTACTTTGAAGTTCAGCAACTGCTTAAGAGGGAATCAACTGTTTCTTGCAGAGTTTATTTTGCTGGAGTATTAGTCAGGTCTCTTTGTTTCTGTGCAACTAAGTTGTGAGAGCATGCATACAGAGCTTTGATTTTGTGTCTCATTCGAGAGATGGAATCTTCAGTCAATGTCAGCCTTGAAGGTAAATAAAATTCTGAAAATTCTTGAATACGTAACTTTTGGCTTGGAGGCCAGAATTCCATTAGCTGAGCCAATCCTACAGTGTTATTCATCGAACTTCACTGAAGTATGAATCATGTGACATTTTCATGTGTCTATTTGGATTGTGAAAAGCTCAACAATGCAGACTTTGCTGTTCATGTTGGATTTACACAGTAAGAAGTCTCACAACACCAGGTTAAAGTCCAACAGGTTTATTTGGTAGCAAATGCCACTAGCTTTCAGGGCTCTGATGTATTTAGAGGATAATGCCAGAAAATTTGAATACAACTTTAAAATAATTAATAATGGGGAGATGTCAGATTGTTAAACAAAGGCTGATGTTTATACTCTAATATAAAATCGGGGCAGCATGGTGGCACAGTAGCTAATAATGCTGCCTCATAGTGCCAGGGACCAGGGTTCAGTTCCCAGCTTGGGTCACTGTCTGTGTGGAATCTGCACATTCTCCCTGTGTCTGCGTGGGTTTCTTCCAGGTACTCTGGTTTTCTCCCACTACAGTCCAAAAATATGCAGGTTAGGTGAATTGGCCACGCTAAATTCTCCCTCAGTGTACCCGAACAGGTGCTGGAGTATGGCGACTAGGAGATTTTCACAGTAACTTCATTGTAGTGTTAACATAAGCCTACGTGTGACACCAATAAATAAACTTTAAATGTTATAAAGGTGACTTGCTTTGAAGGAAAGTGATACATGTTCTGTTACATCAGCATTAATGTAAATTTCTGAGAGTGTGTTGGACAACTTGCCCCAAAGAATTAGAGAATTAACATTTCAATCATTAGTATGTTTAGTTGGAATCTTTTCAGTTTCTAGTTTGCAAATTATTACTTATTAAAAATTGCTGCACATGTTCATTCAGTTGGAGCTTTAAAGCAAGATTACTGAGTAAAACCAGTAAAGTGTGAAGCATAATTATTGATTGGCACTATTAATTTCCAAACCTTTATACTGGCTAACAGTCTGGAGTTTAATTGCAAGTGGCCACTTGTTGAATCAGAGCTGCACAATTCAGTATTTGATACTCACATTTGTTCTCTTGTTTAACCTTGAGCTGTTTAACACTTCCTGTCCTCCTGTTGCATTCTGGCTTGTAAAGATGTCCTGTAATTTAACAAAGTGGTAAACAGGAGACTGTAATCATCCAGTCAGTGTTGTATCACCAATTAGAACTACTGGCAAATTTTCTTAAATGGTAAGAAAATGTAATTTTAAGATTAATACTTTAGGCACAAGTTGCAGAGTGAAATGACTGTTTCTTAGTCCCGAATGTGTAGGCAATGAAACAGAGTTGTGGAAATGAGTTGTTGGTCTTGCCAAGAATTGAGCCGATTTGGAAGCTCCCCATGGAGTGAATGAGGAGGAATTTGGCCCATCATAAAAGATATGAATTCCATGCTGCCATGGTGCTTACAACATTGGGGGCATCAGTGGGGCCCTTTCCTCTTTTCTGAGCCGTGGTCCACATTCCTATTTTCACTCTGTCATTATCAAATTTCTTTTGTTTGTTTTCCCCTTCAGGGAATGAATTACTGCCAGCTCCGGCATCTTTCATCTTGATTTTTTTAAAGCAGTCTTACTTGCAGATAGTCTGTGATCCAATCCATGTGTGATAACTGAGTGTTTTAGGGAATTTTTGCATTTCAAAATTTCCTAAATTAAATAAAATTTTTGAATTGTTCACTCTTTAGATAGGATTCATTATTTTCACTTGATATTCTGTAACACACTGTTGTGAATGATGGTGGGCTGTGGGGTTATCTAGACGTGCTCAAGAGAAGTCCTAAGCAATAAATAACACATTACTATGAAAACATTTTTTTTTCAAGTTGTCTACAAATTTGTTGCATTGTAATAAAAAATAGTTTAAACCAATATATTTTTGTGCAGACCTTGGCAATTCTCGACGATGACTATGTTGCCGTTCTGGTGAATGTTACTGTGCAGTTTAGTGATGTATTTCATTTTCTGTTGCAGTGGGGATCAGCTGTATACTTGTGTTACAAAAAGTCCTTGGCCAAAACCAATACTATAGCATACAAAGCTGGTAAGTTCTGCACCCATAATAAGATCTGGCTGGATAATTTTTTTGACAAGGATGAAAGATCCAGAACATTAAGTTTGTGTATTTGATTTAGGAAGTGAGATTGTTGCATCGGGGACTGGTGCTGACACGAACATTTGTTACATGCTGAAATTTGGATATTAGTTAGTGGATTAGACAAAAGTAGGAGCAGGAATAGACTACATGGCCCATCAAGTCTGCTCCAACATTCAATATGATACTGGTTAATCTTGGGCTTCTACTCCATTTTCCCACCTGGTTCCCATATTCACTGATGGAGCATTCACAGCCCTCTGGGGTAGATAATTCCTGATATTCACAATTCAGTGTGGAAACCTTTCCTCAACTCAGTCCTAAATGATTCGCCCTTATCCTGAGATTGTGCCCCCATATTCTAGATTTATCAGAAACAATCTCTCAAACTCCACGTTATTAAACCTCTTCAAAATATTGTAGGTTTCAGTGAAAGTTATGCTCATCTTTCTAAATTCCATAGAACATAAGCTCAATGTACTTAGCAGGTCATCATAGGACATTTCCTCTCTTCCCAAGGAGAACCTTAAATCTACCACCTCCAATGCAGGTATATGTTTTCTTAAGTGAGGAGATCAAAACGGCACCAATGCTCCAGATGTGATCTCAGAAAAACCCTGTAAAATGCCAGCCAGACTTGTTTATGCTGTATTTGAATTCCTATGCAATAAAGGACAATATGCCTTCCTAACTTCCATGGGGCGGCAAGGTGGTTAGCATTGCGCTCACACTGCACCAGCCGGCTTGGATCACTGCCTGTGCAGAGCCTGCACTTTCTCCCTGTGTCTGCGTGGGTTTCCTCCAGGTGCTCTGGCTTCCCCAAAAGACATGCTGGTTAGGTGGATTGGCCATGCTAAATTCTCCCTCCGTGTACCCAAGCAGGCGCCAGAGTGTGGTGACTAGGGGATTCTTGCAGTAACTTCATTGCCTACTTGTGACACTAATAAATAAACTTAAACTTAATAAATTAACTTAAGCTTAAAAAAACTTAACTGCTTGCTGTTGACACCTGCCTGCTAGCTTTCTGTTTACAAACACATCTACATCCCTTTGGATATCAACACTTGCATGTTTTATTCTTAATGACCAAGGTGAATAACTTCACACTTCTCTGTATTCTGCTCCACCTAACAAACACATTGGAAAGGAGCTGCTGTTAATGCACTCTTGAGTGATCAGAACAGGAATGAAAAGATGGTTTGATTTTATTTTGTGAATGAGTGTTCATTCATCATCAGATTAAAATATCCTTAAGAATTTCGGAGTACATTTTCCTTTATCACTAGTAAATTTTATAAAGCTGAAAAAAGACATTGTGAAAAATTTTCCTCTTCCACAGAGTTTCAGTCATGTGGTCAAAAACTATTGATATACAATTGAAGGCAGATACTGGTCTTGGCAATGGCAGGTGTGAAATTCCCCAGAAGAATGCTATTTAGGCATGTCCATTCAAAGGAGACCTTGCCCATTATAATCCTATATTGAATTTTCCAGAAAGCTTGTTACCTGAAGTTGCAAAAATCAGCCAGCTTAGAGTTCATCAGGTCCATTTGAAGAGGAATAGTTTTTTAATTCCTTCACAGAATCTTCATAGCGGAGGAGGCAATTTGGCCCATCGAGTCACTGGCATGACAGTCTTCTAAATTAATAAGTCTGAGAGATCTGCGGATTCTGGACTCAGAAAAGTAATGGTATAGAGATGAAAATCGTTATATCTGAAATATTTCAGATACTTTCATTTTAGTCTATTGCCTTGTCTCTGCAGGTTTGATATGTCGGTATCCTGAGGAAGATTATGCATCCTTTCCATTGCCTGCGTCAGTACCTCTCTTTTGTCTGCCAATGGGAGCAACCATTGAGTGTTGGCCTTGTAATACCAAATATCCACTTCCTGTCTTCTCAACGTTTGTGCTCACAGCGGCTTCTGCAACAAAGGTATATTCTTGGCACGCCTGTGAGTGAATGTGCCACACAATACAGTGTTTGCTTATGTTGGTTTGGTTTGATAGCAGATTTTTAAAGAATCTTTTAATAGACCTAGCTTCATCCTATAAGACACCATCCTATAATTTACAGTATATACTCGAGTAATAGTCAATCTTGTGTAAAAATTGACCACTGACTCTTTGGCCGTAAAAAGCTTAATTTTTCATGTAACTTGTGATGAAGTCAATCTCAAACTTTTGGCCAAAAAAATCCTAAATTTTTCCACTTAGGATCCGCCCACCACCTCTCCCGAAGGCTCTTTCCCTTTTGCCAACTCTCTCTCACTCACTGCTTCCTTGCCCAGATTTCCTACTCGCTGCCTTCTCTCTTAAATCCACTCTATGGATGAGGGCTCAGGAGGTGGGCAGCAAGAGGGAGAAAGTGTGAAAAGAGCTGTGAGTGGGAGAATTGGGCAGGGAAGTGGTAAGTGAGAGAGTATTGGGGAGCAGCAGAGGCTGATTCTGGATGGCACTAGTCACATCTCTCTCACTCCAGCCCTGGTGTGAAATAATTTCGACCTTCAAAAATATTACTTGTGTATAAGTCAATCCCTACTTTTTGTCTAAAAACTTGGTCTCAAACACACTCAATTTGTACATGCGTGTGTACAATACTTCATAAGTTGAGAAGTAGCAGTTTGTTGGTACTTGAATATTCATTAATCCTCATGGGCTATAAAAGCTGAAATTATAAATCAATTGTAAAATAATTCTTTTGTTTTCCTCTATAAATTTTGTCAGCCAAGAGCAAAAACTGCCAAACATTTACTGTTATTAAGTTAGTCATGCAATAAGTGAGCCAGTTTGAGGTCATGACTTCAAATCCCATGAGGGCAAATTGTGAAGATACATTTACTAAATCCACAAGGTGGTCGGTCTGAACAGGCATCATTGGCCGAATGGACTTCTTTGCCAATGCAGGGTGGATTAGATGAACATGGAACAATGACTTACAGGAACTCACAGGTCTATCTATCTTTTCCCACACATCTGATGTCTTGTGTCACAATGTATGCACTCCCCAGCCCACCCCATCTTGGACCCATGTAATATCTTGGGAGAGGCAATCAAAGACACAGATACAATCCAGACCATTCATAGAACATTAAGAAGGAAGCCATTTGGCCTTCATGTCTGTGCTGGCTCTTTGCAAGAGCAAACATCAGGGAAATAGATTTGGGACATTCCACTCTGACCCCTTTAGGCAATCAGAATTAGTCCAGAAGACAAATCTGACCTTGTCTGATATTTGCAAACTCAGCACCTTTAATAATCATTGTATGGTAAGTGCCAGAGAAAAATTAAAATCAAAGCAAAGATTTTCTACCCAAGTTCCAGTTCATAAATTTTAGAATGCAGTATTGAGCCCACCCAGATTGATTACACATTTATACTTGTTGAATGGAATTGTTTCTGTTTCAAGGTTGTTACAGAAGGTTAGGGGGCATGGAATTGGGGGTAAGGTGTTAGCATGGATAGAGGATTGGCTGTCCAATAGGAGGCAGAGAGTAGGTGTCAATGGGTGCTATTCGGATTGGCGGTTGGTGACTAGTGGAGTGCCCCAGGGATCGGTGCTGGGGCCTCAGCTATCTACCATTTATATAGATGTTCTGGAGGAGGGAGCTGAGTGTAGGGTGTCGAAATTTGCTGATGACACAAAGATAAGTGGAAAAGCAAATTGTGCGGAGGATGTAGAAAGTCTGCAGAGGGATCGAGATAGGCTAAGCAAGTGGGCAAGGACCTGGCAGATGGAATACAATGTTGGCAAGTGTGAGATTATCCACTTCGGCAGGAATAATAGTAGGAGGGACTAGTATTTAAAGGGCAAAAAGCTGCAGCATGCTACGGTGCAGAGGGACCTGGGGGTCCTTGTGCATGAGTCGCAAAAACCCAGTCTACAGGTGCAGCAGGTGATCAGGAAGGCAAATGGGATGCTGGCCTTCATAGCGAGGGAGATTGAATATAAAAGTAGGGAGGTCTTGCTGCAACTGTACAGGGCACTGGTGAGGCCGCAGCTGGAGTACTGTGTGCAGTTTTGGTCGCCGCATTTGCGTAAGAATATTTTGGCCTTGGAGGGAGTGCAGAGGAGGTTCACTAGGCTGATACTGGAGTTGAGGGGATTGAACTATGAAGAGAGGCTGAATAGACTGGGCTTGTACTCGTTGGAGTTTAGAAGGATGAGGGGGGATCTTATAGAGACGTATAAGATGATGAAGGGGATGGATAGGGTAGAGGTTGAGAGGTTCTTCCTGCTCAGAAAGGACAGCAGGACTAGAGGGCACAGCCTCAAGATAGGGGGGGCGGGGGGGGGGCGCAGTTTAGAACGGAGTTGAGGAGGAACTCCTTCACTGAAAGGGTGGTGAATCTCTGGAATTCTCTGCCCGTTGAAGTGGTGGAGGCTACCTCGCTAAATATATTTAAGACATGGGTAGATAGGTTTTTGGTAGGCAAAGGGTTTAAGGGTTATGGGGAGAAAGCGGGAAAGTGGAACTGAGCCACTTCAGATCAGCCATGATCTTATTGAATGGCGGGGCAGGCTCGAGGGGCGAGATGGCCTACTCCTGCTCCCATTTCTTATGTTCATTGCCACCAAATTGATAATCACCACCTGATGCTGCTCTGCAATGTAAAGGTTAAAATGTCCTTCCTATTTCTTCCCAGGTTTATGGTGCAGCTATTCAGTTCTACGAACCTCTTCCTCAAGAGAACCTAACAGATAAGCAGCGATCGCAATTAGGGCTGGTCAGTGCTGCCGACCGAAAACCCATCCTCTCGAAAATGGTTCACACCAGCAAGTGCATCTGCCTTCTATCACACTGGCCATTCTTTGAAGCTTTTCGAAAATTTCTCACATTTTTGTACCGCTATTCAATCTCTGGACCTCACGCACTACCTATTGAGAAGTAAGCTTCCTGTAAAAGATGGATTCTTCCTGAATCTGTTAGAACCGTGAAGTAGGCATTGCATGCTCCTGGGGGTAGTTGCTGATTGATAAACTCCTCCACTGGGCTGTAGTAATGACTTTCTAGACTGAAAAGGGAACAGTTGATCCCATCCTGTTTGCAATTTAGCAGATCATGCTGCAAGTGCACATTAGTAATCACGGATGAGGAGCAGGTTGGGTGGGTGCCTGGAACTCGCTGTTGGGGGAGGTAGTGGAAGCAGACATGATAGTGACTTTAAAGGGGTGCCTTGACAAATATATGAATAGGATAGAAATAGAGGGATATGGTCCCCAGAAAGGTAGAAGGTTTTAGTTCAGTCAGGCAGCATGGTTGGTGCAGGCTTGGAGGGCCAAAGGGTCTGTTCCTGTGCTGTAATTTTCTTTGTTCTTTGGTGGTGATGCTCCATGCCAAATAGTCAGCTATAGTCAAAATTTGTGGTCAAATGTAAATAAGTATTAGAGGACACTGATAGAATCTTATGCCTTCAGAGGACATATTAAATAGGCAAAATGGTTTTTTTACAGGTTCCCCTTGCACTGCAAGGTCATTCCAAACTCTGGGCTATTATTGCTGTAAGAAGTCTGACAACACCAGGTTGAAGTCCAACAAGTTTATTTGGTAGCAAAAGCCACTGGCTTTCAGAGCACTGGCTGCCCCTTTGTCAGGTGAGTTGGAGTTCTAATCACAGGCAGGGCATATAAAGACTCAAACTCAATTTATAGAATAATGATTGGAATGCGATTCTTTATAGCTGATCAAGTCTTAAAGGTACAGACAATGTGAGTGGAGAGAGCGTTAAGCACAGGTTAAAGAGATGTGTATTGCCTTCAGAAAGGACAGTTAGTGAGATTTTGCAAGTCCAGGCAAGTCGTGGGTGTTACAGATAGTGTGACATAAACCCAAGATCCCGATTGAGGCCGTCCTCACGTGTGCGGAACTTGGCTATCAGTCTCTGCTCAGCAACTCTACACTGTCATGTGTTGTGAAGGCCACCTTGGAGATCGCTTACCTGAAGATTAGAGACCAAATGCCCATGACCGCTGAAGTGTTCCCCAAAGGAAGAGAACAGTCTTGTCTGGTGATTGCCGAGCAGTGTTCATTCATCCGTTGTTGTAGCGTCTGCATAGTCTCTCCAATGTGTCATGCCTCGGGACATCCTTTCTTGCACCCTACGCTGCAGGAAAGGATGTCCCAAGGCATGGTACATTGGGGAGACCATGCAGACGCTACGACAACGGATGAATGAATACTGCTCGACAATTACCAGACAAGACTGTTCTCTTCCTGTTGGGGAGCACTTCAATGGTCATGGGCATTTGGTCTCTGATCTTCGGGTAAGCGTTCTCCAAGGCGGCCTTCACGATACACGACAATGCAGAGCTGCTGAACAGAGACTGATAGCCAAGTTCTACACACATGAGGACGGCCTCAACCGGGATCTTGGATTCATGTCACACTATGTGTAACTCCCACGACTTGCCTGAACTTGCAAAATCTCACTAATTGTCCTGATTGGAGACAATACATATCTCTTTATCCTGTGCTTAATGCTCCCTCCACTCATATTGTCCGTACCTTTAAGGCTTGATTAGCTGTAAAGACCCGCATTCCAATCATTATTCTATAAATTGAGTTTGTGTCTTTATATGCCCTGTTTGTGATTAGAACTCCCACTCACCTGACGAAGGGGCAGCCAGCGCTTCAAAAGCTAGTGACTTCTGCGACCGAATAAGCCTGTTGGATTTTAACCTGGGTGTTGTGAGACTTCTTACTGTGTTTACCCCAGTCCAATGCTGGCACCTCCTCATCATGACTATTTTTGCTGCCCAGTTATAGTCAAATCACTGCAGATTAGTGGGTGGGGAGGGCAGGTGGCAGTGGGGGTTGGTGGGAGCAGTCAAATCTGGAACCCTGCATTGTTTACTGTCCTATCTTAATGTCTCATGTTGTGGTTTAAAAAATAGTTCACATTGGTGAATGTGTTGAAATTGCCTCAAAGTAATTGTCTAAGAGATTGTACATAACTTCCTGAATAATTAATGCATCTTCTGTTTGTTAATATTTTCCAACCCCTGCTGACAGTGTGATGAAATATAATCGCAGTGTCTGATTATGCAGTTTCTAGAAATTTCTATTCCCATTCCAAAGGTGTAACAATATAGAGCACATCCCAGCAGTTATTTGCTAAAGTTGTGAATTGAGTGGAAATCTGTCCCTCATACTATGCCAGGATGGACAGGGAATTTTTGACAAGTTTTTTTTAACAGTCACTTTATTCCTCAGTGGCCCTCCTTTACCCTCCTGAGCTGTGCTAATGTTATATTCACTCCACTATGTGTGAAAGCAGCTTCAGATAGAAGTCAAAGAAAAGCTTCTTTATTTAGTCCTTAATCTGATTTAATGCATTGACAAACTCCTGTAGATGTAATACTTCTAAAGTTTTAAAAGTCCACATAGTTGTTGAATTTAATGCAGCCAGCAATGGTTGATTGAGAGATTTATGAAAACAAAACACAAAATAATTCAGCTGGATAGATCTGTTGCTGCTGAAAGACCATGGTGTGTACATATATTCAACATGCCCCTTTATAATTTCTATTTTGCAGACACATCTGTCATTTCATGCATAATGTCCCATTTCCTTCTCCTCAAAGACCAAGGATTCTTGTACAGGTGAGTATCTATTTGCACGATTGTTTTTCATAATGCTGTGAGGATGTCCTCTGTTTGGATTACAGCAGGAGCATGTTGCCATTTGATAAATCCTGAAACATATCCTGAACATTTGTAGCATGATAGCAGTCTTGTGGGGATGCAGTATTACCTGAAATGGAAATAATGCTAATCCCGTGGAAGAAAAAACGAATCAACATAAGCAAAATAAATTATTAATAAAATAGATAACTTGAGAGAAAGATGTTGGAGAAATGAATAAAACTTGAAATTAAAGAAACAGATGTCATAGGAGGGACAGAGAAGCAGCTTGGGGCATGGGGGAGGACCTGGGACCAGTAGCGGAGGGGAGTTGTAGCAGGTTGAGTTGGCAGCTGGCCATTTCTGCTGTTGTGCACAGTCAGAGCCCACATTTGAAAACAAAAACTGAGATATGACATCAGAGCAAACTCATACAATCCTAAAAGTGCAGAAGGAAGCTATTCAGCCCATCGCGTTTGTACCCTCTGCATAAGAGCATCTTCCCCAAGCCAGCAAGTGGTTCATGTAAGGAATGCAATGTTTGATGTGGGGTTGAGCAGGTTCCATGGAGGCATTGAGAAATGGATTAGGCAGTTATCAACGTGCAGGGAGAATGGCACAAAATGAACTGCTCAATTGGAGAGCTAGTGCAGACATGGGCTGAATGACCACCTGCTGCACTGTTACATTTCTATGATTCTGTAGTAGAGAAAGATGCTTCTATCATTGCAGCTTCTGGACCAGAATTTGTATTACTCAGGAGCTACTGAATGTCAATCTTGTAATTTTTGTTGCAGCAATCACCGCACGATTACCTGATGCTTTGCCAACCTGTATCATCACCACTACCATTGAGGTAAGTTTAGACAAACACAGATTTAATTCGTTTAAACTTTGTTTGAATTGAGTTGCACTTACTTGATTTGGGCACTTTGTGCTACTTACTATTTCCAAGTCAGTAAGAATGCACCAGGATTAGAATCACATTAAACCAGACTGTGCAAAGACAGCAGGTTTCCTTCCCTAGAACATGATTGGTCATATACAAAATACTTGAAATGAATATCAACCCAAAAGCTGAATTCAAATTCTGAGATTGCCATGGTGGGGTTTGAACTCCTTTCAATTATTAGTTCTGTGACATTTTTTGAATTATTCCCATCAGTTGTTTGCACATGTCAGTATGACAAGCCTGAACACTGATATAAATTGGTATACACTAAGTAAACCCATTATAGTATGCCAATGTAGCATTGTTAGTAATGGGAGGTCCAATATTCAGTTGTCTGCCCCTTTTGTGCAATTAATGGAACAGGCATATAAAGGATAGTGCATTCATCGTGGAATATACATCTCCCAAACAGATGGCTTTACAGCTTTCGAAGATGTGTGCATCACTTCCAATGTCATGAAATTTGTCCCCATAATTCTAACTGATTCTGCTGGTTAAATGAACAAAATGGCAGATCCCTGCAAAACAAAAAATGATGCAAAAGTCAGAAGAATAGGTAAATTCGAGTATGAAGCAGAAAATTTTAAAAAGGATGTAAGAATTAAACTTTTGTGTTTGTCTCTCATTACGTGACAGCACTCCTTGATTGAATTACATCTATGTAATTCATTTCCAGCATCAGTTCCTGATGTAATGTTGCATTTATAAGCAGACAGCAACGTTATTACTTCTCCATTTTCCATTATTTGATATTAAATACCTTTTTAAAAAAGTAACCGGGCTTGTCTCAGCTAGTGTGGTTTTCAGTAACACGCTGGGAACTAAGCGTCCTATTTTGGATTTTGACAGGCACCATGCAGAATGTTTTGGATGGCTGCAGTCTGTTGGATTGCAATGTGAAATGATTAACTAAAATGCTGGACTGTATGGAACAGGGTTAGGTATCATCTTAAATACAACTGAAAACTGCTTGCATTTCATACAACAAATTGTTTGTAAATGATCCAAGTCTTTTATGAATTCAACAGATTGAAAGGTTTAATTGCAACAAAGCTAGGTAGAATTTCACACTCGCAATAAAATAACATTCCTTGATATTCCATCCAATATGTAGGAGGAACTTCTTCACTCAAAGGGTGGTGAATCTCTGGAATTCTCTGCCCGTTGAGATGGTGGAGGCTGCCTCGCTAAATATTTTTAAGACGCGGGTTGATGGGTTTTTGATAAGCGAGGGGATTGAGGGTTATGGGGAGAGGGCGGGAATGTGGAACTGAGCCACGACAGATCAGCCATGATCTTATTGAATGGCGGGGCAGGCTCGAAGGGCTAGATGGCCTACTTCTGCTCCTATTTCTTATGTTCTTATGTATTCTTTCTAAAATCTTAAATGCAGCTTATGTTACTGAATATAATTGGAATTTGGGGAATTATCACAACTGCCTTATAAACTGTACTTTGGTGTTCTTTGATGCTTAATGTTCCTCAAAATTATTTTTATTGATCATCTCAGTATCACACACCATGCTGTAATTTTCCTCTTTCAAGCATCCAAATAATGTGTTCTTGGTGTACAGAGAGACAAGACAGAATCCTGTTCTTTGCCCACACCCCAGCAATGAATTAAATCAATTCTATGTTTTCAAAATTGGCCCATGCCATTGGAAGGCATTTCCTTTGAGGGCAAGTCAACTTTATACTGCTGTTAGGGACCAATCTGTTATTTCAGACTGACCACGATAAAGTCAGCTCATCTGCTGCCTGTCCCTGTCATGGTTTTATATGAAAATGGCCAGCGGAGTGAAGGAAACCTAAAGAAGGCAGGTCATAGTCATAGAGTTATGGAGGTTTACAGCATGGAAACAGGCCCTTTGGCCCAACTTTTCCATGCTACCTTTTTTTTGAAATCCCTAAGCTAATCCCAATTGCCCGCATTTGGCCCATATCCCTCTATACCCATCATCCCCATGTAACTATCTAAATGCTTTTTAAAAGATAAAATTGTACCCACCTCTACAGTGGGCAGTTTGTTCCAGGCACACACCACCCTCTGTGTGAAAAAGTTGACCCTCTGGACACTTTTGTATCTCTGCCCTCTAGTTTTAGACTCCCCTACCTTTGGAAAAAGATATTGACTATCTACCTTGTCTACGCCCCTCATTATTTTATAGACCTCAGCCTCCTATGCTCCAGAGAAAAAAGTCTCAGTCTATTCAGCCTCTCCTTATAAGTCAATCCATCAAGTCCGAGTAACATCCTAGTAAATCTTTTCTGCACTATTTCTCGTTTAATAATATCCTTTCTATAATAGGGTGACCAGAATTGCACACAGTATTCCAAGTGTGGCCTTACCAATGTCTTCTACAACTTCAACAATACGGCCCAACTCCTGTATTCAGTGTTCTGGCCGATGAAACCAAGCATCCCGAATGCCTTCTTCACCACTCTGTCCACCTGTGACTCCACTTTCAAGAAGCTAAAAAAATGTACCCCTCGATCTCTTTGTTCTGTAATTCTTCCCAGTGCCCTACCGTTAACTGAGTAAGTCCTGCCCTGGTTCAATCTATCAAAATGCATCACCTCTCATTTGTCTAAATTAAACACCATCTGCCATTCGTCAGCCCACTGGCCCAAATGATCAAGATCCCGTTGCAATTGGTGGTAACTTTCTTCACTGTCCACAATGCCATCAATCTTGATGTCATCTGCAAACTTACTAACCATGCCCCCCATATTCTCATCCAAATCATTAATATAAATGACAAATAACGATGGGCCCAGCACTGATCCCTGAGGCACACTGCGGATCACAAGCCTCCAGTTTGAAAAACAACTCTCTGCAATCACCGTCTGACTTCTGTCAAGAAGCCAATTTTGTATCCATTTAGATACCTCATCCTGGATCTCGTGAGATTTAACTTTATGCAACAATCGGCACCTTGTCAAAAGCCTTGCTAAAGTCCATGTAGACAACATCAACTGCACTGCCCTCATCCACCTTCTTGGTTACCCTTTCAAAAAACTCAAATTTGTGAGACATAATTTTCCACTCACAAAGCTATGTTGACTATTCCTAATCAATCCTTGCATCTCTAAATGCCTGTAGATCCTGTCTCTCAAGATACCTTCCAACAATTTACCACTGCAGATGTGAGGCTAACTGGCATTTAGTTCCCAGGCTTTTCCTTGCAGCCCTTTTTAAACAAAGGCACAACATTTGCCACTCTCCAGTCTTCAGGCACCTCACCCACAACTATCGATGATTCAAATATCTCGGCTAGGGGACCTGCAATTCCTCCCTAGTCTCCCACATCGTTGCAGGATATACTTCATCAGGTCCTGCAGATTTATCTACCTTCATGTACTTTCAGACTTCCAGCACCACCTCCTCTGTAATATGTACACTCCTCAACGCATCAATATTTATTTCCCAAGTTCCCTAACATCCATGCTTTTCTCAACAGTAAACTGATGAGAAATATTTATTTAGGACCTCACCCATCTCTTGTGGATCTGCACATGATGCTTTGCAATATGGGACATAAATTAGGGACTATAAAAATATATATCTTAATCAGAGTCGATTGCAGTGAAATGCAACCGGTACATTATTTCACAGAATTCTGATGGTCTGTCCTCTCCCTTTCAGTGGGGGCAGTTTCACTACTTTGTTACAGAATCTGGGCCCGGAGAAAGCGGTAAGCCTGCTGCTGTATGCGGTTACTGAGCACAAGATTCTTATTCACTCCCTCCGGCCAGCTGTATTGACTAGTGTGGCTGAAGCACTTGTTTCTGTAAGTATTAAGCTTAGGCTTTTGATAGATTCTTTCTGGCAGATTTGGAAAGCTGGAGCTTCATTTCTATTTTTGTATGTGATTTTTCTCCTGCTTTGAAACTATTGTTATTTAATTCTACTTTGGCTGAATCAACCTGACCAGAATTAGCCTATAAATGCAAATTTATGTGGATTTACAACGAATGCTAGGAAGTGGAATTCGATGAATGTGCAAAACACAAAGTCATTGAAATATCAAATCAATGAACCTAGTCATGCAATATCAGTATTTTGCTGCATATCTCTGTGGTGCTTTTGAGATCCTTGTTGGTTTTCTCCTGGAGCTTTGAAGCCAGTTCTAGCATTCTGACCCTTACCATCTGATCAACAACCTAATTCACAGATTAACAATCACACCTGGCATCTTCAGGTCTCTGCTACCACTCAGTTCTATTTTCCCTTTACAACTGCACTAGTGAGGAGCTGTTCCTACCTTTTTCTGTTTGTGTTTCTGACTGTGAAACAATACACAACTTCCTACTATTATAAATAAACTTTTTCCTACAAGTCACATATTATTTCCCTCAAGTATCAAAGATTTTGATTAATTTCTTGTGTGACCACAGCAGAGCTAAAAGTAGGGGAATAGTTGAGGTGAACTACCATTGAAGCAGTTGTACTATTTACAACAGTAGTGAAATCTAGCTGCCCTCCATGGTGAGCAGGAAGACATTAGGTTTACTAATACCTAAGGATTCAATAATCTTTGCATTCATTGAGGTTGGTAAGAATAAACTGAAAAAAGTGCAACTTATCAACCGCCAAATACTCTTTCAGTAACAAGCTTCATGCTTTTAAAATTCTCAGTCAGTGTTGCATCGTCAGAACGAACTGAAAGAGAACTATATCCTGCATTTTATACAGTTGGGAGATTTATGGGGGAATGATTACGGAATGGTCAAATTTAATTCAAAAGTTTCAAGTACAATTTGCCAAAATCATAATCTTGTCTTTAGAGCCGACCTGTGATTAAGGCTGGTGAGTTGAAGTATTTGCAGTGCTTGCGATGGTATGTAACACTCAATAGAATGGAGATATTGGTTGGACAGTTGCAAATGTTTTGGGTGAAAAGATATGAATTTGGCACTTTCTGTAGAGTTCATAGTAACTCTCAAGATATCCAGATATATGCAGCATGGACTCTACTTTGAAAGGAATTATGCTAATGTTAGACTGTTAGATTTTTTCCCTTTGGATTTACTTGAGAAGTTGGTTGAAACAACAAATCCTAAAGTCCATCAGATTCACGGAACAGAGAGGGAGAAATTGCTGAGCCTGACAGTGCAAAGTCATAGAATTAGCATGCACAAGGTTGGTTGGAATAACATTATTGCTGGGTTCTCTCTATTGATATTAATTCAGCTGGTACAGTCAGTTTCAGCTGCTCTGTGATGGTGTTGCCAGAAAATCTCTGCTTAAAGAAAAATATTGTTTTAAATTCCAACAGAAAAAGAAGTTGATACTAATCACAGTTCTTGTAAAATGCTATTTTTAAAGGCAGGATGGTGACATTTAATCTTTAGTTCAAAAGAAAATCTGTTCAGTATATATGAGGTGCTACATTATGAAATTCAAAACTTCAATATAGAAAGTTACAGTAATTGCTCCCTTTTGATAACATTACAAAGGAACAATGAAATGGAAGCAATATTAAAGGATTGCTTTAAGTGATTTATTTAATGATATGACATCCATAAGTAGGATTTTGTATATTAAGTGTTGTAGCAAGGCTGTGATGAAAGGTAACTGTACTGAGGACCAGTACCTTGTAGAGTGGAATTTTTTGAGGATGTAACTAGTAGAGTTGACCAAGAAGAACCAGTTGATTGGTTTATTTAGACTTTGAGAAGGCTTTCGATGAGGTCTTACATAACAGATTACTTTGTAAAGTTAAAGCACGTGGGATTGCAGGTAATGTTTTGAGATGGATAGAAAACTAGTTCGCAGATAGGAAGCAAAGAGTTGGCTCAAATAGGTTTTTTTCTGATTGGCAGTCAGCGACTAGTGAGGTTCCACAAGGATCTGTGCTACGACCCCAATTGTTCACATTACGTATTAATGATTTGGAAGAGGGAACTGAATGTATTATTTCCAGATTTGCAGATGATACAAAGTTGCGTGGGAGAGTGAGCTGTGAAGAGGATGCAGAGATGCTTCAGTGTGATTTCAACAGGCTGAGTGTGGGCATCTGCATGGCAGATGCAGTATAATGTGGATAAATGTGAGGTTATCCACTTTGGTAGTAATAATAGGAAGGCAAGTTATTACTTGAATAGGTATAAATTGAGAGAGGTGGATGCTCAGAGAGACCTTGGCGTCCTGGTGCATCAATCACTGAAAGTAAACGCGCAGGTACAGTAGGCAGTAAAGAAGGCAAATGGTATGGTGGCCTTCATATGATGATTTGAGTATAAAGTTGGGGATGTTTTGCTGCAGTTACATAGGGTGTTGGTGAGGCCACACCGGGAGTATTGTGTGCAGTTTTGGTGTCCTTATTTGAGAAAGGATGCTCTTACTATAGAGGGAGCGCAGCAATGATTTACCAGGTTGACTCCTGGGATGGCAGGTCTGTCATATGAAGAGAGACTAAGTTGGTTAGGATTATATTCATTGGAATTTAGCAGAGTGAGAGGGGATCTCAGAAACTTATAAAATTCAAACAGGGTTAGACAAGGTAGGTTCAGAAAGAATGTTCCCAATGGTGGGGGAGTCAAAAACTAGGGTTCATAGTTTGAAGATAAGGGGTAAACCTGTATGAATTGAGGTGAAGAGAAATTCTTCACCCAGAGGGTGGTGAATGTGTAGAATTCACTACCACAGAGTGTAGTTGAGCCCAAAACATTGTGTGATTTCGAGAAGAAATTAGATATAGCTCTAAGGGCTAAAGGGATCAAGAAATATGGGAAGGAGGGATCAGAATATTGAATTGGATGATCAGCCATGATCAAAATGAATGGCGAAGCAGGCTTCAAGGGCAAATGGCCTATTCCTGCTTCTAGTTTCGATGTTTCTATGTAACAGTTCGAGGTGAGTTTTCTGCTGGGATAGAAAGGGGAAATGTCTGGATCCATAGAAATATCTTCAGCCACCCACTTTGAACAGTTGTTTTATATCTGCAAAGGATAGTGTTCCAAGCTACTTAAGTGTATTGAAGAAAATTTTCCACACAGAAGAGTGGCGAATGGAATGCTGGCCTTTATAGCGAGGGGGATAGAATATAAAAGCAGGGAGGTCTTGCTGCAACTGTACAGGGCACTGGTGAGGCCGCAGCTGGAGTACTGTGTGCAGTTTTGGTCGCCGCACTTGTGCAAGGATATTTTGGCCTTGGAGGGAGTGCAGAGGAGGTTCACTAGGCTGATACCGGAGATGAGGGGGTTGGACTATGAAGAGAGACTAAATAGACTGGGTCTGTACTCGTTGGAGTTTAGAAGGATGAGGGGGGATCTTATAGAGACATATAAGATAATGAAAGGGATGGATAGAGTAGATGCAGAGAGATTCTTCCCGCTCAGAAAGGACAGCAGGACTAGAGGGCACATCGTCAAGATAAGGGGGGTGCAGTTTAGATCAGAGTTGAGGAGGAACTTCTTCACTCAAAGGGTGGTGAAGCTCTGGAATTCTTTGCCCGTTGAAGTGGTGGAGGCTACCTCGCTAAATATATTTAAGTCACAGGTAGATAGGTTTTTGACAGGCAAGGGAATTAAGGGTTATGGGGAGAAAGCGGGAAATTGGAACTGAGCCACTTCAGATCAGCCATAATCTTATTGAATCGCGGGGCAGGCTCGAAGGGCTAGATGGCCTACTCCTGCTCCTATTTCTTATGTTCTTATGAGTGGATATAAAGTCTTTGGGCTTGATGACAGACTCTGTATCCATCAGGAATGTTGAAGTGCAGCTGCAACAAATTTCATATTCCTGGCATTAAGATGGTCTGATTTAAATGTCAACAATATTACCTTTCCTATGTTAGTTCTAGGTATTGATGCAATTGGGCTCTTTGGTGGAACTTTGTACAGTCTGCTAGTTCTCATAGTGGTCATAATATCTAAGATGTCGTAGAAGTATAGCGGGGTCACCTATAATGTGGAAAAAGATTTCAAACTATTATTGAACTTATAAAAGCTTGTAATATGCAGCTGATTGCTGCAGTGGTAGCTGGTTTTTATCACTGCCTTGAAATTATAAATTAAATCCATCCTTTATTTAGGTGAAAAAGTCACCATATTGTAGTCACTATCTAGTTAATGCATAAAAAATGTGAATTAACAGATTTGAAGAATTTTTTTGAGTGAAATTACTGGTCATAGTGAGCCATTCTAACCCCATCCTTAGATGGACACAGGTTTAAGGTGCTGGGGAGTAGGTACAGAGGAGATGTCAGGAGTAAGTTTTTCACTGAGGGTGGTGGGTGAGTGGAATTGGCTGCTGTCGGTGGTGGTGGAGGCAAATTTGTTAGGTTTTTTAGGAGACTTCTGGATGAGTACATGGGACTTAATAGGATTGAAGGTTATAGGTAAGCCTAGTAGGTAGAGATAAAATCGGTGCAACTTGTGGGCCGAAGGGCCTGTTTGTGCTGTAGTTTTTCTATGATTCTATGTGTTGATTATTTTAACCATGTGATAGAATTAGTACTTGCACGTTCTAGGAGAAATTTTAGCCAAGGTTTCACTCTTTATATTTTCTGCTCACAAATTATAAGTTCTAGCACAATGTTGTATTTGCAGAAACAAAAATTCTATGATTTATAGATTTCAAAAATTGGCAAGACTTTAGATGCTTTCAGTCAGATTGTGGAATGCTGAAAAAATATTGAGACACTTAGTAGTAATTTTGCTTATGATGCACTTATACAGCTGTTGAGAGAAAGCAATTAAACTTTTATCAGCGAGCATGTTGACTTTGTTGTGACTCTTTTTTTATGCAGATGATATTTCCATTCCATTGGCCTTGTCCATACATTCCGCTATGCCCGTTGGCTTTGGCAGATGTCCTTAGTGCTCCTTGCCCTTTCATTGTAGGGGTTGACTCTCGCTACTTTGACCTGTACGATCCTCCAAGTGATGTAAGCTGTGTGGACCTGGACACAAACACCATTTCTCAGTAAGATTTTGATTACAATTAGAATACAAAAAATGCCTATGAATAGTAAATGAGTTGGAAAAAGGAAGTGCATCAAATGAATTGTCCACATTTTGAACAACTGTGTCTCATAACAAGCAATAATTAGATGACCTCCTGCGGTAAAGCAGTTAGGGAGTCAGGACCTCATGTGGTCTTCTGATGGAGCTAGGAATAATTGGACCTAAGCATGCAGACATAAATCAGTCCCCATTTTAGACATCTTCAGTCCTTATTTTTTCTTTTCCAATATAACTTCCCGTGTTTGCATTTATAATTGAAATGCCTATGCAAGCTTTAATGCTGTAACTATGTCTTTCTCTTGTTGGTGGCACTTGGCATCTCCACTGAAAAACATCTGTCATTACAGCATGATACTTGTCATTGCTTGTCTAAAATATTAATTATTACCGTCACTGATCAGTTTGACCAGTTTAATTTCACAGAAAGATGACCTGTTCTTTATTCCAGGTTTTAATTTACTTGCTTATAAAGTACATAAATGATACTGGTAGTGGTCTGTTTCAGTGTTATGAGCTAAAACTCCAGATTAATACATGAATCAAGAAACTACAATAGCTGTCGGCATTAATTGATGGTCAACTGTCTCTAGTTAACAGCTGATTCATCAACATATATACTGGATTGTAGCTTGGAGCAGTTCTTTTTTAAATTGATTATCAGTTACACAGGATATTTACAACACAGTTTATTTTTTGCTGAGAATTAAAACTATATTGAGATTGTTTTTTCTAAATACATTTGCTGTGTACTTTAGCTCAAGATCTGTATTTAAGTTGGATTTTTTTTTAGAACTGATGATAGAAAAAGCCTCACGTGGAAAATACTTCCAAAGAAAGCTTGTAAAAATCTGATGAACTCTTTGAGCAACATTTTTGAGCAGCTGGCAGAGAGTAAGTAACTTTTGATCTGTTCAACCTTTCATAGTCATAGAGGTTTACAGCATGGAAACAGGCCCTTCGGCCCAACTTATCCATGCTGTCCTTTTTTAAACCCTAAGCTAGTCCCAGTTGCCCACATTTGGTCCATATCCCTCTATGCCAATCTTACCCATGTAACTGTCTAAATGCTCTCTTAAAAGACAACATTGTACCTGCCTCTACTACCATCTCTAGCAGCTTGTTCCAAACACTCAACACACTCTGTGAAAAAATTGCTCATCTGGACCTTTTGTGTCTCTCCACTCTCACCTTAAATCTATGCTTTCTAGTTTTAGACTCCCCTATCTTTGGGAAAAGATATTGACTATCTACCTTGTCTATGCCCCTCATTATTTTATTGACCTCTAAGGTCACCCCTCAGCCTTCTACGCTCCAGAGAAGAAGGTCCCGGTCTTTCCAGCCTCTCCTTTTAACTCAATCCACCAAGTCCTGGTAGCATCCTAGTAAATCTCTTCTGCGCTCTTCCTAGTTTAATAATATCCTTTCTATAATAGGGTTACCAGAACTGTACACAGTATTCCAAATGTGGCCTTACCAATGTCTTGATCAACTTCAACAAGACGTCCCAACTTCTGTATTCAATGTTCTGACCAATGAAACCAAGCATGCTGAATTCCTTCTTCACAACTCTGTCCACCTGTGACTCCACTTTCAAGGAACTATGAATCTATACCTTTAGATCTCTTTGTTCTGTAACTCTTTCAATGCCCTACCATTTACTGAGTAAATCCTTTCCTGGTTCAATCTACCAAAAGGTATCACCTCACATTTATTTAAATTAAACTCCATCTGTCGTTCGTCAGCCCATTTGCCCAATTGATCAAGACCCCAGTGCAATCCGTGATAAATGTCTTCACTGTCCACTATGCCACCAGTCTTGATGTCATCTGCAAACTTACCAACCATGCCTACTAAAGTCTCATCGAAATTGTTAATATAAATGACAAATAACAGTGGACCCAACACCGATCCCTGAGGCACACCACTGGTGACAGGTCTCCAGTTTGAAAAAGAACCCTTTACAACCACCATCTGGTTCTGTCATCAAGCCAATTTTGTATCCATTTAGCCATCTTACCCTGGATCCCGTGAGATTTAACCTTATGCAACAATCTTATCAAAGACCTTGCTAAAGTCCATATAGACAACATCAACTGCATTGCCCTCATCTACCTTCTTGGTTACCCCTTCAAAAAACTCAGTCAAGTTTGTGAGACATGATTTTCCATTCACAAAGCCATGCTGACTGTCCTTAACCAGTCCTTGTGTCTCTAAATACCTGTAGATCCTATCTCTCAAAATACCTTCCAACAACTTACCTACCACAGACGTGAGGCTCATTGGCCTGTAGTTCCCAGGCTTTTCCCTGCAGCCTTCTTTAAGCAACGATGCAGCATATGCCACTGTCCAATCTTCAACTTTCAAAAAGTTCCTTTTTGATCAGAGCTGCCAGGGATTTGTGACTGAACTGGAGCATTGCGGAAATTAATATCTATGTTTATAGGTGCCAAAACGTCCTGAAAATATCATAAATAAAATGGGAAAAAAATTCTGCAGAATTCCTTTGATACCTCTGTTGGTTAAGGCAGGTGGGAGGCCGCACAAATTTCTCTGTTCCCAACTGTGCCCAGTTTGCTGATGTCAGCTGTTATGATATTGGGGGCTCAACAATTACTTTCACTCCTGGACTAAGAGCAGTAAAGATCAGATATTCAGCAAATCTTGATGTAAAGTCTGTCCAATCATAACTAAAAAGAGGCCACATATCCTATCATTTTTATGCCTCTAACTTACTCTGTTTACTCTTGACAGATACCCCCCCAGTCAAGGGAAACAGCTCCTCCCAACTACCCCCATCCAGCCCCTCCACAGTTTTATACACCTCAATCACATCCTTGAGAAAACCATAGAGAAATACTCATCACCCTCACAATTCCCGGTGCTCACACATGAGTAATCCCCCCTTTGTCCCCAAAGGGTCTGAACATTTCTCTTGTTAACCACTGTCATTCTAGGCATTTACAGAATGTTTCAGGATTCTATCCAATGCAGTACACAAGCACCCCCTTCCCCTCAGGTTTCTCCTCTCTGCACATCCCCCCCCATGAACAAAAGAACCCCCTGTTCCTTTCTTCTCCGCATCACACAAGTCCCCCCCACCCCCTGCCCATCACTCCACACAAAAAAAAGGACTAACATGAATAAAAATGGAAATGCTCCAGGGGACAAGAAGACAACAAACTACAATATAAGGGCAAGGCATCACAAAGGCCAGGTGGCAGAGCAAGAAGAAAGGGAGACATTTCCGCTCTGTCCAACCCCAAGAACCTGATTCTGTTTACTCTTGAATGTGTTTCCCTGACCTTTTGTTGTATTCTGTATAATCTACAGCACACCACCATGGGATCAAATGTGGTGCCTTCCACAGCCAAGTAACCTGCCAACACTAATACCTAAACTTAGAAGTGTAAACTGTGTATTTGGGAAGGGAACTGGAGAGGTCCCTGTGTACACCACAATGAGATGGGGCCTGTGGTTGGGGGAAGAATTGAAAAATAAAATCTCAATATTTAAGTTTATTTTTCAAAAAGAACTTCAAAATTAATTTGAGTTGGACTTTAAAACAAACTTATTTGTCCACCACAATACATTGTATACTAATTATTTAAATGTAAAACTGCATTTAATCCCTTCCAGTGCATCAAAGACCCAGAGAGGAAGCTTTAATGGAGTTGTCAATGAGTGATCATGATTTGAACTTTGGTAAGAAGATGCAACTGCTGGAAATGGAGATACAAGAAGCTTTCCTTCGATTCATGGCTTCTATATTGAAGGGTTACAGAGCTTACCTTCTACCCATCACAGAAGCTCCATCTGAGAAAGCAACAGATGCAAGCTCACTGTTCGATCTTCAAGGTGGTTACAAATAATTGAAACTTTTGACTGATATCATAATTTTGTAAGGACAAGTGGGAAAGAAAGGGTGGTTGGGTAGCTTCATATGAGATGAAATAAGTACAATAGTAAGGAATGATTTTGGATTGGAAGACGTGGAACCCGTACTGGTGGTTGTAAGAAATAACAAGGGCAAGAAGACACTGGTAGGAATAGTTTATCGGCCCCCATAACAATATGACAGAGAATAAATCAGGAGATAATGAAAGCATGTAAAAAAAAGGAGTACATTAATCATGGGTGAATTTAATTTTCCTGTGGATTGGGAGAATTTTTCTCAGTCCCTTCCAGCAAACTCTGCTCTCATTCCTGTGTAATAACCCAAGTTTTGCACACTCAAACTGAGTGCTAAATTCTTCCATGTTATGATCGCTGTTTCCTAGGGGATCTTTTACTCTGAGATTGTTTATTAAACCTGCCTCATTGCACATTACTAGATCCAAAATAGCCCGATCCCTGCTTGGATCCAAAATATATTGTTCTAGAAAACTGTTCTGCATATACTGTATGAATTCCTCCTCACGGCTATCTCTGCCAAGTTGATTTGCCCAATTTAGATGAAGATTAAAGTTATACTGGAGAATCAATGCTAGGGAGCATGGATGGTTAAGAATAAAGGAGCTTTATTTACAGGGTGGTGTTCACTGCATGACTGCTTCTTCATTCTGGCAGTCTGCCATGCTAGAGACTTGTGATACCAGTTCTGGTGAATACATTAATATATTAATATACAATGCTTAGTGTAGCAACCAAGAATCAATACTGGTACATGACTAAACTAGTGTTTAAATTGCAATTTATAAACAGAAAGTCAACCCATTTACTCCTAACAGTGCATTTAGTACTGAAATCCCAAATGTACATTGACAGAAAGAAACAAATGCCATGATAAGTTAAGATGTGGAGATACCGGTGTTGGACTGGGATGTCCATCAGGTTTATTTGGCATAATGAGCTTTCGGAGCACTGCTCCTTCTTCAGGTGAGTGGAGAAATGGGTTCACAAACATGGCATGTATAGACAGAGACTCAATTGCAAGATAATATTTGGAATCCAAGTCTTTACAGGTACAGACAATGTGAGTGGAGAGAGGTATAATCACAGTTAAAGAAGTGTGAATTGTCTTAAGCCAGGACAGCTAGTAGGATTTTGCAAGCCCAGGCAAAATGGTGGGGATCACACGTAGTGTGACATGAACCCAGGATCCTGGTTGAGGCCGTCCTCATGCGTGCGGATGAAATCCTACTAACTGTCCAGACTTGAGACAATTCACACTTCTTTAACCTGTGATTATCTCTCTCTCCATTCGCATTGTCTGTACCTGTAAAGACTCGCATTCCAATCGTTACCTTGCAGTTGAATCTCTGTTTACATACTCCAGAGATGTGTGGGTTAGGTTGATTGGCCATGCTAAAAATTGTCCCTTAGAGTCGTGAGATGTGTAGGTTAGAGGGATCAGTGGGTAAATATGTAGGGCCTGGATGGGATTGTGGTCAGTGCATACTCAATGGGCCGAATGGCCTCCTTCTGAACTGTTGGGTTTCTGTGATATGCTGTGATTGTGAACACAACTCTCCACTCACCTGATGAAGGAACAATGCTCTGAAAGCTCGTGATACCGAATAAACCTGTTGGACTTTAACTTGATATTGTGAGACTTCTTACCATGATAAATTAAACACAAGGATACTTCAGTTTTGACACTTGTGAGTAGCAGTTGACCGTAAAATTTTAGAAATTTTTCCAAGGAATTTGTTAGGACAACAGGTTATGATGGCTAAAGAAGTCAAATTCTGTAAGTATATTTTGTAATTCTGTTTCCTCTGGGAAATCTAAAAGCCAGTAGCCTTGGGTACATTAAACAAGACGGTCACCTTTCCATAGAATCAGGCCCACTCCCATGTTTGGGGGATCACATTCCATTGAGAGGAATTTATTTTCAACAGTGATTAGCACTGCTGCCTCAGCGCCAGGAACCCGTGTTCAATTCCCGGCTTGGGTCATTGTGGGAAATCTGCACGTTCTCCCGTGTTTGTGTGGGTTTCCTCCAGATGCTCCGGTTTTCTCACACGCACCAAAGATGTGCTGGTTAGGTGGATTGGCCATGCTAAATTCTCCCTTAGTGTCAGGGGAACTAACAGGATAAATACGTGAAGCTATGGGGATAGGGGCTGAGTGGGATTATGGTTGGTGCAGACTCGATGGGCTGAATAGCCTCTTACTGCACTGTGGATATTCTAAATTTCTAAATTTGAACTTCATGTCAATCTTTCTAGGTTTCCTGAAGAGCCGGGACCGTTCTCACCAGAAGTTTTACTCATTGATGACCAAAACACAGATGTTTATTCGGTTCATCGAGGAATGCTCCTTCGTGAGCGACAAGGATGCAAGTCTGGCTTTCTTTGATGATTGTGTGGACAAAGTAAGTTTTGTTTTTAAAAAAACCCAAGTATTAATCTGTGAATTTTGTTTTTATAGATGGACGACATGGACAAATTGGGCAAAATGCCTGTTTCCATGCTGTAAACCTCTATGAAAGGCTGTTTAAAAACTTGAAAGTTAGGGTTCAGTCAGTTCATAATTAATCCAGGTTGTTTGGGCAATGAGAGGAAACTAATTGTTCTTATGGGCAGGATTCTGGAATTAAAAGTGCCTGCAGTTGCCTGTATCCACTCATAGGAAATCTGTAATAAAATATCTGTTGGAAATTCTCAGCAGATCAGGCAGCATATATGAAGCGAAACAATGTTTCAGGGCGAGTTGGCCTTTCATCAGAACCGAAGGAAGATGGAAACAAGCATTGCAACAATCTATGCTCCACATGAGCCTCCTCCCGTTCTACTTCATATGACCTAATCTTTCTACTCCTTTGTCTCTCATGTAATTATCTAGCTTCCCCTGAAATACATCTACGCTATTTGCCTCTACACCATGTGGTAGTAAGTGCCATGTTTTCACTGCTCTTTAAGGAAAGAGGTTTTCCTGCATTACCTATTGGATTTAATTAGGAATATCTTATGTAAGCAAGCATGGTATAATGAACCTCTATAAAACACTGATTCAAACTCAATTGAAATATTCTGGCCACTTCTGGGCACTGCATTTCAGCAAGGATTCAAGTTTTAGGGAAGATTTGAGAGAATGGTTCTGGGGATGAGGGACTTAGATTCCTGTCTATCAATGTAATCAAAGGATATAAGAAATAGGAATAGGAGAAAACCATATGGTCTGTTAAGCTGTTCTATTATTGAATATGATCATGGCTGATCTTGGACTTCAATTCTACTTTCCAACTTGCTCCCCAAATCTCTTGATTCCCTGAGAGACCAATAATTTATCTATCTCAGTCTTAAATAATATTCAGTAATGACACGTTCACAACCTTCTGAGTATAGATTTCCAAAGATTTACAACCTCTTGAGTGAAGACATTTCTCCTCATCTCAGCCCAAAATAATTGTCCCCTTATCCTGAGTTTGTGTCTGCAGCCTCCATGCCCCATTATAGATTCCCCAGTCATGGGAAAACAACCTGTCAGTATCGGCCATGTTGTTCACCTCAGAGAAGGTTGACAGGAGATTTGATAGAGTATAAACAGAGTGATTAGGGAGAATGGGTCGAGAACCACAGGACACTTATTTAAGGTGGTTGGCAAATGAAGTAGTGGCGACGTGAGGAAAACCTTTTTTTTAAATCCAGCAATCTGGAATGCAATGCCTGAGCGTGATGGCGGTAGATTTAATCATGACTTTCAAAGGAGAATTCCTTAAGCACCCAAAGGGAAAATAGTGCCGGGCTTACAGGGTAAGAGATGTAGTTGAGTTGCTCTTCCAGACAATACGCATGGACTCAATAGGCTAAATTACTTTCTTCTGTGCTGCAACCATTCTATTCTGTTCATGGCACTGAGTTTTTCATCTCCTCCACAATAGAAATACCTTCAAGTCAGGTCATTCTTCAATCTTCTCTACAACGGAGTCACATATTTGCTTTATTAAACTCTAAGGATGGTCCAAACTGTTACACAAATCCAGGCTAAGTGGTGAAGTCAAAACTAAGGCAGAGTTGCAGAGAGAGTTTATTGACTTAATACAGAGACAATACGCCTCCCCTCCATCAGTGTCCCAGTTATCCCCATTTATAACTGTATAAATACCCATTACCTGTTTAACAATGTAACTGCCAGTAAACAATTACAATGTAATTGCCAATAACGTTGACACAAACTCTTCCCTTTGCAAAACCCCTGTTGAGTGAGTTTCATCTGGCAAATAAGCACATTGATGCCGCTGACCCAGGTGGAGTGAGCAGACTGCTGCCCACACTTGGAAAGTGTTTGCTTCCCAAGTATGAGTGTGTCAATGCAACTTGAGGCCACCAGATCAGAGTAAAGTATTTGTTCAATACAGGGCAGGGTGCTCTAGAGTCTAGACAAGAATTTACAATAAAGATGCACTTGTTGTGGCACATGTCTTTGGAATTTGATTATGAAAACATACAGGTTATTTACATGCAAAGTATTGATCCCCTCTGGATTTTTTATTAATTGCCTCGTTATTTTTGAGCAAGATTGTCTTCGTTGTTTCCATTTTACTGGCATCAGTCTACTGGTGCAGAATATCAAACAGTCTAAGATCGCAATTAACTGCAACATGAGACCAGAAGACTTCCTTGAGTAGCATTGATGGTTACTTTATCCTGTGTAAGTAGTGTGATTTCCCTTTTAAGAAAGAATGAAGAAAATGCCTGTTAGCATTTTGGGTGCAATGTAACCTGAAAAAACATTGCTTACTACTTATTTTCAAAACAAATTGATTGAATGATTTCCCAGGCTGTTGCTGATCTGCCACTGGGTGTTTATTCAAGCAGCACCTGACCCAATAAAAAATAAATTTTATATTCTGGAATTGAGAGTATATTTGTAGCCTAAATTAGAATAAATGTTATATATCAGTGTGTTGTTAAGTAGGGCTGACAGAATAGTGCACTTTGAATATTGGGATACAAGGCAATGCTCACGATCAACAAATGGGAATTCTTTAATTGAGTTTAACTGTCAGCGATATTGAGAAAGCAGTAGCAGGTTAATATGAGCTACTCAAGGATGGATATAAATTTGATGGTGAGGTTAGGCTGAATCTTTCTGGTTGGTTCTAGAGTGCAATTGACAGAGGCTTGGGAACTGGCTACTTGCCCTTCCTGCAGAGCAATTAAATATGATGACCTGGAAATGAGGGAGGAATTTCTGTTTTTAAATGGATGAAATTGTGTCAAGCTTGAATAAATCTGTTAGGTGAAGCATTTTGGCTTGGTCTGTTTGACCCTTTGCTCTAAGACCTGGTAGAGACCTTGTAGATTCTGAATTCAAATTCATCAACTAAATCTTGAATGCAAAACTAATTTACATCAGAATCCTAGATTTGGATCAAAGATTCTATAAAACTGAAGCTGAGAATTTAGGAATCAAACATGAACTTCAATAATAAAACTATAAAACGTTTATAGAGTATAACCTAAGTAGAGTTCACAAATGTTTAATTGTTACTTGATTAAGTGCGTAACATGCAGACGTTGACATAATGGCTGGAATTTTACCAGCATGTCCACCCTAATTCCAGGGACAGCCGAGGCTTGGAGACCGACATTCCCTGTTGGCTCCAGGCGGGATCATAAGAATCTCGGGTGGATGTGCTAGTAATATTCCACCCAATGTGTCATTATGGGGGTTCTGCTGATGTTGCACAATTGTCTCCACTTTACACGAAATGCTTTTCTAAAAATTGGACTAGTGAAAGGCCAACTTGAAGTTTCAAATTCTCTGTACCCAGTTTTGATCCATAATCCCACTCTACGCCTAATATTGTGTACTTTACGTTTATGTTTCTTAAAATCCAGACCCTTATTAAGTTACTGTTTTTCTTAAATGTGTAAATGATAGCTAAATTTACTAATTGATCAGGATTTCAAACTTGCTTAGTTTTTGATTTCTGTGATGTATCCATTCAAGATTGTCTCTATGACCAAACTCTGTCAGGCTTGAATAAATCTGCTGGATGAATTATTCTGGCTTGGGCTGATTGACTCTTTGTTCTAAGACATTAGATGTATTCAGCAATGATCAGTATTGGTGTTATCTGTGGGGTTGCAGGATGAAGTACCAGTTCTTTGTGACAATATTTTTCCATGTGATTTTGATTTGATTTATTATTGTCACATTATTAACATAGTGAAAAGTATTGTTTCTTGTGCACTACACAGACATAGCATACCATTTGTAGAGAAGGAAGCGAGAGAGTGCAGAATGTAGCATTAGAGCCAAAGCTAAGGTGTAGAGAAAGATCAACTTAATATAAGGTAGGACCATTCAAAAGTATGATACCAGCAGGAAAGAAGCTGTTCTTGAGTCGGTTGGTATGTGATCTCAGATTTTTGTATCTGTTTTCTGACGGAAGAAGGTGGAAGAGAACACGTCCAGGGTGCGTGAGGTCCTTAATTATGCTGGCTGCTTTCTTGAGGCAGCAGGAAGTGTTGACAGAGTCATTGGATGGGAGGCTGGTTTGCGTGATGGACTTGGCATTGCGTTTTTGGGCAGAGCAGGAGCCATACCAAGCTGTGATACAACCAGAAAGAATGCTTTCTATGGTATATCTGTAAAGGTTGGTGAGAGTCGTAGCTAACATGTCAAATTTAGCAGTTTGCACATGCATCCACATGTATACGTGGGGTTAAGACCCTGTGTCATCGCACATAGGATATCAAGACCACCACTGGTTTACAATGTGTGAGCTGGATACTGGACAAATTTCATTTTGATTACTTCCATACCAGGCTTGCATGGTGAGATGTAATTTGATATCATACATGGCATCTTCCACATTCTTTAAGGGAAATGATGCAGGTAATGAATTGGATGGTCTCATGAATAAATTTGTGCCCAGATTTATTTATTTAATTGGATCAGGTGTACCACTGAATTGATTATTTTATGGCGTCTTTCCAGACATTTGTTTACACCGGCTGGTTTGTCCCCATGTAGTTGCAGTATGATGTCTTGTGAATATAGGTCCATACACTCACCGTCCCAGAAGCCATGTCATTTCCTGGGTGAGGTGAGAAAACACAAAACCCCAACTTAATCTTTATTTGGTCTAGTTTTTGTTCAATTTTACATCTTAATAAATTTGAATCACAATTTACAGTCTAAGATTATTGTGTTGACTGTCAACCTGAGTGACATGGGGAATTTGAGCCCAACTCTTCTGTTTCTATTGAGCTGGCTAGCAGATTTGTTCATTGTCTCAGAGCATGTTACCTTTTAGATTATTTCATTGCAAACAGTCATGGTTTCATCCTTTGCAATGAAAATGAGAAAGGAATGAAGCGAGCCTACTTTGTATCAGCCTCCTGAGTGCCTACTCCATGCCCTTTGTCAAAATAGTTCAGAATAGCTCTTCTGAACATTCTTATGGAAGCAAGCCTAGCCTGTTGTTTCTTTGACTTTTAATTATGTTAGCAAGGCCCAGGAATTGACTATGTGAAGTATTATGGGAGCAAGCTTAGACTGTAGCACTATGTCATGGTATGTTTGATTAATGGGCCACACAGGAAGTGAACAGAATTGCATCATTCCTTGAGGAGAGTCTATTGCGAATAAATGTGGCAGTTTGCATTTCAGCTAGTAAAGTAGGTCAACTTTGAAACTGGAAATCAAGGTTACTAAATCCCATTGGACAAATCTGCTATCTGTGAAAGTCAGTTTCTGACATCTGCCTTTATGTATTTTATTCAAATGTGTTCTAATGGGTTGTTAAACATGCTACAGTGTCTAATTCTAGATACTTCAGCATTATTTAAGGATATCCTTATAAACCAGCTTGCGTTTCCCCACGCTGCAGACATATGAAGGTGACAGTGTTATTTAGAATTAGAAAGCCACAGTTTTGTATTCTATTTCTTTCTTCCCTGCCACTCTCCAAATTATTATGAATAAAGTTTAAGAGTGAGAATGTTCAGGACAGTTTTGCATGCCATAGTCTATCTGAATTGCACAAAACAGGCATTAATTATCTCCATTTTGCATCTTTCAATAGCAGCTAGTTCAGTACTGATAGTCTCTGGTTTGGGATTTGAATCCGTAGTCTTGTGACTTGGTGAGAATGCAATGATTGAGGTTGCGTCAATATGTTAGCCTCGGTCATATATTGAATCTAGGAGAGAGGATTGAATCTGCAATCTCTGATTCTGGAATGTGTATGCTGCAAATTAAGCCAATCTGTAATAATAATGTGCAGTGTCTCTACATCTGCATTTTTTTTGATTGGTGGGTTGAGTTGATGGGTCAAGTTCAGCACACATGCCGTGGTACTGGCCCCTGACCTCTGCTGTTACCCAGTATCACTCACAGGTGCCCCACCCCCACTGTTGCTCTGTGTGGGAGGGAGGTAGGTTGAAGACATAGTGGAGGAGGAGGGAGGTGAAACAGCATGGAAGAAATGAAAGGAGATATGTAGCGGTGTTGGGTGAGGTGGAAAATAGCATGGAGGGAGAGGGGAACACCATGAGAGGTAGGGGGGTTTCCATGGGAGGGACTCAAGTGACAGTCTGGACGATATGGAATAAGACTTTGGGATGTTATGGCTTGGGAGTGACAAAATTATATTGGCGTAGAAAGAAAAGATGTGATGGAGAATGGCATGAGGATGATAAGATGGATGAAAAGAACAGGATGCGTATAGCATGAAAAGGATGAGATGCAGATTTACAGAAATACTGTTACAATGAAGATACTAATTTCACTGCAAATATTTTCTGGTCTCTAAATTGATAGTTATTTGGATCAATGTTAGGATTAGCTGTCCACATAGTTCAGACGATTAAGACCATGGATGGATGTCTCATGCAGACACAAAAGTGAAAGATTGGCTTTGTATTTTTTTTACTGTCAGGAGGGCAATGATAAGACAGCTACAATCAGGTTTGGTCTACAGGCATGGAAACGTTGCTTGCTAATGTCCACCAGGAAATATGTGTACATGGTTGTCAAAGGAGGAGAAGAGAGAACCTGAGTCTGATAACGGACTTCTCAAAATGGACAAATAACCTGCCAGCATTCACTCCAGATTCACGTCGTTACTTGGGAGAGATGCCAAAGGGCAACTGGGAAACAGAACATTGACAAAAGAAATTAACAGAATGAAGAGGAGGAAAAAATCTTAAATTTAAATACAATCACCACACCACAGTGCAGGAAGAGGCCATTCAGTCTATCAAGTCTGCACGGACTCTCTGAAGGAGCATCTAAATGCATAATGCCATGCATTTACCAGAGCTAATTCCTCTAACCTACACACCCTTGGACACTAAGGAGCAATTTAGCATGGCTAATCAACCTAAGCCGCACATCTTCATGTGGGAGGAAACCAGAGCACCCGGAAGAAACCCATGCAGACACAGGGAAAATGTGCAAACTCCGCCCAGACAGTTACCCAAGGCTGGAATTGAACCCAGGTCCCTGGCACTGTGAGACCGCAGTGCTAACCACTGTGTCACCGTGCCACCCCTAGAAGTTAAATAGATACTGTCTCTCAGTGGAACATGAATCGATTGCGTAACCTAATGCTGAAAGGTATTTTACCAATTTCTATTGTGCCACAGTTTTCACTCTACATTAAAACGAAAAAAGAAAAATCTGACATGCAAATCATATGAAATACAGCTGCTGGCCTTTAAATAATGTAGCCTTGCCTGACTGATTTTCAGAACCAGATGTGTTGCATCCTTTCCAAAATTGTTGCAATCTAGAAGCTGGAAGGGGAGCAATAGGACTGTACCAGTTTTTTTTAACCATGTTACAGGATATATAAACAGAGGCTTCACGCAGGCAACCAAATGCACTGTTACTTCCAGTGGTAAATGCCAAGTTCGTCGTCATCTTTTTTCCTCTCTGACTTCCAGTGGGAAAGTTGGCAAAATGGCAGCATCAGCACGTTGCTCATTCCACCAGCAGATCAGTGCTGGATTTTATGCTCCACGTGATTGGAGGTGGTACAGCAAAGGTTCACTAGACTAGATGAGAGGATTGTCATCCAATAAGATGTTGAGTAAATTGAGTCTATGTTCTCTGGAGTTTAGAAGAATGAGAGGTGATCTAATTGAAACATTCAAGATTATGATGGGGCTTGACAAGGTAGATGCTGAGAGGTTGTTCTCCCTGACTGGGTCTGTCAAAGAGTTGCTGCAGACTTGATGGGCCGAATGGTCTCTTGCATAGTAGGACTTCTTTGGTTTTATATTTAAGGCTGTGATAGACAGATCTTTGACCTCTCAGGGAATCAAACAATATGGGGAGCAGATGGGAAAATGGAGCTGAAGCCCAAAATCAGCCATGATCATATTGAATACTGGAACATGCTCGACAGGCTGTGTAGTCTTGTCTTACTCCTATTCTTATATTCTTAAGATTTTCATCCTGTTTCACTTCATCTAATCTTGTAGGCCTTAGATCTAAAATGAAGAAAGCCTGCAGTTTGTGATTGTTTACAATGCTCAGGAGGTGGGCAGCACGGTGGCACAGTGGTTAGCACTGTTGCTTCACAGCTCAAAGAATCTGGGTTCGATTCCCGGCTTGGGTCACTGTCTGTGTGGAGTTTGCACATTCTCCCTGTGTCTGCGTGGGTTTCCTCCCACAGTCCAAAGATGTGGGTTAGGTGCATTGGCCATGCTAAATTGCCCCTTAGTGCCCTGGGATGTGTAAATTAGAGGGATTAGCAGGATAAATTTGTGGAGTTATGGGGATAGGGCAGAGGTGGGATTGTTGTCGGTGCAAACTTGATGGACTGAATGGCCTCCTTCTGCCATGTAGGGATTCTATGTCTGAATTTTAATGGGAAGTTGGAGAATATCTCTTCTCCATTCTCAGTGACCTACTACTGAAATCACCAAAATGCACAGCTTTTGAATTGAATGCTTATGTTGGTTAGTTGTTAGTTGTCAAGGAGGGAAAACAGCATTCCTTAAATAACATTCTCTCATTTTCACGAAAAGCAAGCACTTTGAATGAACATAAGAACATAAGAAATAGGAGCAGGAGTAGGCCATCTAGCCCTTCGAGCCTGCCCCGCCATTCAATAAGATCATGGCTGATCTGTCGTGGCTCAGTTCCACATTCCCGCCCTCTCCCCATAACCCTTAATCCCCTCGCTTATCAAAAACCCATCAACCCGCGTCTTAAAAATATTTAGCGAGGCAGCCTCCACCACTTCAACGGGCAGAGAATTCCAGAGATTCACCACTCTTTGAGTGAAGAAGTTCCTCCTCAACTCCGTTCTAAACCGCCCCCCCTTTATCTTGAGGCTGTGCCCCCTAGTCCTACTGTCCTTTTTGAGTGGGAAGAGTCTCTCCACCTCTATCCTATCCATCCCATTCATCATCTTATACGTCTCAATGAGATCTCCCCTCATTCTTCTAAACTCTAACGAGTATAAGCCTAGTTTATTCAGCCTCTCCTCATAGCTCAACCCCCTCAACTCCGGTATCAGCCTAGTAAACCTCCTCTGCACTCCCTCCAAGGCCAAAATATCCTTGCGTAAGTGCGGCGACCAAAACTGCACACACTACTCCAGCTGCGGCCTCACCAATGTCCTATACAGCCGCAGCAAGACCTCCCTACTTTTATATTCAATCCCCCTCGCTATGAAGGCCAGCATCCCATTAGCCTTCCTGACCACCTGCTGCACCTGCAAGCTGGGTTTTTGCGACTCATGGATAAGGACCCCGAGGTCCCTCTGCACCGTCGCCTGCTGCAGTTTTTCGCCACGTAAGTAATAGTCCTTCCTACCATTATTCCTACCAAAGTGGACCACCTCGCACTTGCCAACATTAAATTCCATTTGCCAGTTCCTGGCCTATTCGCCCAGCCTATCTAGATCCTTCTGCAGACTCTCCACACCCTCCGCGCAATTTGCCGTTCCACCAATCTTGGTGTCATCAGCAAATTTCAACACCATACACTCGGTTCCCTCCTCCAGATCATCTATATAAATGGTAAATAGTTGAGGCCCCAGCACCAACCCCTGGAGCACTCCACTAGTCACCAACCGCCAATCCGAATAGCACCCATTAACCCCCACTCTCTGCCTCCTATTTGACAACCAATCCTCTATCCACGCTAACACCCTACCCCCAACTCCATGCCCCCTTACCTTCTGCAATAACCTCTCGTGAGGTACCTTGTCAAACGCCTTCTGAAAATCAAGAAAGACCACATCCACCGGCTCTCCTCTATCCACCGCCCTAGACACATCCTCATAGAACTCCAATAAATTTGTCAGACACGACTTCACCTTAACGAAACCGTGCTGTGTCTGCTCTATCAAGCAATTCCCCTCAAGATGCCTCGCTATTTCCTCCTTGATGACGGATTCTAACATTTTACCTACAACAGACGTTAAACTAACCGGCCTATAATTCCCTGCCTTTTGCCTGCCACCCTTCTTAAACAACGGTGTAACATTAGCTGTTTTCCAATCTTCCGGCACTTCCCCGGAATCCAGTGACGTTTGGAAAATAACCAGCAAGGCATCCACTATCACCTCCGCCACTTCTTTCAGAACCCTCGGATGCATTCCATCTGGTCCTGGGGACTTGTCCACAATCAGTCCCTCCAGTCTGCCGAGCACCGCCTCTCTAGTAACAATAATGTCATTGAGACCCTCCAGTCCTACCACCTTTCCATCGCTAACACCCGGCAAATTATTCACGTCCTCCTCCGTGAAGACTGAAACAAAAAAGTTATTCAAGACCTCAGCCATTTCCCCATCCCCTACCACTAAGTCCCCCCTCTCATCCTCTAAGGGTCCAACATTCACCCTAGCCAGCCTCTTCCTTTTTATATATTTATAAAAACTCTTGCTATCCTTTTTTATATTAAGCGCTAGCCCAGCTTCATAGTTTCTCCTACCCTTCTTTATCAACTTCTTTGTCAATCTTTGTTGACATTTAAACCCCTCCCAATCCTCTTTTTGCCCACTACTCTTAGCTACTCTAAACGCCTCCGCTTTTAATTTAACACTTTCCTTCACCTCCTTTGTTATCCATGGCTTATTACCTCTCCTCCTACGGTCCTTTTTAACCATCGGAATAAATTTCTGCTGAGCACCAAGAAAGATCTCCTTAAAGATCCTCCACTGCTCCTCAGCAGACCTACCTTCCAACGTTCTCCCCCAGTCAACGTTCGCCAATTCTTCTCTCATCCTACCATACTCCCCTCTGTTCAAACAAAGGACGCGTGTCCGGGAACCCACTTTCTCCTCCTCCATCTGCACCAGAAACTCCACCATACAATGATCACTCTTCCCAAGAGGATCCTTCACCACACGGTCCCTAATTCTATCCGCCTCATTACATAACACCAGATCCAAGATAGCTCGCTCCCTCGTCAGCTCCAACACACACTGTTCAAGGAAACTATCTCGGCAGCATTCCAAGAACAACTCCTTGAGCCCACCGTGTCCAACATGGGTTGACCAATCAATATGTAGATTGAATTCCCCCATAATTATCGCCGTTCCATTCCTGCATGCTGCTGGTGCCATTCAATTTATTGTTCCCTACGTTTGGTGTTACAATTTACACCCAATATGCAGTATTGTCCAAATGCAGACCAACAGCTCTGGAAACTTTGCCAATATATTTAGAGTTGCACTTGTAAAATGCTAAATTATATGGAAAGTTATAATTTATGTGAATTGTTAAAGTTTACTTCAGTGTTCAGAGACATTCTTGCCCCCGTATCTCTCTGCCCCCGTCAGACTTTTTTACTGTGTTTACCCCCTCCTCAGCGCTCCTCCCTGTCTGTTTCTGTCTCTTTTTTTCCTTTTTTGTTTTTTCAGCACAAACGGCCTTTTGGCCCTTGGCTGTGCCGAACCATTTTTCTGCCGAGTGCCCCTGACCTGCACCTGAACCCTATCCTTCCACAACCCTCTCATCCATGTATCTGTCCAAGTTTTTCTTAAATGTTAAAAGTGAGCCCGCATTTACCACTTCATTCCATACTCCCATCACTCTCTGTGTGAGGAAGCCCCCCCACCCCAATATTCCCTTTAAACTTTTCAACCTTAACCCATGTCCTCTAGTTTTTTTCTCCCCTAGCCTCAATGGAAAAAGCCTGCTTGCATTCACCCTATCTATACCCATCATAATTTTATACACCTCTATCAAATCTCCCCTCATTCTTCTACGCTCCAGGTCTAACCTATTGTAGTCCTAACCTATTCAACTTTCTCCATAACTCAGTTTCTCAAGTCCCAGCAACATCTTTTTAAACCTTCTCTGCACTCTTTCAACCTTATTAATATGCTTCCTGTAATTAGATGACCAAAACTGCTCCTTGCTTTCTGACTCTCTCTCTCTCTCTGACTCTCTCTCTCTGACTCTCTCTCTGTCTCTCTTCCCCCCCCTTACTGTCTGTCTGTCTCTCTCTCTCTCCGTCTGTCTGTCTGTCTCTCTTTCCGTCTGTCTGCCTGTCTCTCTTCCCGACCGTCTGTCTGCCTCTCTTTCCGACCGTCTGTCTGCCTCTCTTTCCGACCGTCTGTCTGCCTCTCTTCCCGACCGTCTGTCTGCCTCTCTTCCCGACCGTCTGTCTGCCTCTCTTCCCGACCGTCTGTCTGCCTCTCTTCCCGACCGTCTGTCTGCCTCTCTTCCCGACCGTCTGTCTGCCTCTCTTCCCGACCGTCTGTCTGCCTCTCTTCCCGACCGTCTGTCTGCCTCTCTTCCCGACCGTCTGTCTGCCTCTCTTCCCGACCGTCTGTCTGCCTCTCTTCCCGACCGTCTGTCTGCCTCTCTTCCCGACCGTCTGTCTGCCTCTCTTCCCGACCGTCTGTCTGCCTCTCTTCCCGACCGTCTGTCTGCCTCTCTTCCCGACCGTCTGTCTGCCTCTCTTCCCGACCGTCTGTCTGCCTCTCTTCCCGACCGTCTGTCTGCCTCTCTTCCCGACCGTCTGTCTGCCTCTCTTCCCGACCGTCTGTCTGCCTCTCTTCCCGACCGTCTGTCTGCCTCTCTTCCCGACCGTCTGTCTGCCTCTCTTCCCGACCGTCTGTCTGCCTCTCTTCCCGACCGTCTGTCTGCCTCTCTTCCCGACCGTCTGTCTGCCTCTCTTCCCGACCGTCTGTCTGCCTCTCTTCCCGACCGTCTGTCTGCCTCTCTTCCCGACCGTCTGTCTGCCTCTCTTCCCGACCGTCTGTCTGCCTCTCTTCCCGACCGTCTGTCTGCCTCTCTTCCCGACCGTCTGTCTGCCTCTCTTCCCGACCGTCTGTCTGCCTCTCTTCCCGACCGTCTGTCTGCCTCTCTTCCCGACCGTCTGTCTGCCTCTCTTCCCGACCGTCTGTCTGCCTCTCTTCCCGACCGTCTGTCTGCCTCTCTTCCCGACCGTCTGTCTGCCTCTCTTTCCGACTGTCTCTCCCTCTCTCTCTCTCTCTCTCCGACTGTCTCTCTCTCTCTCTCTTTCCGACTGTCTCTCTCTCTCTCTTTCCGACTGTCTCTCTCTCTCTCTCTTTCCGACTGTCTCTCTCTCTCTCTTTCCGACTGTCACTCTCTCTCTCTCTTTCCGACTGTCTCTCTCTCTCTCTCTTTCCGACTGTCTCTCTCTCTGTCTCTCTCTCTTTCCGACTGTCTCTCTCTCTCTCTCTCTTTCCGACTGTCTCTCTCTCTCTCTCTTTCCGACTGTCTCTCTCTCTCTCTCTCTCTCTTTCCGACTGTCTCTCTCTCTCTCTCTCTCTCTCTCTCTTTCCGACTGTCTCTCTCTCTCTCTCTCTCTCTCTTTCCGACTGTCTCTCTCTCTCTCTCTCTTTCCGACTGTCTCTCTCTCTCTCTCTCTCTTTCCGACTGTCTCTCTCTGTCTCTCTCTCTTTCCGACTGTCTCTCTCTCTCTCTCTCTCTTTCCGACTGTCTCTCTCTCTCTCTCTCTTTCCGACTGTCTCTCTCTCTCTCTCTTTCCGACTGTCTCTCTCTCTCTCTTTCCGACTGTCTCTCTCTCTCTCTCTTTCCGACTGTCTCTCTCTCTCTCTCTTTCCGACTGTCTCTCTCTCTGTCTCTCTCTCTTTCCGACTGTCTCTCCCTCTCTCTCTCTCTCTCTCCGACTGTCTCTCTCTCTCTTTCCGACTGTCTCTCTCTCTCTCTCTTTCCGACTGTCTCTCTCTCTCTCTTTCCGACTGTCTCTCTCTCTCTCTCTTTCCGACTGTCTCTCTCTCTCTCTCTTTCCGACTGTCTCTCTCTCTGTCTCTCTCTCTTTCCGACTGTCTCTCCCTCTCTCTCTCTCTCTCTCCGACTGTCTCTCTCTCTCTCTCTTTCCGACTGTCTCTCTCTCTCTCTTTCCGACTGTCACTCTCTCTCTCTCTTTCCGACTCTCTCTCTCTCTTTCCGACTGTGTGTCTCTCTCTCTCTCTCTCTTTCCGACTGTGTCTCTCTCTCTGTCTCTTTCCGACTGTCTCTCTCTCTCTCTCTCTTTCCGACTGTCTCTCTCTCTCTCTTTCCGACTGTCTCTCTCTCTCTCTCTTTCCGACTGTCTCTCTCTCTCTCTCTTTCCGACTGTCTCTCTCTCTGTCTCTCTCTCTTTCCGACTGTCTCTCCCTCTCTCTCTCTCTCTCTCCGACTGTCTCTCTCTCTCTCTCTTTCCGACTGTCTCTCTCTCTCTCTTTCCGACTGTCACTCTCTCTCTCTCTTTCCGACTCTCTCTCTCTCTTTCCGACTGTGTGTCTCTCTCTCTCTCTCTCTTTCCGACTGTGTCTCTCTCTCTGTCTCTTTCCGACTGTCTCTCTCTCTCTCTCTCTTTCCGACTGTCTCTCTCTCTCTCTTTCCGACTGTGTCTCTCTCTCTTTCCGACTGTCTCTCTCTCTCTCTTTCCGACTGTCACTCTCTCTCTCTCTCTTTCCGACTGTGTCTCTCTCTCTTTCCGACTGTGTCTCTCTCTCTCTCTCTCTCTCTCTCTCTTTCCGACTGTCTCTCTCTCTCTCTTTCCGACTGTCACTCTCTCTCTCTCTTTCCGACTGTCGCTCTCTCTTTCCGACTGTCGCTCTCTCCCCCTTTCCGACTGTACTCTGCACTACCCCCCCACCGCTCTCGCTCTTTCTCTTTCTCTGTGTCTCGCTCTCTCTCTCTTTCTGTGTGTGTGTGTGTCTCTCTCTCTCTTTGTGTCTCTCTTTCTCTCTCTCGCGCTGTCTCTCTCTCTCTCGCGCTGTCTCTCTCTCTCTCGCGCTGTCTCTCTCTCTCTCGCGCTGTCTCTCTCTCTCTCGCGCTGTCTCTCTCTCTCGCGCTGTCTCTCTCTCTCGCGCTGTCTCTCTCTCCCTCTCGCGCTCTCTCTCTCTCCCTCTCGCGCTCTCTCTCTCTCTCCCTCTCGCGCTCTCTCTCTCTCCCTCTCGCGCTCTCTCTCTCTCCCTCTCGCGCTCTCTCTCTCTCCCTCTCGCGCTCTCTCTCTCTCCCTCTCGCGCGCTCTCTCTCTCCCTCTCGCGCTCTCTCTCTCTCCCTCTCGCGCTCTCTCTCTCTCCCTCTCGCGCTCTCTCTCTCTCCCTCTCGCGATCTCTCTCTCTCCCTCTCGCGCTCTCTCTCTCTCCCTCTCGCGCTCTCTCTCTCTCCCTCTCGCGCTCTCTCTCTCTCCCTCTCGCGCTCTCTCTCTCTCCCTCTCGCGCTCTCTCTCTCTCCCTCTCGCGCTCTCTCTCTCTCCCTCTCGCGCTCTCTCTCTCTCCCTCTCGCGCTCTCTCTCTCTCCCTCTCGCGCTCTCTCTCTCTCCCTCTCGCGCTCTCTCTCTCTCCCTCTCGCGCTCTCTCTCTCTCCCTCTCGCGCTCTCTCTCTCTCTCCCTCTCGCGCTCTCTCTCTCTCCCTCTCGCGCGCTCTCTCTCTCCCTCTCGCGCGCTCTCTCTCTCCCTCTCGCGCGCTCTCTCTCTCCCTCTCGCGCGCTCTCTCTCTCCCTCTCGCGCGCTCTCTCTCTCCCTCTCGCGCGCTCTCTCTCTCCCTCTCGCGCGCTCTCTCTCTCCCTCTCGCGCGCTCTCTCTCTCCCTCTCGCGCGCTCTCTCTCTCCCTCTCGCGCGCTCTCTCTCTCCCTCTCGCGCGCTCTCTCTCTCCCTCTCGCGCGCTCTCTCTCTCCCTCTCGCGCGCTCTCTCTCTCCCTCTCGCGCGCTCTCTCTCTCCCTCTCGCGCGCTCTCTCTCTCCCTCTCGCGCGCTCTCTCTCTCCCTCTCGCGCGCTCTCTCTCTCCCTCTCGCGCGCTCTCTCTCTCCCTCTCGCGCGCTCTCTCTCTCCCTCTCGCGCGCTCTCTCTCTCCCTCTCGCGCGCTCTCTCTCTCCCTCTCGCGCGCTCTCTCTCTCCCTCTCGCGCGCTCTCTCTCTCCCTCTCGCGCGCTCTCTCTCTCCCTCTCGCGCGCTCTCTCTCTCCCTCTCGCGCGCTCTCTCTCTCCCTCTCGCGCGCTCTCTCTCTCTCCCTCTCGCGCGCTCTCTCTCTCTCCCTCTCGCGCGCTCTCTCTCTCTCCCTCTCGCGCGCTCTCTCTCTCTCCCTCTCGCGCTCTCTCTCTCTCCCTCTCGCGCTCTCTCTCTCTCCCTCTCGCGCTCTCTCTCTCTCCCTCTCGCGCTCTCTCTCTCTCCCTCTCGCGCTCTCTCTCTCTCCCTCTCGCGCTCTCTCTCTCTCCCTCTCGCGCTCTCTCTCTCTCCCTCTCGCGCTCTCTCTCTCTCCCTCTCGCGCTCTCTCTCTCTCCCTCTCGCGCTCTCTCTCTCTCCCTCTCGCGCTCTCTCTCTCTCCCTCTCGCGCTCTCTCTCTCTCCCTCTCGCGCTCTCTCTCTCTCCCTCTCGCGCTCTCTCTCTCTCCCTCTCGCGCTCTCTCTCTCTCCCTCTCGCGCTCTCTCTCTCTCCCTCTCGCGCTCTCTCTCTCTCCCTCTCGCGCTCTCTCTCTCTCCCTCTCGCGCTCTCTCTCTCTCCCTCTCGCGCTCTCTCTCTCTCCCTCTCGCGCTCTCTCTCTCTCCCTCTCGCGCTCGCTCTCTCTCCCTCTCGCGCTCGCTCTCTCTCCCTCTCGCGCTCTCTCTCTCTCCCTCTCGCGCTCTCTCTCTCTCCCTCTCGCGCTCTCTCTCTCTCCCTCTCGCGCTCTCTCTCTCTCCCTCTCGCGCTCTCTCTCTCTCCCTCTCGCGCTCTCTCTCTCTCCCTCTCGCGCTCTCTCTCTCTCCCTCTCGCGCTCTCTCTCTCTCCCTCTCGCGCTCTCTCTCTCTCCCTCTCGCGCTCTCTCTCTCTCCCTCTCGCGCTCTCTCTCTCTCCCTCTCGCGCTCTCTCTCTCTCCCTCTCGCGCTCTCTCTCTCGCGCTCTCTCTCTCTCCCTCTCGCGCTCTCTCTCTCTCCCTCTCGCGCTCTCTCTCTCTCCCTCTCGCGCTCTCTCTCTCTCCCTCTCGCGCTCTCTGTCTTTCTCTTTGTCTTTGTGTGTGCCTCTCTCTCTGTCTCTCGCCTTTGTTCTTTCACCTCAGAAGCGATTGAAGGGGAAAAGTAGGTCACCTGCCATTCTTCAAATGTAGGGGGTTATTGCCAATGAGCTTAATGACCCTGTGCACTTGTCTTCCAATAAAAGCTTCTCGGATGCTTTAAAAATGCAGCAATTTCATAAGCATTCCCTTGTGCCCTATATTCATTTTCGCTATGAAAGCACATTCAGTCATGTCTTGATGCCAAAAATAAGTGCCTCTCTTTCTAACATTCTGACATGTTTTACGGGAGAGCTTTATTGCATTCCAGTCAGTTGGTGGACTTTTATTCTCTTAATGAGATCTTGCTGTGTTGGAGCCAAGTTTTTTTTTCCCTCTGTAGATGGTGGGGCAAGATTTATTAGTCGGTTTTCATTGTCTACAGAGAACTGTATTAGAAACCAGTGACCTGGCTCAGAATTATGCTTTACTCCAACAAATAAGCCCAATGAACATAAAATCTGTTTAGTCAAGACAGCCAAGTGGATATCTGTACTTTCATTTCTTCATCTGGCTTTAAGCAAAAACATATGCTGTGGCTGCTTCACCCACGGATGAAAGGCTGTTGGAATGTGCACTGCAGAGCTTCCTGTAACATATATAAGATGAGTATCATTTGGACACCTTATAACTATTAAACAAATCAAATGATCTGTATCCCTTTGATATGTGGTTGTATAAACATAACATTTTTGTGAAACATTTAAACATGTTTGTAGAAATTAGTAGCCCAAAATTGATTCAACGCACTGCTACAAATTATTGATATGTAATCACTTTTAATAAATGTTATTAACGCTTGCTTAGGAGCAACGTAATTTAAAATGCACTGCAGATTTAGTGGCCACCAATAAACAGAGATTCCTATGGAGTTTTCTATTTGATTATTTTAGGAACCTTCCTCCCTCCCTGCCTGAAAACTGTCCCTTCAAATCCCCACCCTGAAAACAACGCAATGCATTATTACTGAGAACAAGAAAAATCTAAATAACCATTTTCTTTCACTGCCAGTTATAATTATAATTTCAGACATGCTGTTATCTGCTTTCCTGACTTTGCTGTTTTCTCAGTTTGCCTGCTTCCCCACATTGAGGTGCACAACCTGGTAAATTAGAAATGATTTTGGTTGGAACAAAATTCAGCAGCCTTGTGCTCCGAGCGATGTCCATGGAACAATATTTAAGAAGCTTCATGGACGCCGCCATAGATGCTGCAACTTTCAGATCACGTTAATTCTGTCACTGGATTCAGAGGGAGGAAAAGGAAATGAGAAAGAGTTGATGACGAATGGCCTGGTATTTCTTAGTAGAGAGGGGAAGAACATTTGATGAAAAAGAAAACTATCTCAGTACATAGAGATGTCGAAATTTGTGTCAGGGAGGAAGTTATTCTCTTTTTGGCCATATTGTGTCCTAAGCCTCTCAAACTGACAGATTTTTGAGTTCCTTCTCCTGCTTTTTCTGTAATCCAAGACCATTTCCCAATTTCTTTTCAAACGCCCTTTCAAATCCTTTAAGATGTTATTCAATGTCTTTCTAAATGCTGTAATCTGTTGCCCTTTGCAGCTCTTGTATGTCACATTTCAATAAAACTGTTTTAAAATAAATTCTCATCATCCTCTTATTTATTTGGCATTTATCTTGATATTCTGGCTACTTTCCTTTAACTTAGCTGGCAGTTCAAACAATCCGCGTTTACTTTGCTGCTCTGTTTATCATACCCAGCTCTCCTAACAAGTCCCCCAACAATCTTCTCAGTTTGAGATGAAAGAAAATAAAATATATCACCATAATAAACATTGATAAGTATACTTCTTTAAGATTCCTGGCAGAACTATAAAACTCTGATAATATAGATCTATAAACTATATAACTCTAATATGTGTTCAAGTTCAATGATGGCAGTAGTCTTGATGAGGAAGGTGGCTCTGGGTTGATGAAATGCACTCAAAACAAAATGGATACTGGAAACCACTTGATGAAGGATTAGAAGATTGTTCTGCCCTGGATTGGGTTGGATTCCATTTCCAAGTAACCAAACGGAATGCTCTATCTTAAGTCACCAAGAACCATTAGTTTGACGTTGCCTTCTTCCAGTTAGCAGTCATACAGAAGGGGCGATACAGTAGGCATGTAGAGATCCTCTGCAACTCCTTTTACAAACACATGAGAGAATTTCGATGCATGATGCAATTTCTTAGATATTGTGGTAATGAAAGGAAACTTCTTCCAATTTGAGTATGAATAGTTTTCATGATATTTTCCAAGTAAAAAGCCTATAGAAGGATGGCCATTAAAGCTGGGATCAAATATATTTGTTTTTGTTATAACAGCGAATAGAATAGTGCCAGACGAACAGAGCTCTGTCGCAGGGTCACCCAGACTTGAAATGTTGGCTTTATTTTCTCTCCGTAGATGCTGTCAGAGCTGCTGAGATTTTCCAACATTTTCTGCTTTTGTTAATAAATTATTGAGAAGAGTTGCTAAGCAACTAATGGGCATTTTTTGCTACAGACTGACTTCAGGTTGTTCTCTTCAATTTTCTGAGTCAAGGGATTGTGATGGTGAGGTTTTGCCTCACAAGACACCTAACATGTGGAAACTGAGAGATGACGCATTGTGACATATCCATCACAACCCTTGTTTAATTTCCCTCCCTGCCACCAACTCCTATCAATGATTATATTCAAGGGATCTGTTTTTGAACAAAGTACGCTATTTGATTTCTGATGGAAATTCTGTCTTTTATACTAAACCAGTTGGATGCAGAGCGTCCAGATGATGTGCGCCTCATAGAATTGGACGAGTCTCACAGAAGTGAACATACGGTTTTCATAACACCTCCTGAGCTTCCAAGCCTGCCTAATGGAGAAGAGTATCCTCTTCAATATAGGTATGAGTCCAAATTCTATTTTTACTTGCAAGACTAGAGTGCGCAGGAAATCATGATGGTTTAAAAATCTCTCTGGATTTTGAAAAAAATGAGGGATGCACAAATTATTTTTAAAGTCTCTTAAAAAAAATGAAATGCATAGAAATTAATTATTAATTCACAATTTTATTTGGATAATCATAAAAACTTGCACATTGGGTACTGTGTAAGCAGCTGTAGGTTATTTTCAATAAAATATTCATATTCACAAAACAATATCTTTGCATATTAGTATGGTGGTATGAGCATACTTTTTGCACAAAGCTTAGTGAAGTCAACAACATTCGCTCCCCACAGGCACAAAGTTAAAACCATCTATATTTTAAATTTCAATTTAAAAGCTGTAATGTAATTACTATATACAGATGGTTTTTGTAAATTGGCATGTTTGTAATGTAATTTAGGGAATGATGATTATGCTGCAGCCTTGTAATCACTGTCAATTATTTTTATGCAATCTTATTAAACCTATTTTTGTGCTGAGAATGTAGCCTGGTCCTCAGAGACCTGCTGCTGTATTTTTTTGTAAAGATGCTTCACGTGAATATTCTGCTTTTGTGCTTTTGTTGTTTGCTTTGAAAATAGATTTTCAATCCTTCATTTCATTTAATTATGAAAATTGTCCACTCCAGATTGCTAACACTAAGTTTAAAAAAAAATCCAACTGTGCTGTGGAAGTGTTGTCTTAATTTGAATGTGATTTCAAAGGGACGGGGTGACCTCTGATTGCGCACCCAAGTGGCCACTTTCTGTAGTTCAGCTATTGCAAGAAGATATGTCTGAGGCTTCCCCCAACACCCACTTTACAGGAATCAGTGAAAGCCTGAGGTACTCTGGGGTACTGAGACTGTTGTAGTCTCTATAGTTGCCATGGCTGAGGAGAGAAAACTGGATACTGGGAATACCAAAGAATATATGTGACCATCAAAAAGATGAAAGATACTTTTGCAGACTCTCAAGAACAAACAGTTTCTGGAAATCTGGAAGAAAACAGAAAATGTTATAAACACTCAGCATGTTGAGCAGTGTCTGTTTACAGAAAAGAGGAAATAATGTTTTACCAGTATACACACTGAGTTTGCACATTCTCCCCATGGGTTTTCTCCAGGTCCTCTGGTTGCCTCCCACACTCCAAAAATATGCAAGTTAGACTGATTGGCCATGCTAAATTGCCCCTTAGTGTCGGGGGATTAGCAGGGTAAATCCACGGGATTACAGGGAAAGAGCCTGGGTGGGATTGTCAGTGCAGGTTCGATGGGCTGAATAGCCTCCTGCAGTGTAGGATTCTATGAAAGCATCAACTTCCCTGTTCTCTCCACTCTTTGTCTCACATTTCTGTCAATTTTGTTGCCCCACCTGCAGCGTGTTGCCAGTATTTTCTGTTTTCCTTTCTCAGGACATATTCCTACTGAAATGTTAACCTGTCTTTTCTCATGCAGATGCTGTGAAATCTCTTGTGTGTTTTCAGCATTTTCTTTTTCTCTTCCGTATTTCCAGTATTTGCTATTTCTTTTTTAATTTCTAATTTTAATTGTAGGTTAGGTATATATTCAGTGAAAGCTCTTTATATTGCATAATTTGCTTTAATTAGATGTGCTAATTAATCATATACACATTGTTGACTATATTTGTTGTGCTTTAATATTGTATTAATCCTGTTCTTGCAGTTACACTAGCTTCCCTGTGCTAACACCAGAGCTATTTGATAGACCAGTGGGTTTATTAAAAACTCCAGCTAGCAGGTTAACTTCAAAAAATAGTTGTCCCAACAGTCCAGCACCAATGGGCAGAAGAACTAAGCAGGTACAACATGACTAATATTTATTTTCTGATATGCCTTCATATAATGTGTGTGAATTATTATGTCCTCTTGGTATAATGTAAGATTGAAAACTCTTAAGTTTGAGCACAGTAAGAAGTCTCACAACACCAGGTTAAAATTCAACAGGTTTATTTGGTAGCACGAGCTTTCAGAGTGCTGCTCCTTCATCAGGTGAGTCACTGATGATAACTTACCTGATGAAGGGGCAGCACTCCAAAAGCTAGTGCTACCAAATAAACCTATTGGACTTTAATCTGATCTTCTGAGACTTCTTACTGTGCTCACTCCAGTCAAATGCTGACATCTCCACATCATGGCTACCACTTAAGTTTGGGGGAGGTATGTAAATGATTGGGTAGTATTGTTAGAATGAGAATGTGTAACTGGGTAAAGTCTGGTGTCATGTGTTTTATGACTTCAATATATAAAAAGTTTGCCAGTTTCCCTTTAAAGCAGCAATGTTAAAATTGTGAACAGTTTGAATTCATACTTGGTTCACACATTTCATTTAACAATCTTAATCATTATATTGTGTTGGATTTCAGGAAATAAAATCAGCTCAAAAAATTGCAAAGCGTTATTCATCAATTCCTCAGATGTGGTCAAAATGTCTTCTGCGTCACTGCTATGGTCTTTGGTTCATTTGCCTTCCTGCTTATGTGAAAGTTTGCCATTCGAAAGTCAGAGCTCTTCGGACTGCTTACGATGTGCTGAGAAAAATGCAGGTTAAGAAGCTGGAGCCACCTGATGAGGTATGGGATACTGCCATGCCTACACCATGACGGCAAACAATGACTTCAGTACTGTATTAACATATGAATCAGTGGGAGAGGAAAGAATTAATAATAAAAAGCATATTTACAAACATACAAATTAGGAGCAAAAGTAGGCCATTCGGTCCCTCAAGCCTGACCTGCCATTTTCATGGCTAATCTGATTACTGCTTCTAATTTCCTGTCCACGCCCAGTAGCCTTTGATATGTACTTTAAAACTGAATGGTTTCCATTTTTCCCCTGCCAAAATAACCCCAGTTGAATTTTAGTGTCGCTAAATCAGCGTTCCGCCCTACTTGGTTTTCGTCTCCTGCACTCTGATCTAGAATGATGAGTGCTAATATCTGACACTTTGTTTATGGAGAGGCGATAGCCTAGTGGTATTATCACTAAATTGTTAATCCAGAAACTCAGCTAATGTTCTGGGGACCTGGGTTCAAATCCCGCCATGGCAGATGGCAGGATTTGACTTCAACAAAAGAAAATCTGGAATTAAGAATCAACTGATGAAACCATTGTTGGAAAAAACCATCTGCTCCACTAATGTCCTTTAGGGAAGGAAATCTGCTGTCCTTACCTGGTCTGGCCTACATGTGACTTCAGAGACTCAGCAATGTGGTTGACTTGTAATTGCCCTCTGAACAAGGGCAACTAGGGACGGACAATAAATGCTGTTCAGCCAGCGACATACATTCTGCATTCTCTCCTTTCCCTCTTTATGAGCTGTATGCTTTGTCTGTACAGCCCGCAAGAAACAATAGTCTTCTACGAATGAATAAAAAAAAGACTCTTCGATTTGAAAGGCAGTGTCCGTGTGTTGATTTGATTTGATTTATTATTGTCACATGTATTAGTATACCCTGAAGACTATTGTTTCTTGCGTGCTGTACAGACAAAGCATACAGCTCATAAAGAAGGAAAGGAGAGAATGCAGAATGTAGTGTTACAATCATAGCTAGGGTGTGGAGAAAAATCAACCTAATGCAAGGTAGGTCCATTCAAAAGTCTGATGGCAGCAGGAAAGAAGCTGTTTTTGATTTGGTTGGGATGTGTCTTTTGCACCTTTTATCATTTTCATTGCCAGATATTAAAACTGGCTTTTCACCCTTGGAAATAATAATTTGTTTTTGAAATGACACTCTGCCTTAAGTTACAGTGCCGTTTTTACCTCCATTTGTGGTGTCCATCGGATGTAACTAAATTAAGCTTTCAAAAGCTTTGGTTGATGTAGACCATGGTCAGACATTGTTGCATATTGTGGCTGACACCTGAGTAACTTTGGAATAAATGTATTTGAGACATTTTCTGAAGTGTATTTTCTTGAGGATTTCTCACTGACGGAAGCTGTATTTTCTATTCTAGGTGTGTTACCGTGTTCTGATGCAGCTATGTGGGCAGTATGGGCAGCCAGTGTTGGCTGTCAGAGTTCTGTTTGAAATGAAGAAGGCTGGGGTTCATCCCAATGCTATAACATATGGTTACTACAATAAGGTATGAGCAGCTACATTTTTCTTGAGACTTCCTGGGTTGCATTTTTATTGTAACTTATTTTATTCCGATACGATTTATTTTTCTTTGCCTTGCTTTTTCCAAGACTGAGATGTCTGTTTTCATTCTCTGCCGGTGCTGTTCTTTGGCAAGCTGAAAACAAGTTTACTGAGCATACTAGGGGAGTGGAGCATGAGATATCATTCTGAATGTTCTCTCCCTTTGTAATCAAGGACTCGATATTGACTGGTGTGTGAATGCTGCAAGTTCCTCACTTTGATTACAAAGTTGGGGATCTAAAACAATCCATGTTAAATTAAAATGTGCTTTCTAATATTCTACTGCTATAGTGAAGCAGCTATCTTATTAATATCAGTCTTGTACAAGATTCTTGCTTTAATAGTTTATAGCATAATAGGAAACCCAGCTGTCGCTAGGTTTTAGAATTATAGTCTTGGGATAACAACTATGTTGGATCAACTTACGTGTTGAGTCAGTGTACTTGTGTGATTGATTTGCAAGTTTAAAAATCCCATGTTAAAGTGCAACCTATTCAGCAAAGTTTACTATGGAAAGGATTGAGAATTTTTGGGGAATATTTCCAAGTTTTACTAACAAGAAATCAATGTTCAACCATTGCACAGGGTGGAGTTAAGATATAAGAAATGGGTCAGGAGTAGGCCATTTGATCCATTGAACCTGTTTCTCCATTCAATACAACCATAGTAAGGAGTCTCACAATACCAGGTTAAAGTCCAAAAGGTTTCTTTGGAATCAAATAAAACTCCCAGTCCAAAGCCGGCATCTCCACATCATCAATACAACCATGTCTGACCTGACTGTGATCACAGGTCCACTTTCTTGCCTGTTTCTCCCAAACATGTGTGCAGTTTTGGGCGCCGCACCTGCGCAAAGATATTTTGGCCTTGGAGGGAGTGCAGAGGAGGTTTACTAGGCTGATACCAGAGTTGACGGGGTTGAGCTATGAGGAGAGGCTGAATAAACTGGGCTTGTACTCGTTAGAGTTTAGAAGAATGAGGGGAGATCTCATTGAGATGTATAAGATGATGAATGGGATGGATAGGATAGAGGTGGAGAGACTCTTCCCGCTCAAAAAAGACAGTAGGACTAGGGGGCACAGCCTCAAGATAAAAGGGGGGCGGTTTAGAACGGAGTTGAGGAGGAACTTCTTCACTCAAAGGGTGGTGAATCTCTGGAATTCTCTGCCCATTGAAGTGGTGGAGGCTGCCTCGCTAAATATTTTTAAGACGCGGGTTGATGGGTTTTTGATAGGAGAGGGGATTAAGGGTTATGGGGAGAGGGCGGGAAAGTGGAACTGAGCAGCGACAGATCAGCCATGATCTTATTGAATGGCGGGGCAGGCTCGAAGGGCTGGATGGCCTACTCCTGCTCCTATTTCTTATGTTCTTATGTGGACTCATTAACAATTGATGGCCTGTGTAACTCAGACTTGAATATATTCAATGACCCAGACTCCAGTGCTGTCTGAGAGAAGGAATCTCTCTTCACCCCTTGAATGGGAGATCCCCGGTTCTCCCCTGTTCTAGATGCCCCACGAGAGGAAACTTCATTCGGCACCTACAACCCTCTTTCAGAATCTTGTATGTTTCAACACATAGAATTCCAATGAGGGAAAAATTCCAAAGGGAAGACCCATCATCCGTGGTTAACTATAAAAGTTAAAGACAGTAGTAAACTTAAAGAAAAAACATATATTTGCGCAAAGATCAGAAAGTTGAAAAGAATATAAGGAACATCAAAGAATGATAAAAAGGTTGAAGAGGGATTGACTAGAGTATGACTGAGAACCAGCAAATAATATAAAGGCAGATAGTAAGAGTTTCTATTGATATTTTAGTAAGAAAAGAGTTAACAAAGTGAGTGTTGGTCTGATAGAAAGTTCATCTGGAGTGTGGCGGATTAATTAAACTGTTTTTTTACAGCTGTCTTCACTATAGAGAGTAGAAGTAACATCCCAGAAATAGCTGTAAATCAGGAAATAGAAGGGAGGGAGGAACTCGGGAAAATTACAATCACCAGGGGAGTGATACATTGTTGGGTCTGCAGGCTGACAAATCCCCAGGTCCAGTTGCACTTCACCCTGTGGTCTTGAATGAAGTGGTTAATGCAATAGATGATGCATTGGTGCTGATTTTCCAAAATTCCCCAGCTTTGGGGAAGGTTGTATTCGATTGGAAAATGGCCAATCTAACTCTTTTATTCAACAGGGGAAGGTGACAAAAAGCAGAAAACTACAGACGAGATAACCTAACATCTGTCATTGGGTAAATGTTAGAAGCATTATCAAAGAAGTTATAGCAGGTCACTTAGGAAAAAATCAAGGTAACCAGGCAGGCTCATTATGGTTTTATAAAAGGGAAGTCATGTTTATCCAATTTATTAGAGTTTTTTGGTGGTGTCACATGTGCTGATGATAATGGGGAACCGGTGGATGTATTGTGCTTGTTCATACATGCACAGATTCAGCATGGGTTACCACCTAAAAAAAGGGCAATGGAAATGGTGACTGTGTTATTCTTTGTCCCGAGAGCAGGCAAACACAACTAAGTTGACAAACCTTCACCAATCACCACCAGTTGAAATTGTTACATTCAACACAGATGAAATTCAGGCTTTTCCCAGTTTAAGGATGTACAAATTACATAAGAACATAAGAAATAGGGGCAGGAGTAGGCCATCTAGCCCTTCGAGCCTGCCCCGCCATTCAGTAAGATCATGGCTGATCTGTCGTGGCTCAGTTCCACATTCCCGCCCTCTCCCCATAACCCTTAATCCCCTCGCTTATCAAAAACCCATCAACCCACGTCTTAAAAATATTTAGCGAGGCAGCCTCCACCACCTCAACGGGCAGAGAATTCCAGAGATTCACCACCCTTTGAGTGAAGAAGTTCCTCCTCAACTCCGTTCTAAACCGCCCCCCTTTATCTTGAGGCTGTGCCCCCTAGTCCTACTGACCTTTCTGAGCAGGAAGAGTCTCTCCACCTCTATCCTATCCATCCCATTCATCATCTTATATGTCTCAATGAGATCTCCCCTCATTCTTCTAAACTCTTAACGAGTACAAGCCTAGTTTATTCAGCCTCTCCTCATAGCTCAACCCCCTCAACTCCGGTTTAGGAACAGGAGTAGGCCATTCAGCCCTTTTGAGCCTGCTCCGCCATTTAGTAAGGTCATTATTAATTTGATTGTGACCTCAATTCCACGTTCTGCTTACCACCAAAAAAACCTTTGAATCCCGTTGACCTCACCCCACCTGTCACAATCTACATAATCTTTTTCCCCTATCGTTCCCAGTCCATACCACTCAATGGACATTATTCCAAGTCTGCATCATTCTGAACCTCATCATTGAATCACTGTATTTGCAACCTCTGTAAACAAATATAATTTTGCTATACAAATGTACAGTTAGACAATGTTTTGTAAGATGATCATTAAAAAGTACCCTCATCAATTTCCACTTATCAATTTTGGTCTGAGGAAAAATAATTTGAACACTAGCAATCCATGATGCCACTGACTAAAATGGAACTAAACAGGATTGAGTTGGTTTGTACTCATTAGATGTGTAATGGTGCCTGAACACCGCTGTACAGTGATCCATCTCTTTAGAATATTTATCCCCTTTTTCAAACGGAGATGTGTGATTTCTCTGCTTGATTGAGTGACAGATTTAGTGGGTAAATTCTTCAATCCCCTCAATTATTGCACATTTCAAATTTGTTTTCAAAGGCAACATTTTTCACAGTTTATTTCTGTAAGTTACACAGTGCAGCACGTAACAAAGATATTGGTATTAATAGCAATGCCCCATCCCACCCATTTCATATCAGCATCTGTCACTGATTCAGTTGCTTATTTTGATGTTGGTGTATATTTTAGTCTGTAGCATCTTCACTCCTTTTCTCAAACCCTGTCCCTGAGCTATTGATTCCATTCTCCTCCTTAGCATCGACTCAAACTAGATCAAACAGTTTGCAACTTTGGCATCCTGTTCAACCCTGACTCCATGACAAGAGTGTCTACTTCCACCTCCAAAACTTGACTCCACTCTGACTTCAGCCTTCCTATTACTGAAACCATTAACAATGCCAGTCCTTCCACTTCTCTGTTGTTCCATAAATGCCAACTCATCCATTATTGTCTCCTATTCTATACCAAGTCCAATTTGCAAACTATCTCCCTCCTCACTGACCTCATTGTCTCCAGGATTCCAGTACTTCAGATTTAAAATTCTCACGCTTGTGTTTAAATCTTCTTTGTGGCCTCAACCTTTCCTATCAATGTAATCTTCACTCCTTGTTCTTTTGAATCTGGCTTCATGTACAATTCCCCAGTGCCACTGCAACCCAACACTGACGGGCTAGATCCTGCACTCCAAAATTCCATTACTAAATCTGTCTACCTCCCTTTCCTCATTTAGGGATCTCCTTAAAACACACCTATGTGACCAAGCTTTTAGTCTCCATCCTAATGGCGTGTTATCTGTTTTTTAAATTGCATCTTTATGAAGCGCTTTGGAATGTTTTCTAATGTAAATGTAATAAAAATGGCACTTTTCATGCACATCTGCCCATCATGTTTTACTTGTCATATGACAAATTTCTGTCATTTGGACTGTATGAGGATGCCTTCATAACTGAGGTTGACACAGGAACCTGGATCTCTCTAATTCCTGACTGACTTTGCCAATCACATTAGAAAAAAAGGCTTTGATCTGCAGCCTGAAGAGCTTTAACGTCACCCATATTGCTAAACATTTGGACTATGTGTCCTCGAAAGGAAGCTTTTCTCCTTTGGTTTGGCAAGGGGCTAATAATGGATCTCAATTGATTTTCTGCAGGCTGTTTTAGAGAGTACTTGGCCATCAAGCAACAGAGGCGGCTACTTTCTATGGATGAAGATAAGAAATGTTGTGCTTGCAACAGCTCAGTTCCGCAGGGCTTTGAGAAAGACCCCAGCAAACCCAGCACAGACTCCAGTGCTCTCGGGTAGGACTTACATCAGACAGACTGTGGAAATAAGAAAACATTTCCTGTGCAGCTAATCTATGCAGCGGCACATTTAGTCTTGCAGCTGATAAAGTTGGTAAATTTAGTTAAAGGTTGCAATTTTTCTATTTGTCACTCTCTAGGGCTTAATAGACCAAATGATTCTAATTTTACTTTTCTGTTTGAGAGGAGTTTCTTAACCTTGGTTTAATTTTAGAGTTCTAATCAAGGATACGGGAAAACATATAGTTCAAGTAATGTTTAAAATTATCTTAGCATATTGCCCCAATTGCTATTCAAGATTACTGTCAATCTAGCAATTCTACCACTTTCGGTGTAATAACATGTAAACTTAGTCTTATACGTAAATACCCCTTTTGCTTCCTGCCACAAAGGTTTAATGTTGCACACAATAGGCATGTGTAGTTGTATGTTAGCATGGGCAGGAGGCTTGTGGTGCCGCTGCCACAGTCTGTGAGATCACCTAGTTTACAGAGACTGTGAATCAAACCTGGCACATTCTGCTTCATGTAGAACATCTGATGAAGGCAAAGCATTACTGACCCATGAATTGCAGAGGCCACTATGTTTATGCTTTGTTTGAGATGGAGCAGGCAGATGCCATGTCTATAGGGACCTATGCTATTGCAGAGCACCATGCTGCGTAGAGGGCATTTAACAGAGGTATCATCAGTTATAATTTGATTCCAATTTAGTTTTGATGTATTTACATACTCATTATGCTTTTTACAGCTAATCTGTTACAATTTTTAAAAATTGCTGTTCCTGTAACTGGAATATTTTAATACTGAGGTAAAATCTATAAGAGTCTATTTCTGCGGACGGAGTACTACAACCTCTGTTTATTTCAATCAACACAGTTGGGCCTTGAGTCCATATTTATTGGGGATACTCTTTTGACTTGCTGCTGTCAGCAATACAACATGATGTCAGTGGTGCTAGCTGTACCTAACACTCTGTCCAGTGATGGAGCAGCGTCCATATGGTTCAATATTCTGACAGAATCATTTAGAGCTGTTCAGCAGTTATACTCTACTCAGACTAATATGGTCTTGTACCTCTTAACTACAGAATCAGTCACCGATTTAGACTGCCGATTTCACAAAGATTCGCCTCTGATACCACGGCAGAAATACAGTGTCGCAATGAGAGGGGACAGGAAGTCCAAATGCTGTTTTTCCAGAATGAACGAATGTTCCAGATGCTCTGTTTTAGTGTAAAACCAAAGCATTGATCAGTGCTTGCTGGAATTGTGCATGGAAGGATGTCTGGTGGGATGGGGTCTGATTCGGCTTTGAATGGTCGAATAGCATGCAACACTTGTGGTCACTGCAATCACTGGAATAATTACAGCTTGTGCCACTTACTGATTCACCCACACAATGGTGCTTTTAGATGACAAGGGGAGCTAATTGGCTAGGTGGTTCCTAGTAACTTGCTCTAATCTGTTCTGTTCTCTAAGCAGATGGCAGTGACCTGGATGCTGTTAGCCACGGCAGCATGGATAGCTCTAATGACACTAACACTGTGGAGCAACCTCAGTTCAGCTCTGAGCTAATGAAAGTAGATTCCACTGATGATAGATCTAGTACAGGTACATTTAACAGTATCACCGATATCTGTCAACTCAAACTTCTTTTATCTTTTGTTTTTCGTTCATTGCTTTCTGTTGTTCCCGCTTGTCTATCTGCTTGTTTGTGATCACCTACTTGTGTCCATTTTATGTGGCTTTTGGTTTCCTGCTTATCATGATGACCTGTTCTCTTCCACTCCCTGCTTTACTATTGTCCACCATATCATCTACCCTTGTGTGTACATTCTCTGCACGCAGTTAGGCTTGGCTGTAGCTTGAGTTATGGATATGGCAGTCAGGAGTCCTTGTATGAAAGAGTTCCATCTTTCTCTCCCTGGATTTGCTCAGAAATGAAGAGTGACCGTATGTTTTCAGGTAATTGTCTGATGGCCACCATGTGTTTTCTCTGTCCTTTTTCTGTTTCTGATCTAACTGATCTCCTTGTAACTTTTAATTTTCCTGTTAATTCCTTGTTCTTGTCATTCTTGAAAATGAAGAAAATTGCATGATTTTTTTCCATTCTAAGGCGTTAGAGTATATTTAAAATAACCCTAGGTAACAATCCAATAAAAGGCTGCTGCCCCAATAATGCAGAATGCTGTTTGCTTCTTGAATTAGTGGATTGGTCGTTTCTGGAAAGTACTTTCCAATCCTGAGTGGCCACTATGCTCCCAGGTGCCTGTTAGGTCACCTCTGTCACCAATGGACACACACTAACTGCCCAGAATGATTTTCCTACTTGTTTTTCCTCTCCTTCCTATGGAAGGCTGTTTAAAATACACTTAGTGTTTCACCCAGGTTGCAAATTTATCTATTGCGAGTCATAGTCAATAAGTCTCAATGCAGCAGGCTGGTGCATGAACCAGCGTTTTATATTTGAGAGTGCAATTCAGAGCACACATTCACTTCTAATTTCCTCAGTGCACGAGTCACTGTGATCAGATGTTAACTGATTAATTTACTAGTGTTAATTTGTAGTGCTAAAGTTCAGTATTTCAACAAGTTTACAATTTGCACGCATGATGTGTTGCGGATTCTATTGTTTAAACACCTACCAAATTATCGAATGTTACAAGAAACAGAAGATAGTATTAAGGCATTTGTGGATCCATTTCTCTCCTCCTTCTTTGTCTCAAAGATCATGAATCACTTGCAAGATTATTTGCTTTGGATGATTAATTATAATCACTGCAAAAAGTGCAAAATAGGGCAGAACAAATTTCTGAACAAACATTCCAAATGCATATTTGAGTCTTGCTCTGCGTGTGTGTAGCTCACCCACTAATTTGCACTCCATTGATTTTAACAGAACCCTTGAGTAAACATTCAAACTAATCCAACTAATGTCTTTTGTATTTAAAAACATTCTCTGCAAAGTTCATGTTTGCCAGTAATGCCTTTCATCTGCTTGTTAAAAAGCCGCTGGCCAACATAAACCTGAAAGTTGATTTGTTTAACCTGTGCATTGTAGTTTATTTTCATGTCTCATTTTCAATGCTTGGTTAGAACTGTGTGTGTATTTTGGATATGTGCCATCACACTAATTCTGAACTGGTTACTGATCATCTACTGATTAAAGTCATTTTTCATTGGTGCTGAAGTTGGAATATCCCTTTGGAGTAATGGAATTATTTTTATTTATTATACTAAAGCAGTCCAGGACCATATGTAAAAAGACTGGGACAATATTCAGGTTTAGGCTGATAAGTGGTGAGTAATATTCATGGCACAGAAATGCCAGGAAATGGCCATCTCCAACAACCATCTTTCTTCAATATGCAATGGCATTACTATCACTAAATTCCTCACTAACAATATCCTCAGGGTTACTACTGACCAGAAACTGAACTGGAATAGCTACGTAAATACCGTGGCTGCAAAACCAGGTCAGAGGCTGGGAATTCTGCAGCGAGTAACTCACCACCTGACTCCCCAAAGTCAGTCCACCATCTACAAGGCACAAGTCAGGAGTGCGATGGAATACTTTCCAATTGTCTAGTAGAGTGTAGCTCAAACAGCTCTTGAGAAGCTCAACACCGTCCAGGACAAAGCACCCACTTGATTGGCACTCCATCCACCACCTGAAATATTCACTGACATTTACAAGGTGCATTGCAGCAATTCACTGAGGCTCCTTCAACACCACGTTCCAAATCAGCAACTGCTCCCACCCAGACGGATGAGAGCAGCCGATACATGGGAACACCATCACTTGGAGGTTCCGCTCCAACTCACTCGCCATCCTGACTTGCAAATATATTGTTCTTGCTTCACTGTCGCTGAGTCAGAATCCTGGAATTCCATTCCTAAGAGCACTGTGGATGTATCTACACCACATAGACTGTGACAGTTCCAGAAAGCAGCTCCCCACCACTTATGAAGGGCAGTTAGGGATGGGCAATAAATGCTGGCCTAACCAATGACGCCACATCCCATGAATGAATAAAAAAAGACCTGCTTTTTTAAGGAATAAAAAGGGGCTGAAATGCAAATCTGACATTAGTCATAAGGTGAGAATCTGGTGTCTCCACTGTGAGATCTGGAAGCAGAACTCAGCTACTACTACGCAGTAAGGAGGATGAGGGACAAGGTGGCACTCCAATGCTGGCATGGTACACCTCCTAGTGGCTAATTGGAGAAATAAAATGAAATGTGTTTTGGGAATCAGTGAATTCCTCGACCTTTTGATGAAACATGGTGCATTAGAGATAAATGAGGTTGGGGGAGGATTAGAAATTATTGTCCTTTTTGTATTTGGTTTGAAATTTGCTTTAAGGATTGTTTATTTGTGTGAAGGAGCAGAGATTTTTGTATATTTTCCAGGGGATCTAGCTATTGAGAGCCCAGGATAAAGCACAATCTATTTGTTGTTGTGACAATGATTACCCATTCGCAAAGATTGCTGACATTGCTCATTAGTCCAATTAGTCACCACCACCACAACGATACTAGTTACAAATAAACACCCTTTGTTTAATCTAAAATTTACAAATGCCTGTGTGTCTAGTTATGTCAATAAGAAGTCTCACAACACCAGGTTAGAGTCCAACCAGTTTATTTGATAGTAATCTCACAAGCTTTTGGAAACAGTGTTTCTTCTACAGGTGTGTGGAAGGTGACGAAGGAACACCGTTTCCAAAAGCTTGTGAGATTACTATCAAATAAACTGGTTGGACTCTAACCTGGTGTTGTGAGACTTCTTACTGTGTTTACCCCAGTCCAACGCTGACATCTCTACATCATGTCTAGTTATGAGTCAGAACACTAGTCCTGTCCACTACTCTTGTCTGAAGGTGATGTGAGTTCAAGGTGGAATTGATGGTTCCTGGAGTTCTAAAATAATGTAAAATGACTGCCAGCCCAGAGAGGAGTTCTGTATCAATGCAGCATTTTATTTCAAGTTAGTGCTGAATCTTGGAGTGCAGTGTTAAAAATTTAAAGTTAAAGTTTATTTATTAGTCACTAATAGGCTCACATTCACACTGAAACGAAGTTACTGTGAAAATCCCCTAATTACCACACTCCGATGCTTATTCAGGTACACTGAGGGAGAATTTAGCATGGTCAGTTCAGCTAACCAGCATGTCTTTTGGACTGTGGGAGGAAACTGGAGCACCTGGAGGAAACCCATGCAGACACGGGTAGAATGTCTGTGCAGAATCTGCACAATGACCTTGGCCAGGAATTGAACGCTGGTGCTGCGAGGTAGCAGTGCTAACCACCATGTCGGCCCATGCAGTGTGGACCTAGCAACTAGAATTTCCATATCAGCCAGCATCATTGTCAAGCGCTGTGGCAGCTGGACATGAATCTCAGCCTTCTCAGCCCCGTGCCAGATTCACATCTCCTTGCCTGCAAATAGTGGCTGAATGTACAGTTCTTCAGTTGCATGCCACCTTTTACACGATTACTGCATTCAGAGTCTGGGAGGAAAACCAAAAAGAGCTACTCTTGCTTCTAAAATGTGTCATAAGAACTATGAGCAGGAATAAGCCATCTGGCCCCTCAAGCCTCTTTGCCATTCAGTAAGATCATGGCTGATCTTTTTGTGGACTCAGCTCCACTTACCCTCCAGCTCACCATAACCCTTAATTCCTTTACTGTTCAAAAATTTATCTATCCTCGTCTTAAAAACACTCAATGAGGTAGCCTCAGCTGTTTCACTGGGCAGGGAATGCCACAGATTCACAACCCTTAGTGTGAAGAAGTTCATAACATTCAGCAGCCAGATACCCTCTGCTAGCCTCGGAAGGAGAAAATATGTAGCCAGCTAAATGTGACACTGGGGGAAAGGAGAAAATACACTGCAAAACAAAACTTGTTCAATATTAGAAAGCATACATGTGTTTTAAAGAAATACACATCAATACCTTATTGCCATAAATGTATTTTTTGTATTTAAGGTGGGCAGTCAGATCTTGGATATAATTCCTTATCGAAAGAGGAAGTTAGACGGGGAGACCTGTCTTCAGCCCTTGGATCTGAGCAGTCTGCTGTGGCTCAAGCACTGGATAAAGATGACAAGAAAGAGAGTGACTCCAGTTCATGTATATCCTCCCTTCTTATGGTTTTTACTTATTTGTAAAGAGAACTGTTGTGTGTAACTTGAATGTATGAAATAATAGGGTCAAAGTTGTTTAATGTTTGCAAATTATTAAGCAGCCAAGCCAGGCATTTCTTACTGAAAATCTGTGAAATTATGTAGAAAACAGTGTTTGAAGTTTTCTTCACATTTGAAAGATGCATTAGACTTAGAGAAATGTTGTTTCACAAAAAGCTACGTAGGAATAATGCCTAGAAACAGGAGTAAGTTTGAGAAAAGAGGTGTTTTATAAACATCGGTCTCCCTTATCTGTATCAGTAAATAACTAAACAACTCATATAAAATTGATTTGATTTGCGTTTCTGAGTAGCTTGCCATTCAGGACCTTGACAGGGCAGTCAAATAGAAAATAAGATAAACTTCCATTAGTTTGATTAAAATATTCAGATTGTTCCAGAATACTTGAGTGACCTTAAGACAGCAATCATATCAATGGTTAATGAACTACAAAGTTGTAACTCAAGGTTTTAAAAACTGAGTTAATCTTCAAGATAAAATTGCAGCAGGCCTGTCCAATACAAGCCCGTGAAGCCATCCCCTATTGTGGCCTCAGACACTGCTTTCAAAATGCCAGTTACTGGAGTGAAAGATTCTGAAAGAATGTGAGCCTGTCAACAAACAAGGTGGGAGAGATGCAGTCTGTGACTGGAGGACCATCCATCATGGGGGGAGTGGGGGAGGGGTGGTGGTGAGCATGTGATTGTGTGATTGTGATGGTGTGCAGGGTGAGTGAGGGTGTGCAGGGTGAGTGAGTGTGTGCACGTGTGAGCACTCAGTCTCATGATTCCCACTCACCCTCAGCCGTACACAGCAACACACAATCATGCCCACTTATATAATGGATGAGGTGAGCGAGTGACCTTCAAGAGGTTGTGAGTGAACCCAACAGACTGCCCCCCTCTCACTGTAATGGTGAGCATTATTAATTACTCTTTTTCAATTATCAGTTTATTGCTTTAACATTGCTTTGTTTTTGCTCAGCAAGTTGTTGTATTTCTTCATGCCACAGCTTTATTTTGAAATTTACATTTAATGTTGTGCCAAGACTTTCTGAAATCTCCCTTGTAGCGACGTTGGGCAAACCAGGGTTACAGCTTTCAGACTGCTCCAAGTTCTCCGTGGATTTTATTGAATTCTGCAGCAGTTTTGTGTCTCTCTGCTGGTTAAAGCTGACCACATGAATGCCTGCTTTTAGCACGCTCCTTGTTGTGAAGCCATGATAGGGTTGCTTCAGTTGGCCTTTGCTTCCTGGGCTAGAGAAGAAAATAAAAATCTAGATCGCTGATCACAACTCCTGCTGGAAGCAAATGTTTAGGAGCATTTGCTGAGGTCACAAACTGGCTGTATGCAGAATATTTGTTCAAGAATTACAGTAACGCGCGGTGCAGAGTGTGTGATATCTGATACACTCGCAGAGGGAAGACAGTTGATTTAAAAAGTTGTAAAGTGTAGTGCCACCAGTTCAAATCAAAAGAAATTGTTTAGCTGTTCATGCTTGTCGCATAATTGATCAATGTTTTTTTTTTACAGTATCTGAGAGTGAAAGTGCAAAGGGCAGTGGAGATTGTCTGCCTCATTTGGATTTTCAAGGAAGCAGAAGTGACTTAAAACCTGTGACCAGAATTGTAAAGATGAACTGCAGTTTCGAAACTGCTGAACCAAACCAGACCATTGAGGAAAACAATGGTGTGTAATTCAGAATGTTGATAACTAGGAGTTAGACTTGAAGATTATCATTCTCTGCCACACTTATAACTTTGTAAATTATTCAGTGCTGAAAGGATTTAATTTGTTGAGAAGAGTTTTAAATTAAAGCATTATTGTGTGTTCTTTTTGTACAAAGATTATAAAGGACACCAGGGGAGCAATCTGCTCTTCATTTAACCATTTGCAGAGTTTTTTTTAGAGAACTCTCCAGCTGGGTTGCCTGGTTAACCTCAGGAACCCAAGTTCAATTTCAGCCTCGGGTCACTGTGTGTGGAATTTGCACATTCTCCCCGTGTCTGCATGAGTTTCCTCCAGGTGCTCCAGTCCCCTCTCTCTTCTCCCGCCACCGCCCCCCCCCCCCCCCCCCCACACATACACACACATACACACACATACACAGTGCTTCACTCTACTAAGGATTAAATCATTTTTAACATGCATTTTGTAAAGATCTTCACTGTGTTCCTCTCGCCCTTGTGAAATGGATATGCAGGGTGAAGCATAATGCCATGTGAGCAATGCTTCAACAGTGATTACATCAGACAGACCATCCCCCCCCACATTGCAATTGCAAAAACAGGGGAATCTTATTTTATATGTAATGTGTGCTGGTACAGGCATGCCGAATTATTTTTAAGACTGGCCTCAAATATTTTGGTAGATATTGTACCTCCTGTTTCTATGTGCTTGTGAACAAGTCACTGTCCTACCGAATTCAGTTGGTTTACACTGCAGAACAGATTTGGAAAATGGCAAAAACTTTGGAATAGCTTATGTGGATATGGTGGATGAACAGTCAAAGGTACATCATTAACACAGCTACTGGCATGTGCTCTTGAGTTACTGCAAAGTGCATTCAAGATTTTATAATTGTGGCCCAGTATCAGGGCAAGCTTTGTACAGACTAACACTGTCATCAGTCGCAGCACAGATATTCCCATGGTAAGATGTCTAAACAGTGAGGTAACTTAGCTTCCAATTAATGATCTAATGTAGCTGATAAACTTTTTCAGTTCCCATTCATCAAGTGGTTTTTCCAGGTCTGATGTGAGCAGATGATGCTTTTTACAGAATCGCAGAAGGAGGCCATTTGGCCCATCATTTTTGCACAGGCTGTCCAAACGACCATCATGATTCCAGCACCCTGTTGATTTTGAACATCGCTATCAAATCTCCTCTTAGTCTTCTTCTGTCCAAGGAAAACAGTTCCAAACTCTCCATATCTATCCTCAAATGGAAGTTCTTATCCCTGGAACCATTCTTGTAAGCCTTTTCTGAACTTTCTCCAATGCATTCACATTCCTCCTGTATGACACCCAGAACTGTGCAGAATAGTACAGAGGTCTAACTAGTGACTTGTATAAATTCAGCATAACCTCCTTGCTCTTGTATTTGATGCCATTGTTAACAAAGTCCAGGATACAATATGTTTTATTAACTGCTCTCTCCACCTTTCATGCTGCCTTCAATGATTTTTGCACCTATATACCCAGGTTCCTCTGTTCCTGCAGCTGCTTAAGAATTTTACCTCTTGTTTTATATTGTCTCTTCAGTTTGAAGGCGAGCAGGTTAAATGGATTGGCCGTGGTAAATTGCCCCTTGGTGTTCAAAGATGTGAAAGTCAGGTGGATTGGCCAAGCTGAGTTCCCCCTTAGTGTCCAAAGATGTGTAAGTTAGATGCGTTAGCTGTGGTAAATGCACTGTGTTAAGGGAATCAGGGTGGGTTTTTCGGAAAAAAGGTTCTTTAAGAGAGGCAGTGTAGATTGGATGGACCGGATGACCTCTTTCTGCACTGTAGTGATCCTGTAGGGATTTTATGTTCTGCTTACCATATTGTATCACCTCACATTTTTCCACATTGAACTTTATTTTCCACCTATCTGCCCACTTCCCCAACTTGCCTATGTCCTTTTGAAGTTCTGCACTATCCTCTTCACAATTTACAATACTTTCAAGTTTTGTTTCATCTGCAAACTTTGAAATTGTCCCCTGCACACCATAATCTAGGTCAGCAGTCTCCAAACTCTGATCCGGATGCGGCCCACTGCAGGCCAGATGTGGCCCGCAGGCCATAGTTTGGAGACTCCTGATCTAGGTCATTAGTATACATCAGGAAAAGCAAGGCTCCCAATACTAAGCCCTGGGGAACAATGTTACAAGTCTCCCCCCCACAGCCTGAAAAATATCCATTGTCCTTTACTCTCTACTTCCGATTATTCAACCAATTTTGTATCTATGTTGTTACTGTCCCTTTATTCCATAAGCTATAACTTAAGTCTGTTGTGTGGCACTGTATCGAATAGCTTCTGAAAGTCCACGTACACCACATCAACAGCATTCCCCACATCAACCCTTTCTGTTACTGCCTCCAGCAAGTTAGTTAAACATGATTTCCTCTTTAGAAATCCTTGCTGACTCTTCCTAATCTATCCACATTTTTTCCATGTGGCTATTTATTTTATCCCAAATAATTGTTTCTAGAATCTTGCCCATTACTGATGTTAAACTGACTGCTCTGTAACTGCTGGGGCAATACTGACAACGTTTTTTGAACAAGGGTGTCGCATTTGTAAATTTCCAGCCCTCTGCCACCTCCCCTGAGTCTAGAGAAAACTGGAAGATTATGGTCAGCGCCTCTGCAACTTCCATTCTCACTTGCTTCGCGATATTTTGATGCATCTCATCCAGTCCTGGAACCTTCTCAACTTTCAACACCAACTGTCCATCCAACACTTCCTCCTTATCGAGTTTTAACTTTTCTATAGACAGAGTTTCCTTGTCTGTCATCATGTCCTGAGTAGCATCTACCTGCTTGGTAAAGATGGATGCAAAGTATTCATTTAATATCTCAGCCATGCCCCCAACCTCTGTGTAAATACCCTTTTAGATTTTAATCAACACTACTCCTTTTACCCTTTACTGTTCCTTTGCTTTTAGAAGACTTTGGGATTCTCCTTTATGTTGGCTGTCTGCATTTTCTCACAATCTCCCTTCTCTAATGTGCTTCTTTCCCTCTTTGAACCTTTTATAATCCTCTTGGTTTGCAACTGTATTTTCTACAGTTAAGCACACTTTTCTTTCTTTATCTTAACTTCTACCTCCTTTTACACCCAGGGAGCTTTGGATTTGTTTGCGCTACATTTCAAGAAAAATCAATGATCAAGATCTGTTTAATTCAAATAAAGTTCCATACCTCTACAGAACTTTGTATTAATTGAAAATATTTAATGTCTGATTACAGAAAATGCGGCAGGATTGCTGTTTACGACATCCTTTGATAATGCTGCATATCCTGATCCTGCATTAACACATGGTGACACTTTGCGCAAGAGGCACAAGAGCGCTATGGAGCCTGGCTTGAAGGAACGAATGGTGTGGGGAGGCAGGAACCGCAGTCTTAGTGGTGATGCTTTTTCAGGACTTATGATGCACAGAGGAAGCATGGACACTGACCCTAGGGAAATTGCAGAAAAATTGGGTGCTGATGCTAAAATACTTTCAACAGCTTTACAAATGGCTGCAAGGCCAAACACGCTAGAGATTATCAAACCCAGGCATCTGTGCAAACAGGTGAGCTTAAATCTAGAAAAGGAACTGAGTGACGAAGAGACACCATATGACTTGGATGAAACATCAACCAATGTGGAGGAAGATAAAACGGACTCACCTGCTATCTTCGACTTGGAAGATCTCGACAGTGAGCCTGATTATGGAAAATCTAATGGGAAACCTAACCAAAACCCAAGGCGAGAGCTGCAATCCAAGAAATTACAAAGGAGTATGAGTGCAGGAGCAGGGATCAAACTAGCAGAAAGAAGAGGGGTTCAAAGAGGTTATGACCCACTTTCTCTTATAGTAGCAGAAACCAATCAAGAGAAAGAGGATGAAGAGGAGGATGAAGACTATGATAAATGTCTCTTCACTCCTTCCACTCGACGAAACCTGGCTGAAGAAATAGAGATGTACATGGAATCCATGAGTAGCCCTTTGGCGAGCCGAACACCCAGCATGGATTTCTCAAAAACAGATGATGATACCGCAACATCATCTAGTTGTAAAGGCCTACCTGTGGGGAAGGAGTCAAGGAGATCCAGTCTTCCGACAGGCTCACCCAGAATATCAGGACTCTGTCGATCCAGGACGTTTCAACCACATGCAAAGGGAGAATTCCATGCTAAGCGAAGAGAGAGGCTCTGGTCCTCACCCACATATTCTCCAAGCAACAACAGGAGAATGGGCGTTCGAGAGACAGGTGGAGCTTTGACTCTCATGTCTCCACCTCCTTTTAAACTGGACTCATTGCTACCACCTACTTTTGATGTGCTAAAACACAGCATGTTCTCTGCTGGGAAGGGAGTGGCAGAAAAGGCAAGCAAGTGGTACACCAAGTTGGCAACATATGCTGTGCCCATCAAAGATAATGGCAAGGTATGATTTTGTGTTTTGGAAGTTTTAAAATGAGGCAGAGCATTTTAAATGAATCATAGGTCATACTACACAGAATTAGTGCATTCAGCCTCTTGCATCTGTGCTGGCTCTGAAGGAGCAATTCACCCATTGCTATTCCCACACCTTTTCCCCATAGCCCTGCAAACCTTTCTTTTTCAGATAATGATCCCAATTCCCTTTTGAAAACCTCAACTGAAGCTGCCTCCACCACAATCTCAGGCAGTGCATTACAGACCTTAACCATTCATCGTGCATTAAACCTTTTCCTTCCTTTGATTTGGGTGTGGTTCCTTGAATAAATTGCAGGATTATGCTAAAAAGAATTGGGATACAAGATTGGGCAACACAATAGCACAGTGGTTCGCATTGCTACCTCACAATGGCAGGGACCCGGATTCAATTCCCAGCTTGGGTGACTGTACGGAGTTTGCAAGTTCTCCCCTGTGGATTTCCTCCGGGTGCTCCGGTTTCCTGCCACAGTCTAAAGATGTCGGTTCAGTTTATTGGCTATGGTAAATTGCCCCTTAGTGTCAGAGACTAGCAAGGTATATATGTGGGTTTACGCAGATAAGGCCTGGGTGGGATCGTTGTCGGTGCAAGCTCCATGGGCTGAATGGCCTTTTTCTGCACTGTAGGGACTCTATGATTAAATTGGGCAGTTTTCTTGAAGAACCACCTTGGGTATGATGGGGCAAATAGTTTAGGCTGAATTTTGCATGTTAAAATGGGCTCAGGCCACAACAACTTCAGAAGAGTTTGCTGTGTGAGTTTCTGCACTCTTTTTTTCTGTGTGAAATTAGTAAAGCATCACAGTACTCATCCTCCTTTAGGTCCCATGCCCTAAGAGGGTGTTTGTGACCATGGACTTTCATTGGATCAGTCGATGATTACGCTGGGCAAAATACTGCAGTGGTTTGCCTTCTCTTTTTGTAGTATGGTCAACCAGGATATTCTGCTGCTCCTAGTGCCTGCTATCAGGCATATTGGAAGGATTTAGAGACTGATAATCAACCTATTTGGTTAGGTTATAAGTGCACTTTCTGTGACCATCAAGTCTTCACAAAGGAAGACATGATTAACGTACTAGAAGTTCTGACAGAAATCAGTTTTAGTGAATAGCTGAAGGAAATCAACATTAGCAGAGAAATGGTTGTGGGGAAATTGAAGATGGATAAATCTCCGGGGCCTGATCATCTTCATCCCAGACTAAAGGAAATGGCCCTGGAAATAGATCCATTGGTGGCTATTTTCCAAAATTCTTTGGACTCTGGACTGGTTCCTACAGATTAGAGGGTAGCTAATGTGAGCCTGCTATTCAAAATGGAAGGTAGAGAGAAAACGGGGAATGAGAGACTGATGAATCTAACATCAATTTGATTTGATTTATTATTGACACGTGTATTGATATACAGTGAAAAATATTGTTTCTTGCATGTTACATAGACAAAGAATATCGATCATGGACAAGGAAAGGAAAGGATGCAGCATGTAGTGTTACAGCCATAGCTTGGGTGCAGAGAAAGTCCATTATCAAGGATTTCAAGGCTAAATCGGTTAGGAATGCATTCTCTGGAGTTTAGAAGAGCAAGAGGGGATCTCACAGAAACTTACAAAATTCCAACAGGGTTAGACAGAGTAGACTGAGAAAGGATGTTCCTGATGGTGGGGCAGTCCAGAACTAGGAATCATAGTTTGAGGATATGGGATAAACCTTTTGGAACTGAGGTGAGGAGAAATTTCTTCACCCACAGAGTGATGAATGTGTGGAATTCACTACCACAGAAAGTAGCTGAGGCCAAAACGTTGTGTGATTTCAGAAAGAAATTAGATATAGCTTTTGGGGATAGAAGGATCAAAGGATATGGGAGGAAGGGGTGGATCAGAATATTGAATTTGATGATCAGCCATGATAATGAATGACAGAGCAGGCTCGAAGGGCCGAATTGTCTATTCCTGCTTCTAGATTCTATGTTTCTAAGACCTAAAATAGAACTTGAACCTGGAGCTTCTAGCCCAGAGGTAGGAATGCTACTACTGTGCCACAGGGGCTTCCCACACTATTGTTCTATGGTTTAACAAATAGAGTTCTTTTACCAAATGCAAATTGTAAGATTTATTGTAAATGTAAAGCATAAAAAACCTATAGTCTCTGTTCTGTGAAAATGTTTTCTGTTTCAACTTAAAATTTCAGGGGCGTTATTCAGAGAGAAGTAGCAGCTGCTCAATTGCAGCACAGGATCCTGATGCATCCTCTTTAAATGAGGAAATATATGATGACTTGGATAGACTGGCATCACCTCAAACTAGCAGCACATCCACAGGTGAGGCCAAAGGATGGGGCCTGAGACAAGCTAGTTTGGACAGCTGCGGAAATCATGATGGGACACCTAGACAGCACCTGCACATTGGTAAGTGAAGTCTCGGACTGCAGAATGATAAGGTGCCTCACAAAAGGTTGCTTCAGAAGGTTAGGGTGCACAGAGTTGGGGGTAAGATGTTTAGCGTGGTCAGAGGACTGGTTGTCTAATAGGAGGCAGAGAGTTGGTATCAATGGGTGCTATTCTGATTGGCGGTTGGTGACTAGTGGAGTGCCGCAGGGATCGGTGCTGGGGCCTCAGCTATTTACCATTTATATAGATGATCTGGAGGAGGGGGCTGAGTGTAGGGTGACGAAATTTGCCAATGACACGAAGATGAGTGGAAAAGCAAATTGCGCGGAGGGTGTGGAAAGTCTGCAGAGGGATCTGGATAGGCTGAGCGAATGGGCGAGGACCTGGCAGATGGAGTATAATGTTAGCAAGTGTGAGGTTATCCACTTTGGCAGAAATAATAGTAGGAGGGATTACGATTTAAAGGGCGAAAAGCTGCAGCATGCTACGGTGCAGAGGGACCTGGGGGTCCTTGTGCATGAGTCGAAAAACCCAGTCTGCAGGTGCAGCAGGTGATCAAGAAGGTGAATGGTATGTTGGCCTTTATAGCGAGGAGGATAGAATATAAAAGCAGGGGGTCTTGCTGCAACTGTACAGGGCACTGGTGAGGCCGCAGCTGGAGTACTGTGTGCAGTTTTGGTCGCCGCACTTGTGCAAGGATATTTTGGCCTTGGAGGGAGTGCAGAGGAGGTTCACTAGGCTGATACCGGAGATGAGGGGGTTGGACTATGAAGAGAGACTAAATAGACTGGGTCTGTACTCGTTTAGAAGGATGAGAGGGGATCTTATAGAGACGTATAAGATAATGAAAGGGATGGATAGGGTAGAGGTGGAGAGATTCTTCCCAATTAGAAAGGATAGCAGGACTAGAGGGCACAGCCTCAAGATAAGGGGGGGGCAGTTTAGATCAGAGTTGAGGAGGAACTTCTTCACTCAAAGGGTGGTGAACCTCTGGAATTCTCTGCCCGTTGAAGTGGTGGAGGCTACCTTGCTAAATATATTTAAGTCACGGGTAGATAGGTTTTTGACAGACAAGGGAATTAAGGGTTATGGGGAGAGAGCGGGAAAGTGGAACTGATCCACTTCAGATCAGCCATGATCTTATTGAATGGTGGGGCAGGCTCGAAGGGCTAGATGGCCTACTCCTGCTCCTATTTCTTATGTTCTTATGATATTATCGCTGGCATCACCAAAATAACATGTGGATTTGCATCTTGATGAACAATGCAGATTATTTGTCGGAGTAATTTAGCAAATTGCATGATCTGAATATTGGTGTAAGGTTTTATTTGATGAGCTTGACTTTATGATAACTGATCGGGCTTCTTTTTTGATTCTCTCCGTTTCTGAAAAAAAGCAACACTTTCAAAACTGGCTTGAGCCAATTTGGGATCTACCTTTCCAAAGACACTCAGTTTTTTTATAAAGCTATGCCTACAAGTCTGAATGCTTGTTACAGATATATTCATTGGGGATAGTTTTAACCAACATCATCCGGTTGGGTTAAAGTGAGAGACAGTTAATAATGTTGAGGAGTTGAGGAGGAACTTCTTCACTCAAAGGGTGGTGAATCTCTGGAATTCTCTGCCCATTGAAGTGGTGGAGGCTGCCTCGCTAAATATTTTTAAGAAGCGGGTTGATGGGTTTTTGATAAGAGAGGGGATTAAGGGTTATGGGGAGAGGGCGGGAAAGTGGAACTGAGCCACGACAGATCAGCCATGATCTTATTGAATGGCGGGGCAGGCTCGAAGGGCCAGATGACCTACTCCTGCTCCTATTTCTTATGTTCTTATGTTCTTATGTTCTTATGATCAGTTATAAAATGGTCTTGTTGTGAAGCCTAGTGTAATGAGTGAATCAGTGTAACTGTTAGCATTTGACAATCCAAATGCAGCCTCTGTCCAAAAATATCGAAATGGGTAATCTAGTAAATGCTTTTTCTAACCTGCACTGGTTTGTTTTGTATTCAGGCAGTGTTCAGTCAACAAGTTCCAACTTTCCTTCAGTGGACAAATCAGATGTAGGATCTTCTCAATATACAAGCAGTACTAGTATCTTCCAGAATTATGCCATAGAGGTAAATTGAACTCCTGATACATCTGTCTCAGTTATCACTGATTCTGTTCAACAACCACAGCTTAAAGTTATATTGGAAGAATGATTTACATTAAAAGCACTGTGTAAATGTAACAAAGCATCCCGAGGTGCCACATGGGAGAATGAAACACAATAGTGGAAAAGCTTAAAGAACTGACTGAGAAACAGTTGAAAAGACATGGAGCAGAATTCAATGCTCCCACTGTAGGAGGCTGGAGTGGGCCATGTTATGGGGTAGGAAGGTGTGGGGTGAAGACTCTCTTACCTTCTTAAGCCCTCTTGATTTAATCCAGGTGGGAAGGGCTGAGGACAGTCTTCCTGCTCCTATGTTGGCTCTTGAAGGTGTAATTCAACCAGTAGTGGGTGGGGCCATACTATATGGTTAAGCTGTCAGATAAACCCTCACAAGTATGCTTGTGCCTGATGCCAGCTTTGCCAGCATCCTGACCCAAAGGAGGGACTCTCAACCACCCTTCCCTTGATGCTCCATGGCCCCACATCTCTCCAGGGCCGCCCTGACTCCCCAGTCACCATAGTGTGGGGGCTCCAGTGGTGATGCTTATCTTCAAGCCACCTGCAATGCTAGCATGGCCATGGCTGCCAGCAATTCTGAGATGGAATAGCTATCTCACTCCAGGAAGTGCAGAGGAAATCACCCCCAGTGGAATTGAGAACCCAGATGAATGCATGATTGGGGCTGAATCTCAGCAAGGCTTCTGGAAATGGCTACGATGAGTTACCACCAGCTCTCCAGCCAGTAAACAGGCCCATCACTTCAAACATTGAATTCCACTGGTCTTTGACCAGCTGAGAGAGCAGAAACAAAGCAGAAAAGAGTTCCGATAGCTGCTGCTGAGATGATTGAAAGTTCTACCGATAATCAAGGGTAGGAGGGGAGCACTGGAAATCAGAGCCCAAGGGCTGTGGAACGTGAGCTGGGATATCAGGCTAGAGGGAGTCACATGGGTCAAATCATAGAGGACATTTTAAGAGAGCAGAAATTTTGAATTTGGTATATTGGAGAAAAAAAAGTTAATTTATTAATCACAAGCAAGGATTACTTGTGCTTACACTGCAATGAAGTTACTGTGAAATTCCCCTTGTTGCCACACTCCGGCACCTGTTCAGATCACCTGGAGGAAACAGACATGGGGAGAAATGTGCAAACTCCACGCAGCCAATGACCCAACTGCGAATCGAACCCAGGTCGTTGTGCTGTGAGGCAGCAGTGCTAATCACTGTGCCAACGTACCGCCGCTTTGGTGGTAGACAAGAACATGATTGATGGGAAAGCAGAACCTATTGACAAGAACCCAAGAAATAGGAGCAGAGAGTAGGCCATATAGCCCGTTGAGCCATTCAGTATGGCTGAGCTTAGGCTTCAATTCCATTTTCCTGCCTGCTCTCATATCCTTTAATTTCCTGAGAGATGAAAAATCCGTCTATCCCCGCCTTAAATATATTCAATGACGGAGCATCCACAAACTTCTGGAAAAGAGAATTCTAAATATTCACAATCTTTTGAGTGAGTGAAGAAATTTCTCCTCTTCTCAGTCCTGGATGAATGGCCCCATGTAATGAGACTATGACCCTGCATTACAGATTCTCCAATCTTTCCTACCAAACCCCTTCAGAATCCTGTATATTTTAATAACATTGCTTCTCGTTCTACTGAACTGCAAAGGCTATGGACCCATTTAAGTCGCTCATCATAGCACAACACCCTCAACTCAGAAACCAATACTCTTGCTGTACCACCTCCAATACAAGTACAGTTTATCCTTAAATGTGGAAACTAGAGTGTTATAGTAAGCATCTTCCTATTTGAATGTATGTACTGGCATCTTTCGCAGATATGAACATATGTGAGTGACATCATGAGTGCAGGCTTTCACAAGTTTAGTCCCACCATGAGGGACATGTGTAACTCACTACCTCCAGTTCTGAGTTCATGCTGCACTATTCTTCCATATTTTTATAAGTAGACAAGGTTCAATATCACAATGTGTTCGACTTCCTTTTTGTGACCAAAGTACCACAAAAGGTAACTTGAAAGTTGGGAGCAACACCATGCATGCTATTGCTGAAAGCCCCACATAAAGGATGCTTGACCTGTATTTCATAAGAGAGGTAATGACTGTAGTTGAGACATTAAAAGAAGAGTAAAGAGGGGAAAGTACTTTCTGTGAAGTAAAATTAAGGTTCAAAAGAGGAAATAGTTAAGAGAAATAGTAAGTTTCTTTCGATTAGGAGAGAATGATTATGTTTAAATCTCAAATTTCTGTCTGAGGCACCCTTGTTTATTTCGCAGAAATGTAGCTTTAGATGGGCCATGTGTGTGATAATTACTGCCAGTACAGATTGAAAACAGGTCTAGCATTTCACTTTGGTATTGTTCTATTCAACTTAATTCCACGAAATCAGGATTGTTGTGAATTTGACAGTCTTTGTAATTGCTTTTTTAAATCTGAGTTAAAGAAAAACACGCTTATTGTTCATGTTTCAGATTCTTATCTCCAGCTGTTCGCGATGTCGAACTTGTGATTCACTTGTGTATGATGAGGAAATAATGGCTGGCTGGACAGCAGATGATTCCAATCTCAACACGACATGTCCATTCTGTGGAAATTTGTTCCTTCCATTCCTGGGTATTGAAATTCGAGATCTACGAGGCCCTGGCAGGTAATTTGTTGCTGCAGCCTGCAGGTATAAAATTTGATTTGATTTATAATTGTCACATGTATTAACATATAGTGAAAAGCATTGTTTCTTGCGCGGTATACAAACAAAACATACCGTTCATAGAGAAGGAAACAAGAGCGTGCAGAATGTAGTGTTACAGTCATAGCTAGGGTGTAGAGAAAGATCAATTTAATACGAAGCAAGTCCATTCAGAAGTCTGATGACAGCAGGAAAGAAGCAGTTCTTGAGTTGGTTCATATGTGATCTCAGAGTTTTGTATCTTTTTCCTGAAGAAGAAGGTGGAAGAGAGAATGCATGGGGTCCTTAATTATATTGGTTGCTTTGCTGAGGCAGCAGGAAGTGTAGACAGATAAGAGGCTAGTTTGCGTGATGGATTGGGTTACATTCACAATCTTTTGTAGCTCCTTGCGGTCTTGGGCCGAGCAGGAGCCATACCAAGCTGTAATACAACCAGAAAGAATGCTTTCTATGGTGTATCAGTAAAAGTTGATGATGGTCGTAGCTGACATGCCAAATTTCCTTAGTCTTCTGAGAAAATAGAGGCGTTGGTGGACTTTCTTATCTACAGTGTTGGCATGGGGGGACCAGGACAGGTTATTGATGATCTGGACACCTAAAAATTTGAAGCTCTTGACCCTTTCTATTTTGTCCCCACTGATGTAGACAGCAAATGTGAATGAACAAAGTATATCTCTATTTCTGTAATTTCACTGGCTTGTTAATACAGCATTTGTATTTATTTCCTAGAATGTAACATAAAAGAGTATGTACATTAATGTTTTCAATTTATTTAGGTATTTTCTGAAATCCAGTCCGTCTACAGAAAGTATGCAAAGTTTGCAATCTGGACCACCTTGTCCAGGGACTAAGAACTTAATGGTTTCCCCACCTGGTCCAGGTGTGATCGACAACAAGCCTCAGTCACCAAGAATTACAGTGCAAGGAGTTCCAGACATGCAGGGGTAACTGTCATGCGCATCTACTAAATCAGTGCTGTGGACAGAGGATGTCCATTTGTCCTCTTGTTTTTCAAATTTGGTGAAGTGGCAATCTAACTTGTGATTCAGTTGCGCCATGTTGTGGCTGGAAGTTAGCAAACTGTATTTCTGCACTTCAATAAACTGCTTTTAGTTGCACAAGAGCAGAACGTACACTTATCAATATTTCAGAAACACAAGAAAGCCAGTAGTTAACAACGCAATGAGGGATTCTGAATTCCCCATCTGAGAATGCTATAGCATTAGCTTAGTGGTGGTGAAGCTTGAAACCTAATTCCTTTTTGTTCTTAATTATTGCGATTACAATTTTGTGTTCAATGTAGTTCAGTTGGTAGCACTCTCATCTGAATCAGCAAGTTGTGGTTTCACGTTCCACTGCCAGATTTGAAAAGTTTATTTATTAGACACAAGTAAGGCTTACGTTGACACTGCCATGAAGTTACTGTGAAATTTGAGCACACGAATCGACTCTGGCAGTCCAATGGAGCACTGATGGGTGTTGTCTCTCAGATGCGATGTTCAACTGAGGCTCAGTCTGGACTCTGAGATGGATGTACAAGATCTCATGGCACAAGTTTGCTTGAATGAGTGTTCTCCTGTATCCTGGCAAATATCTATCCCCCAATCACAAAAGCAGAATGTGTAGTTATTTTTACATTGCTGTTTGTAGGCACTTGTTGTGCACAGATTGACCATTCAGTTTTCTACATTCCAACAGTGAATGCACTTCAAAAGTAATTAATTCAGCAGTACTTCATTTCAAGTACTTTGAGAGTTCCAATGTGTGTGAAAGACACTACAAAAAGAAGTTTCTCTGTTCTTTCTTTGTTAGCCTCAATGACTAATAAACCTGATTTACCTACAAGTTAGAGAGATTGTGTGAGACCTAAAGCTGAATGAGTTTCTTCAGAGAATGGTTTTGAAGAGTATTTACCTTAACTATTCTCTTCCTCCTTTGTGAAGGTCTCTGCCGGTGTTTCCTAGTTCACCACTGAGGGGTGGAGGGGATCAAAAGCAACTGGAAGTATTTTGGCTTGCAATTTGTTTCCACACTGTCACCCTTGGTTATGCTGAAGTGTGTTCCACGCAATATTAAAAAAATTTTGTGTAGGGAAATTCCTGTACTACCCTACCAGAATCAGTTGAACTTTGTGCCTCAGGCACCTGGGGTCCAGTTATGGTATGGGTTTTTAAAATTTCCTAATCACCTCTACAATTGGAGCAATTCACTTTATTTAAAGCTACCTAACTACAACTGCAATTCCTGTGACTGACTGTGGTTGTACAGATCCCTTGTGGTCAGAACATGCACAGCTCTCTGTATGCTGCATATTTTGCCTGATTGTTGATTTAATGACTCAATACTGGGAAAAACTTGTGGATTGCAGCCTAATTACACTTGATTTATTTTGATGTGAACTTGCCAGCATTGTGCATGGGAGGAGACCGTGCCTATTTCACCAGTGTCTCTCTGCTTTAAGTAATGACTGTAGAAAATTAAATATCTTGTGCTTGGTCAAATAAGCTTCATCGCCAGTGCTGTTGAACCATGTTATTTGTGCTTTCACAAGGAAAGAATGGAAAATTCTGTTGCACAATTACACATCTGTAAGTGGTGCTGCAGGGCTGATAAATGAGGTAGAATTATGCTTTCTGTTGTTGTAAATATGATGATTCAGCATGTAAAACTTTCCTAAGAACAGTATCAAAAGTCTTAGTTATGCCAAGAAAATCAGAGGGAGGGTGGTTAGATATTAGGGGAAATTGAGCAGAAAGTAGATAACAATTGTATGTGTAGTTATGGCCAGGCCTAACAACAACAACTTGTATTTTTATAGCACCTTTAACCTGATTAAAATATTCCAAGGTGCTCCACAGGCATATCATTAAATGAAATATAACACTGAGCCACCTAAGGAGACGTTAGGACAGATAACCAAAGATCTGGTTCAAAGAGGTAGATGTTATGGATCATCTTAGAGAAGAGGTAGAGAACTTGGTTCCAGATGACTGAAGGCACAATGGTGATGAAATCAAAATTGGGGATGCTCAAGAGGCCGGAATTGGAAGATGGTAGATATGTGAGAATTTGTGGCGCTTGAGATTATAAAGATATGGAGGCATCCAAAAATACAGGTGAGAGTTTAATAATAAATTTGTTATTTAACTGGGTGCTGTTGTGGGTCAGTGAACATGGGTAGTGAAGAGGACAAAGTGTGAATTAGGACACGGGTAATAGAGCTTTGCATAACAACAAGCTTACGAAGGATAGAGTATGCAATGTGGGTCAGGAAGTTTTAGAATAGTCAAACCTCAAAGTAACAAAGATATTTCAGCTGAATCTGAGGTGGAGTAGAGTGATATTACATGGGTGGAAATGAGTCATCTTTTGATGGTGTGGATTTTAGTCCACTCACATTAAAATACAATCCAAGTGTTAACTAGGAATAACAGAAGATTTTAGAAGACTGTAAAATCAATATTTTGTTGTGATTTTTCTGACTTTGTTTAGATTGAATTGCCAAATAAACAATTGAAATCGCATGCGGAACCAAAGTTTGGCAATTCATGTTTTTGTAAACGAATCTCAAACCTACTGACATTTGTAGAAAAACATTCATCATTCATCAGGATTTAACTATAGTTCATTTTTATGAGAATTTTGTATGCAAATTTATCCTCTTTCTAAAAGTTATTTCTTTTTGCCAGCACTGACCAGCCTTTGCCGGCAAGATGCATCCAGATACCGTCAGAGAGGTGGCATGGGGTTAATGAGTCCCTGTCATTGGGGCAGACGTTTGCGCGAAGCATCAGTGGATGTGGCTCTATAACTGAGGAGCCCAGCACTCGGCGACATGTTCACACTGTTCCAACAGGCAGCCTTCCAACAAATCTGAACGACTCAATGGTATGTGTCTAAATGAATGAGTGAGATAAAGGTACAAGTTCAGTTGATTGATTGGGTACGGTGAAGAAGAAGAAATATCGATATAATGTACTTTCTGTTCAAAGCACTCCCATGTGGCTAGCTCAAGAAGCTTCATTCTAGTTAGAAATTAACCCATATAGTGTCAGTCAATATTCTCTTGATATGTTAGTGTAGAATACTTCATACTCTCAAAGGATTTTCATTCCCCTTTAAATAATAGATTTTAAGAAGTTTTAAATGTTTATATTTGAGTAATTATGGATACACGAACCTGAAATTACCAAGTCAGAGCCCCTCAGTCCAATCTCACTGGCAAGTGAGAGTGGAGAGGTCATCATTCATGTATCTGTAGGTTGAAGCAGGAAGTGAGAAGCCAAGCGGTAATTGTTCTACTGAAATATGAGGAATACAAGAGCAGTGGAGGCAGGGTTAATGAATCTTTTAAGGCTGAGTTAGATAGATTCCTGACTTGCAAAGGAATCAAAGGATATAGGGGTGGGCAAGAAAGTGGGGACTACAGTCAGACCAGCCATGATCTTATGAAAATGCACAGTGTGGAAATACACATTTCATTTACTTTATTTTAATATTCAAATCACTTATTCTTGGAGTATATTCCTTGCTTTAGTTTTTAGCCTAAATCTTAAATTCACATTTGTTAACTAAGACCCTTGGTCCAATTAAAGATAGACACAAAAACTTTATCTTTAAATCAAATCTTGATCAATTGGGCCAATGGGCTGATGAATGGCAGTTGGAGTTTAATTTGGATAAATGTGAGGTGATGCATTTTTGCTGACTTAATCAGGGCAGGACTTACTCAGTTAATGGTAGAGCATTGGGGAGAGTTACAGAATGAAGAGATCTTGGGGTACATGTCCATAGCTCCTTGAAAGTGGAGTCACAGGTGGACAGAGTGGTGAAGAAGGCATTCGGCATGCTCAGTTTCATTGGTCAGAACATTGATTGCAGGAGTTGGGACGTCATATTGAAGTTGTACAAGACATTAGTATGGTCACACTTGGAATACTCTGTACAGCTCGGGTCACCCTATTACATAAGAACATAAGAACATAAGAAATAGGAGCAGGAGTAGGCCATCTGGCCCTTCGAGCCTGCCCCGCCATTCAATAAGATCATGGCTGATCTGTCGTGGCTCAGTTCCACTTTCCCGCCCTCTCCCCATAACCCTTAATCCCCTCTCTTATCAAAAACCCATCAACCCGCTTCTTAAAAATATTTAGCGAGGCAGCCTCCACCACTTCAACGGGCAGAGAATTCCAGAGATTCACCACCCTTTGAGTGAAGAAGTTCCTCCTCAACTCCGTTCTGAACTGCCCCCCCTTTATCTTGAGGCTGTGCCCCCTAGTCCTACTGTCTTTTTTGAGCGGGAAGAGTCTTTCCACCTCTATCCTATCCATCCCATTCATCATCTTATACGTCTCAATGAGATCTCCCCTCATTCTTCTAAACTCTAACGAGTACAAGCCTAGTTTATTCAGCCTCTCCTCATAGCTCAACCCCCTCAACTCCGGTATCAGCCTAGTAAACCTCCTCTGCACTCCCTCCAAGGCCAAAATATCCTTGCGCAGGTGCGGCGCCCAAAACTGCACACAGTACTCCAGCTGCGGCCTCACCAATGCCCTATACAGCTGCAGCAAGACCTCCCTACTTTTATATTCAATCCCCCTCGCGATGAAGGCCAGCATCCCATTCGCCTTCCTGACCACCTGCTGCACCTGCAGGCTGGGTTTTTGCGACTCATGCACAAGGACCCCGAGGTCCCTCTGCACCGTCGCCTGCTGCAGTTTTTCGCCACGTAAGTAATAGTCCTTCCTACCATTCTTCCTACCAAAGTGGACCACCTCACACTTGCCAACATTAAATTCCATTTGCCATTTCCTGGCCCATTCGCCCAGCCTATCTAGATCCTTCTGCAGACTCTCCACACCCTCCGCACAATTTGCCTTTCCCCCAATCTTGGTGTCATCAGCAAATTTCGACACCCTACACTCGGTTCCCTCCTCCAGATCATCTATATAAATGGTAAATAGCTGAGGCCCCAGCACCGACCCCTGGGGCACTCCACTAGTCACCAACCGCCAATCCGAATAGCACCCATTGACCCCCACTCTCTGCCTCCTATTTGACAACCAATCCTCTATCCACGCTAACACCCTACCCCCAACTCCATGTCCTCTGACCTTCTGCAGTAACCTCTTGTGAGGTACCTTATCAAACGCCTTCTGAAAATCCAGAAAGACCACATCCACCGGCTCTCCTCTATCCACCGCCCTAGACACATCCTCATAGAACTCCAGTAAATTTGTCAGACACGACTTCCCTTTAATGAAACCGTGTTGCGTCTGCTCTATCAAGCAATTCCCTTCAAGATGCCTCGCAATTTCCTCCTTAATGACGGATTCTAACATTTTACCTACCACAGACGTTAAACTAACCGGCCTGTAATTCCCCGCCTTTTGCCTGGCACCCTTCTTAAACAACGGCGTAACATTAGCCGTTTTCCAATCCTCCGGCACTTCCCCGGAATCCAGCGACGTCTGGAAAATAACCACCAAGGCATCCACTATCACCTCCGCCATTTCTTTCAGAGCCCTCGGATGCATTCCATCCGGTCCTGGGGACTTGTCCACAATCAGCCCCTCCAGTCTGTCGCGCACCACCTCTCTAGTAACAGTAATGTCATTCAGACCCTCCAGTCCTACCACCTTTCCATCGCTAACACCCGGCAAATTATTCACGTCCTCCTCCGTGAAGACCGAAACAAAAAAGTTATTCAAGACCTTAGCCATATCCCCATCCCCTACCACTAGGTCCCCTTTCTCATCCTCTAAAGGACCAACGTTCACCCTAGCCAGCCTCTTCCTTTTTATATATTTATAAAAACTCTTGCTATCCTTTTTTATATTAAGTGCTAGCCCAGCTTCATAGCTTCTTCTACCCTCCTTTATCAACTTCTTTGTCAATCTTTGTTGACATTTAAACCTTTCCCAATCCTCTTCTCGCCCACTGCTCTTAGCTACTCTAAATTCCTCCGCTTTTAATTTAACACTTTCCTTCACCTCCTTCGTTATCCACGGCTTATTACCTCTCTTCCTACTGTCCTTTTTGACCATCGGAATAAATTTCTGCTGAGCACCAAGAAAGATCTCCTTAAAGATCCTCCACTGCTCCTCAGCAGACCTACCTTCCAACGCACTCCCCCAGTCCACATTCGCCAATTCTTCTCTCATCCTACCATACTCCCCTCTATTCAAACAAAGGACACGTGTCCGGGAACCCACTTTCTCCTCCTCCATCTGCAACAGAAACTCCACCATACAATGATCACTCTCTCCAAGAGGATCCTTCACCTCAAGGTCCCTAATTCTACCCGCCTCATTACATAGCACCAGATCCAAGATAGCTCGCTCCCTCGTCGGCTCCAACACACACTGTTCCAGGAAACTATCCCGGCAGCATTCCAAGAACTCCTCCTCGAGCCCACCTCGTCCAACATGGGTCGACCAATCAATATGCAGATTGAAATCCCCCATAACTACTGCCGTCCCATTCCTGCACGCCGCACTTATTTGCGCGTTAACAGCCCGCCCCACCTCCAGATCATTATTCGGGGGCCTATTACAGAAAGGATATTATTAAACTAGAAAGAGTGCAGAAAAGATTTACTAGGGTGCTCCCGGAACTTGATGGTTTGAGTTATAAGGAGAGGCTGGATAGACTGCGACTTTTTTCCCTGGAGCGCAGGAGGCTTAGGAGTGATCTTACAGAGGTCTATAAAATAATGAGGCATAGATAAGGTAGATAATCCACAATTTTTCCAAAAAATAGGGGAGTCCAAAACTAGACTGCATAGGTTTAAGGTGAGAGAGGAGAGATACAAAAGGGTCCAGAGGGGCAATTTTTGCACGTACAGGGTGGTAAATGTCTGGAAAACGAGCTGCCAGAGATAGTAGTAGAGGCGGGTACAATTTTGTCTTTTAACAAGCATTTAGATGGCTTAGAGGGATATAGGCTGAATATGGGCAATTGGGACTTGCTTAGTGGTAAAAACTGGGCAGCATGGAAAAGTTGGACCGAAGAATCTGTTTCCATGCTGTAAATCTCTATGACTCGAAATCATGTCTTTATTTGGAACATGTAACGAAACTTTAAACACTTGAGACTGCTATAAGACTGATTCTCTTACACTGTATCACAATTAAATGCTTCTATTGCCCGGTAAATCTATTATAATTTTACAAATATGAATTTTAACTATTTATACTCATCTAATGGACTGTAGGGGTGTTTCTATCCACTCTTGCTGGCCAAGCATGGAGAGGGATCAGATTTCATCAGGCTTACAGCTTGAGGTACCTTTCATCTTCTAAGATTCTTGTCTTCTGTTCTGACTCTGTTCTTCAAAACTCCAATATTTATCCCTTTTAACCTGGCTAAAACACATGCAGTTCTGCACGTATGCACTGACCATAGGCATATCAATCAAATTCGTTTACTGCAGGCTGTTTGACTTTAAGGCAGTGTCCTCAGCGTGTTTAATGCTTAAAATCAGCCTTCTGGAACCAAGTGTATCCACTTCCTGCCCATTTGATCAATTAGAATTACTTTGTTATCATGGATATGTTGTTAAAGTTTCTCCCTTGAAAACATCAATTGTCTGGTATCCTGCTGACCTTATCACCCGTCGCAAAACCAAAACCGTTTGTTGCAAGTAAACAGAGCAGTGTACATATTCAGCCTGGAGTTTAAATATCCGCCCTGAAGTTAGCCATATTTCCCATCAGACTATAGTAGTGTCCCCTCTTGACCATTTTTGGATCAGACAAAAACTTGCCAACTACATGTTCAGTGTAGAAAAATAATCATCCCCATTGGTGCTTATTTTTGTAGAATCCACTGGGCTTAGAATGGCAGTTACCGAATCCTGATCCTATAACGGTTCCTTATTTGAGTCCCTTGGTGTTGTGGAAAGAGCTGGAAAGTTTGCTGGAGAACGAAGGTGATCAAGTGTTATCCATGGCAACGTTTGTGGATCATCATCCAATTGTATTCTGGAATTTGGTATGGTATTTCCGGCGCATTGATCTACCCACTAACTTACCAGGACTCGTGCTAACTTCAGAACACTGCAACAAGGGAGTGACGGTAAGACAGTAGCAAGCAAAGCTTCTTCTTGATTGTCACTCGGCTCATTTAGGAGCTGCCACCAATTGCTTAAAGGGAAATTTAGATGCGTGCCAACAAGCTTTAATACTGTGTGGTACTCATTTAAGATTGTTTCCTGTACCACCACGACCAGCAGACCTGTAACCAATTGCCCTTCGCCGTGTTGTGACACAACTCAATGGCTTTCCTTGAATGTAGCACAAGTTTGGAAGGACAGTGTCTATAATTGAACAAATGGATTAGTGGACCATGGCACAAAAATTATATCGCTAATAAAAGTTTATTAAAGCATTAAACTGGATAAATTAAAAGTTCAGACCAACTACCAGCTGCTAACTAGTGCAAAAACCTAAATTTGACACTCCTAACAGCTGAGATATACCACCATCTGACTCCACTTAATGTTGAGTTCAGAAGACTGGTTGTAGAGCTGTTCTGTTTTTTGATCCCTTTTTGTGTAGAGTGCTGTTTTATGTAGCATAATTAATTGTTATAGTTTTAATGTATGTTTATTCTGAACACAAGAAAAAAGAGCAGGAGGAGGCCATTTGACCCTTCAAGCCTGCCCCGCCATTCAATACGATCATGGCTGACCTATGTCGGCTTCAGCTCCTTTTCTGTGCCATTTCCCCATAGTCCTCTATTCCTCAGTCTCTGAGCTGAGAATTGTTCTTTGGACTGCTGTTTGACATGTTGCAAGCATTAAAAGTGTTGTATATTACAGATTCCTCGTAACTGGATGTCAGAGGACAGTAAACACGTTCTAATTCAGATGCTGTGGGACAATTTGAAATTGCATCAAGATCCCAATCAACCTTTCTACATCTTGTGGAATGCTAATAGTGAGTGCAAATTCATGCTTTACAGACCTTGAGATTGTGTGATATTAATGAGTTCACTAATCGTATGGATTACGTAACTGAAATATTATTGAAATTACAAGATCATTAAGATATCCCATGTGAATGTGTACTTCCTCACTGCTGGCTGTAATTACCTCTCCCAGCCAGTTTTAAACTGCATGTTTTTTTAAGAAAAGGCTGAATACTGATGGGATTTAATTTTTAGTTATCAATGTGCAGCTGCAATTACTTGTGTATAATATTTATATTTCTTTGCTTTGGTTGCCTCTAGTCTGGGTATTCCTGTGCTCTCCTGGCCAACCTCCTTGTCTCCACCAACTAGAAACTTCAGTGCATCCAAACCTCAGCTGTCTGTACCTAACCCTGACCAAATCCCATTTAGCCATTCCTCATGTACTTGCTGCCACCCAGTTGGGTTTTTAAAAAAAAATTAGGTTCTCATCCTCATTTTTTTTCTTTCGTGGAATGTGCGTTTAACTGCCAACGCCAGCATTTCATAGAACCATACCGCACAGAAGAGGCCCTTCGGCCCATCGAGTCTGCACCGACACATTAGAAACACCTAAACTCCCACCTAAGTCCATCTGCCAGCACTTGGTCCATAGCCCTGAATGTTATGATGTGCCACGTACTTATACAGACACTTTTTAAATGATGTGAGGCAACCCGCATCTACCACTCTCCTAGGTATCGTATTCCAGACTGTCACCACCCTCTGATTATAAAGGTTTTTGCTCACATATCCCTGAAACCTCCCACCCCTCACTTTGAATCTATGTCCCTTTGTGACTGACCTTTCAACTAAAGGGAACAGCTGCTCCTCATCTGCTCTGCTCATGTCTCTCGTAATCTTGTACAGCTCGATCAGGTCGTCCCTCAGTCTTCTCTGTTCTAATGAAAACAACGTAAGAAGTCTGACAACACCCGGTTTAAGTCCAACCGATTTATTTGATAGTAAACTCGCAAGCTTTCGGGGTTTGTCCCTTCATCAGGTGAATGGAGAGTTCTGGCCTCAGACAGAGCGTATAACAGCACAGACAGTTTACAGATTACTGATTAGAATGCGAGTCTTTACAACTAACCTGCTATTCAAGTCTTAAAGATGCTGACAATGTGAGTGGAAAGAGCATTAAGCACAGGTTAAAGAGATGTGTATTGTCTCCATACAGTACAGTAAGTGAGGTTTTGCAAACCCAGGCAAGTCATGGAGGTTACAGATAGTGTGGCATGAACCAAAGGTCCCTGTTGAGACCGTCCTCATTTATTACATTTATCTAAATTAAATTCCATCTGCCTAATGAAAACAAACCAAGCCTACCCAACCTCTCTTCGTAACTCAAATGTTCCATCACAGCAGCATCCTGGTGAATCTCCTCTGCACTCCCTCCACTGCAATCACATCCTTCCTATAATGTGGCTACCAGAACTGCACACAGTGCTCTAGCTGTGGCTTCGCCAAAGTTCTATACAACTCCAACATGCGTTTGTAATCTATGCCTTGATTGATAAAGGCAAATGAACCCATATGCCTTTTTCACCACCCTATTAACATGCCTTTCCGCCTTCAGAGATCTGTGGACAAACAGGCCAAGGTTCCTTTGCTCCACAGAACAACCGAGTATCCTGCTATTCATTGAATACTTTCTTGTCAAATTACTCCTTCCAACATGTATCACCTCACACTTTTCAGGGTTAAATTTTATCTGCCTATTTGATCATTCCATCTATATCTTGTAGCCTAAGACACTGCCTCACTGTTAACCACCCAGCCAATCTTTGTGTCAAACTTACTGATCCTACCCCTCGCATAGTAATCTATGTCATTTATATAAATGACAAACAATAGGAGACCCAGCACAGATCCCTGTGGCTCCCAGTCACTAAAGCGGCCTTCTGTCATCACCCTCTGTCTTCTACAACAGAGAATTTGGGATTTGTTGTCCATCCCAAATTGCCCTTGAGCTAAGTGGCTTGCTTAGGCCATTTCAGAGGGCAGTTAAAAAGTCAACAACAAATCTGGAGTCATATATGGGACAGACCATGTAAAGATCTGGAGCATAATGCTGTCAAATTTGTGTGAAAACTGGAGTAAATCACACTAGCTTTTCAATGAGAGTTCAGAAAAGAATCTCCCACACTCTGTGAATTGCAAAGTGCTCTAGTGTGACTCACTTCAATAATCAGTGAGCGGGGCCTATTCCCACCCAGGAGGCCAGCAGCATAGTGCTGAATGGACCACTGCACGTGTGCCAATCTGTCAGTGCCTAAAGTAGCGCATGTGCAGTGGCCCCGGTCTGCCAGCCGGCTTGATTGCTAGCCAGCCCTATGACCACCCCCCCCCAACCCCCGCGCGGACCCTATCGCCAGCCCCAAGCATGCCCACACCAGCTTCAACTGCCCACCCCCACAACCACAGCAGACTGCTCCTGCCACCCAGATGGCCAACCCAGGTCGCTGACTTCCCTCCCTCTCCCACCAGTCCGGACTGCAGAGCAGCACTGGGCATTAACTGGGCCTCTTGATTGCTAATTCAGTGATATTACCACCACTTCACCATCTCCCCGTGTTGCTCAAATCCCTCTTTGGCATCACTCCTCCCCTGCCTCTGTAAACTCCAGTCTTACTACCTTCTGAGAGCTTTGTATGCTGAAAGCTTTCACCTCTTGTCCTTTCCCTACATTGTTAGCTTCAGCTACCTGGGTGCTAAGCGTGGAAATTCCTTCTCCAAACCTCCCTAAAAACCCTCCCTAAGACCTACAACTAAACAAGCTTCTGTTCACCACTTGTCATCTCACCCTCTTTGGCTGAGTGTCAATTTTTGACTGACTATTACTATTCTATGAAGTACCTTGAAACATTTTCACGTGCTAAAGCTGCCTAATAAATATTGTTGGTAATTGCATAATTACAGCATCATTTATTTGCTGTGACTTGAGTTTTATTCCCAGTGTTTTAGTCTTTTCAGTATCTTGCCATTTCCTGCTGTTTTGCACGGGTTAGTGTATACATAAACTCTCATTGAATCTTTGCATTAGTTGCAGCCATCAAACAGCGTTAAAACACAACTCTAAATATAAAATCATTGCTTGGGTCAAACTCTTATGGTCCTCACGTGGCGAAGACCTTTGAATGGTGAAAATCATGTGCATTGTTTTTGTCTCCTGAGCCACCTCCAATGTAATGCAGTAAACTCCCCAGGTACCTTATTCATGAGAAGATAGAAATTAAGGGCAGGAGAGGGTAATTCAAACCTTCAAGCCCACTTGTCATTTAACATGGCCCTGGCTGATCATACTCTGGTCTCACCTCCACTTTCCTGCCTGCTCCCTATCGCCCTTAACCTGCTTTTCATCAAAAACTTTTCTATCTCTTTCTTGAATCCATTGATTGATTCTGCCTCCACTGCACTCTGGGGCAGTGAGTTCCACAGATTCACAACCTTCTGAGAGAAGTAGCTTCTCCTCATCTCAGATTTGAAGTTCCTCCTCACTCTATATCTATGACTTCTTGTTCTAGACTGTCCCACAAGGGTGAGCGTCTGTTCGATGTCCACTTTATCAATCCCCTTTAGCATTTTATATACCTCAATCAGATCCCCTCTCATTCTTCTGCGCATACAAGCCCAAACTATTCAACCACTCCTCATACGACAGCCCTTCCGTCCCTGGAATCAATCTAATGACCCTCCTTTGAACTGCCTCCAGTGCCACCACATTCTTCCTCAAGGAAGGAGATCAAAACTGAACGTAATACTCCAGGTGTGGTCTCACCAACATCTTATATAATTGTAACACTTCTCTACTTTTAAAATCTAGCCCTTTTGCAATGAATGCCAAGATTCCATTTGCCTTTCATATTATATGCTGCACCTACTTACGCACTTTCTGCGATTCATACACAAGGACACCCAGATCACACTGCACTGGCACAGCTTGAATCTGCATCCTATTTAAATAATAATTTGCCCTTTTAGTTTTCTGGCCAAAAACTTGAACATTTCATCTTCAAGCACATTTGGGTTAATGTTACCATTTCAGCCTTTTGGCCAAGATCAAGCCTGTTCTTCTCATCTTTGATCTTGTTTGTCTCTCTTGTGGGGACCATGAATTGGATTCAATTTGAATTGGTTTTTGGAGCAAGCAAGGGCTTGCTATTAAGTTCATTCTGCGCATTGGCTTTGTAACTGAGAAATGGATAAAAAAAAGTTTTAAAAAGTTGTCTTCATTTCAATGCCTCAAATTCACTTTGTTCCTGGAAACTGCACAATGATGAGACTGTCAAATGCTTGACTCGTATCTTTTAAATTTAATTTAGCCATTGCTTGTCTGCCTGCTCGCAGACTGACTAAGTGAGGGCTTCAGACATTGGAGAACAGTCTTTGCTGTTGAGGAACCAGAGGCACCAACCCAGCAGAATGCTCCGAGTTTCTGTCAATATCGTCCAGTTAACCTGGGAAACTAGTTGGAAGTGTCTACTTTGTCTAAAAGATCAAGTTCACATACATCATGAGCTTCTTATTTGAAGTCATGCAGTTAGGATAAGATGTGAGAGGGTCACCTTCACAGCTTCTCTCAGCACAAGTCATCGAAATAAATTGTGTTTAAAAGAGACAAACTTAAATTGGAATAAGCTGCTGCTTGAATATAGTTGTTTTACCAACGTCTTTGTGTTCCTCGTGCAACTAATAGACCTTTCTCTGTCTTCACAGGCCTTAATTACACTCTTTTATTTGAGAGTGAGTGTCAAATTTGTTCTTCATTGTTTGCCAGCTATAGTTCAATTTACTGATTTTAAATCCAAGTTTCATTACTTCTAGAGAAAATGCCTGCCACTAATTGTTTGTTTTTCTCATTTAACTGCAGTATATTTTCTTATTTGATAATGTGTGAATTTCTGCTTCTCTTACTACCATCTACAACTTTTAAACTGCAGGTTTTAATAACATACAGCATGAATGTATATATTATAAAAATACCCAACTTTTGTTGGTCTCCTTGGGATTGTTAAAAACTTCCTTTCAGTCAGTGTCTACTAGCCCCTGTACGGTGTAACATAGAGATTCCTAAACTGTGAGTTGCGACAACTGGGAGGTAGCAATAACTGCGTGAACTTGCTCTGATTTCTCACTGCTTTGAGGCCTCCTAAATGCCTGGGAGGTTGTTAGTGTCACTTGGGAGGATTTAAACTAGTTTATTCTTTGCTTGTGTATTTTTTATTGGTGGACGTAGTCTAATGACTGCTCTGTGAGGTCCAACTGTTTCTGCCGCAAAAAGCACAGTAAATAGGTAGGCATTGTCCTGCCTCAATTTTCAACTTCTCCCACACTCAGTTTTTGCTCCCCCAACCCCTGGACACCACTGCCCTGCTTAATCATTGAAGGCTCCCACACCCCACTACCCACTCAACAACTCACCTACCGCCCCCCCACTGTTCACTCTGGAGTGAGTCTGAGGCATTAAAATGGTGTCATACTTGGAAAATATTTGGGAAGCACAAGTGTAACAAGTTACCGCACAGTTCATTCTGTGTAAGAACTTCAAAACTGAATTTTGACAGTTCATAATCATTTTGAACATGAGTAAAATTTATTATCAGTATAAATACTGCACTGGTGGATGCACCCTTGCCTCATAAGCAGTGATAGCTATGCCACTGTTCCTTTCCAGCCTTTATACAACATTTCTCCACTCTTTCTCTCTCCTCCTGAAAATATTAACATCCTGTTGAGTTATAATTCCACTAGCGCACACAAGTTATTGTGTGTGAGTTGGCAAGCTCCTGACAACCGAGTCTGACGCAGTTCCTATTCAGGGATCACTAGGGAACAATCATAATGGAAACCCCAGCTGAATTGTTTTAACCTTTCTTCACTGAGGCTAACTGTACCTTTCATTACTAACATGGTAGACATCAGCTAATTCAGCATAAACAGGGCATTCAGGTATTGGTGATTTTTTTAAAAAAAGTTATTTCTCAGATTCATCAGTTGCAATTAGACCAGGATCAACTTTTCTCTGTCTGGCCCAGGATGTTTTATGCAGTATTGTGTATAGTGAGGGGGAGAGAAAACCATATCCATACATGTTTACAGAACCTCCTTTTACTAACTTCCTTAAAAACCACTATTCCTTCCTCTGTCCCGTAAGGAAACCAAACTTGCACAAAATTTTCCTCATTGTGAGACGATATTGTTTCCCCTGTGGGCTTGGTTATAGATAAAATTCCAAAAATTAACCTCAGGAAAAGTGCACGGTATTCACCAAGACCCAGCACCACACATGCCAATAAAACCAAGTTAGGTATAACTGGTAAAAAGGCACAATCGGCCAAATTCTTTCAAATTCTAAAGAAACTTGACAAGTGTATTATAGGAACCTGGTGCAAAAGTCATAGCCCTTCTCATTTTTGCCGTGTAGTTTCCAACAAATGCAAGGAAGATGTCCTGTCTTCAATGCGTCACCAAAAGAAACTGAAGTTTAGCAAAATTGTATTACTACAAATGAGGTGCAATGTAGTGATCTTTCTGCGCTAGCTCTTGGGAAATGTGCATTTTAGCCCTGCAGTCAGGGATGCTGAAGTTGGAGCGAAGTGGACTTTGAAAAAAAATATTGAAATCTTCTGGAGAAATTACACATTGTCATCTCTTGTTGCAAAATGATTAGAATTTAGTTCTGGAATTAATACTCGTGGTATTTTTTATTTGTAGCTAAGAAACATTCCCTTGTTCAAACACTGCGAGATGAAGGCTGCTTATTTAACAAGGATTTTCTGGATAGCATTGTGAAGAGTATTCAGATGAATGACATCTATAAGCCAATAAGTAAAATTCTGGAGGTGTTGAGCATCCAACCACATTTTAAACGGCAAAGGTAAGCAAGATATCAACCATACATCTCTTGACTTTGCTCAAATTCAACACTGATACATTAATCACAGCCTGTAGCTGGTTTAATGTTTCAAACTTCCCAATTCAGTTAATTCTATTTCAACCATGAATCCTCATGAGCAGTAAACAGGTATACTGGATACGTGCCTTAATCCCTTCTAGAGTCATACAGTATGGAAACAGGCCCTTTGGCCCAACTTGTTCATGCCGCCTTTTCTTTCAAGAAACCCTTAGTTAATTCCAATTGCTCACATTTGGCCACTATCACTCTCTTCCCATTGTACCCATGTAACTATCTAAATTCTTTTTAAAAGATAAAATTGTACCCGCCTCTACTACTACCTCTGGCAGCTTGTTCCAGACACTCAGCACCCTCTGTGTGAAAAAATTGCCCCTCTGGACGCTTTTATATCGTCCCCTCTCACCTTAAACCAATGGCCCCTAGTTTTCAACTCCCCTACCTTTAGGAAAAGATATTGACTTATCTAGCTGATCTGTGCCCCTCATTATTTTATAGACTTCTATAAGATCACCCTAAGCCTCCTACACTCTAAAGAAAAAGTCCCAGTCTATCCAGCCTCTCCTTATAACACAATTCATTAAGTCCCGGAAGCATCCTAGTAAATCTTTTCTGCACATTTTCTAGTTTAATAATATTCGTTCTATAATAGGGTGACCAGAATTGCACACAGTATTCCAAGTGTGGCCTCACCAATGTTTTGTACAACTTCAACAAGACTATTCCAACTCCTGTATTCAATGTTCTGACCAATGAAACCAAGCATGCCAAATGCCTTCTTCACCACTCTGTTCACCTGTGATTCCACTTTCAAGGAGCTATGAACATGTACCCCAGATCTCTTTTTCTTAATAGTTAGTGCATTGTAATTCTCCCCAATGCCCTATCATTAACTGTGTAAGTTCTGCCCTGGTTCAATCTACCAACATGCATCACCTCACATTTGTCTTCTTGTCCTCTGTGACCTTTCATTCTGTGAATTGTGGAAGTATTTTTACAATCTACCCCAAGGATGAAGATTAGCTAAATAGAACCAACTAATGTTAGCAGTTAATGACTCAACTGGTTCAAAGATAAATACTTCACGCTGAAATGTCAGTTTTACAAGAAATGCGCTGGGTTCGGATTAATTTATATTTCAAGCTCTTTGAAAAAAATTAATTTGTTTTATTTCTTCTTTTGAAGGAGTTTATACAGAGAGATTCTGTTCCTCTCACTTGTGGCACTTGGGAAAGACAACATTGATATAGGTAACATTTCTTATTAGGCTTTAAGATTTTTTTTCCAGGGTGATCATTCAGAACTAACCATGTGTGCTCTGTCACTTGATCCCTGTCTGACCCTGTGAGGGGAATCTTGTCAGTTGGTGCAGCAGCCTGCTTCATCCTGCTAAAAACAAACACACATCTCACAGATCTAACCTTGCATTCTAATTATACAGCCAACCTGTAAATGGCTCATTAAATCTGTCATGTTTATTAAAGCTGCAGACAAATGCAAGGAAATGTAATTTTACATGAGTGAGCTGGATTACAAAATGCAAAATAAGTTTGAAGAAACTATTCCTTTTAAATATTTTTGTCCCATTTTTTACAATGACTTTTTTTTGTGTGGTGTTGATGCATTATTTCTGTTATCACCTTCTATGTCTGAAACAGATGCATTTGACCGAGAATATAAGAAGGTGTATGACCGGTTAACTCCAAGCGAGGTGAAGTTGACCTATAATTGTGACCGGCCTCCCAGTTCTGGTGTTATGGAGTGTCGCAGGACCTTTGGTGAACCCTACCTCTAGGAATTCTAATTAATCAATGATGTGTAACTACCACGTTGCACGCTGTGCAGTGGAGGTTCAATACCCAGTCTCTCCAAATATAACATTGTTAAATTATGGTAACCTTTTGGTAGTTAGGAGATGGAAATGTACAGGAAATGAGTTAAATGGAAAGCTATGTAAATATAATTAAAATGGTATTTTAAATAGTTTTGTATCATATCGTGCTATTGGATCAGGTTAACAAGAAGGATTGCATAAATAATAGAGGGCTAAGCTCATCAGACTATGCTGCTAATGTGTACATAATGGCCCTGGCTACCATCACATCTCATCAAGTCTGTTACCGGTATGTCCCTTTTTAGAAGTACTTTCAATCTGAGTTGTATAAATGTTCATAGAGGAGAAATGCGTAGCAGAGACACTTTGTGTAAAAGTGACATGTTTTTCACATTTAAGAAGTACTTTTCAGTATTTGTATAATTAAATAAGGAAATCTTTTGATGCTATCTACCTTTATAATTATATATACTCAAATGATACAGCTTCTAAGTATGCTTGATACATATATGTGGTGCAATATGTTCTTTTTAGAAGTTGCTTTGCAGTTTTTGTGGTACTTTGCCATCTGAGAGAGAGAAATGATGCTTCTGGTCCTGTCTTCTGAATCCCTGTTCTGAATGGGAAAGGCTGAAGAAATTCAGTGAAAAGACCTTGAAGCTGTGTAGCGTGCGGGTCTGAGAAATGTGCCGTCAGTTTAAAATATATTTGTTGAGTGCTCGTTGAAAAGAAGTTGATTGAAATCAAATATAATGTGTGTCTAAACTCTCATTTTTTTAATGTTAAATATGAATTTCCTATGGGAAAGTTAAATTGTATTTATTAGCTTATTAAATAACATTTTTTGAATTATCTGTTACAGTTGCATTTGTGAATATGGAAGTCCACCAAACTGTAATGTCCAATAGATTTTTTTTTATGCTGCCTTGTTTTTGTTTAACCTCCTCGTGATGCTTTGCAATTTAGAACAGTTTTGTGTATTTTAGTTAAATCTTCACACAGACAAAAGGTTGAAGGATCCAGGGCTTGAGTCTTTACGTGCATTTTGTAAAACAGAAAATGTTGTATAAGAAGACATTTAAACCTGCCCTTTAAAAGAAATGTTCTGGAACACAGCCAAGGTACATTGGCAGAGCTTTATTCATTCATATATAAACTGCCTTTCCCACCAACCATCTGCTCCACATGAAGGAATAGGACTTTTGTTTTACATGGAAACTGTGTCCACCTTCATTGCTTATTATTCCTACAGGATATTAAAAAAAATGCATTTCTTGCTCCTTTTCTTTCACTTGTTTCTACTGCATTTGTTGTTAGCCTAAGCTCAATGATAACATTATTGTCTCTCAGGGTTTTGGGTGACCAAGGCTGTACCTGGAGCCAGTGTCATCACATTCAGCAAGCTTGTTGTGAGGGATCCTCTTGGGAAGAGTGATCATTGTATGGTGGAGTTTCTGATGCAGATGGAGGAGGAGAAAGTAGGATCCCGGACCTGTGCCCTTTGTTTGACCAGAGGGGAGTACGATAGGATGAGAGAGGAATTGGCGAATGTAGATTGGGGGCGCTGGTTGGTCGGTAGGTCTGCTAAGGAACAGTGGAGGATCTTTAAGGAGTTCTTTCTTGGTGCTCAGCAGAAATTTATTCCGATGGTAAAGAAGGATCGTAGGAGAAGAGATAATCAGCCGTGGATAACAAAGGAGATAAAGGAGAGTATTAAATTAAAAGCTGATGCATTTAGAGTGGCTAAAAGTAGTGGGCGAGAAGAGGACTGGGAGAGGTTTAAATATCAACAAAGAATGACAAAGAAGTTGATAAAGGAAGAATAGACTACGAATCTAGGCTAGCGCTAAATATAAAAAAGGATAGTAAGAGTTTTTATAAATATATAAAAAGGAGGAGGCTGGCTAGGGTGAATGTTGGACCCTTAGAGGATGAGAGGGGGGATTTAGTGGTGGGGGATGAGGAAATGGCTGAGGCCTTGAATAATTTTTTTACTTCGGTCTTCACGGAGGAGGACACGAATAGTTTGCCAGGTGTTAACGATGGAAAGATGGTAGGAGTGGAGGGCCTGAATGAGATCATTGTTGCTAGAGAGGCAGTGCTCAACAGACTAGAGGGACTGATGGTGGACAAGTCCCCAGGACCAGATGGAATGCATCCAAGGGATCTGAAGGAAATAGCAGAGGTGATAGTGGATGCCTTGGTGGTTATTTTCCAAACCTCGCTGGATTCCGGGGAAGTGCTGGAAGATTGGAAAACAGCTAATGTTACGCCGCTGTTTAAAAAGGGTAGCAGGCAAAAGGCAGGGAATTATAGGCCGGTTAGTTTAACGTCTGTTGTAAGAAAAATGCTTGAATCCATAATCAAAGAGGAAATAGCAAGGCATCTTGGGAAGAATTGTTTAATAAAGCAGACGCAGCATGGTTTCGTTAAGAGGAAGTCGTGTCTGACGAATTTATTGGAATTATATGAGGATGTGTCTAGTGCGGTGGATAGAGGGGAACCGGTGGATGTGGTGTTTCTCGATTTTCAGAAGGCATTTGATAAGGTGCCACACAAAAGGTCGTTACAGAAGGTTAGGGGGCATGGAGTTGGGGGTAAGGTGTTAGCGTGGATAGGGGATTGGCTGTCAAATAGGAGGCAGAGAGTGGGGGTCAATGGGTGCTATTCGGATTGTCGGTTGGTGACTAGTGGAGTGCCCCAGGGATCGGTGCTGGGGCCTCAGCTATTTACCATCTATATAGATGATCTGGAGGAGGGAGCCGAGTGTAAGGTGTTGAAATTTGCTGATGACACCAAGATTGGTGGAACGGCAAATTGTGTGGAGGGTGTGGAAGGTCTGCAGAGGGATCTAGATAGGCTGAGCGAGTGGGCGAGGACCTGGCAGATGGAATACAATGTTGGCAAGTGTGAGGTTATCCACTTTGGTAGGAATAATAGTAGGAAGGACTACTACTTACAGGGCGAAAAGCTGCAGCATGCTACGGTGCAGAGGGACCTGGGGGTCCTTGTGCATGAGTCGCAAAATCCCAGCTGACAGGTGCAGCAGGTGGTCAGGAAGGCAAATGGGATGCTGGCCTTCATAGCGAGGAGGATTGAATATAAAAGCATGGAGGTCTTCCTGCAACTGTACAGGGCGCTGGTGAGGCCGCAGCTGGAGTACTGTGTGCAGTTTTGGTCACCGCACTTGCGCAAGGATATTTTGGCCTTGGAGGGAGTGCAGAGGAGGTTCACTAGGCTGATACCGGAGTTGAGGGGGTTGAGCTATGAGGAGAGACTGAATAGACTGGGCTTGTACTCATTAGAGTTTAGAAGGATGAGGGGGGATCTCATTGAGACATATAAGATGATGAAAGGGATGGATAGGATAGAGGTGGAGAGGTTCTTCCCACTCAGAAAGGACAGCAGGACTAGAGGGCACAGCCTCAAGATAAGGGGGGTGCAGTTTAGAACAGAGTTGAGGAGGAACTTCTTCACTGAAAGGGTGGTGAATCTCTGGAACTCTCTGCCCGTTGAAGTGGTGGAGGCTACCTCGCTAAATATATTTGAGACATGGGTAGATACGTTTTTGGTAGGCAAGGGGATTAAGGGTTATGGGGAGAAAGCGGGAAAGTGGAACTGAGGCACTTCAGATCAGCCATGATCTTATTGAATGGTGGGGCAGGCTCAAAGGGCTAGATGGCCTACTCCTGCTCCTATTTCTTATGTTCTTATGTTGATGACCTTGTGCACTAAGCCAATGTCTCACTTTAATAGAGTATTTTAATATTTAGACTGTTTAGGAAAGTGTACGTTAAATTTAAATGTATCTATTCGTTCACTCATGTTTGAGTTATATTCCCAATTTTTAAAAATTGCTTGTTGAAAATGACAAAGCCCCATCTAGTTCACACTCATAATCCTGGTGGTTCCTATTAAATAGGAATAGAGTTATTGATTAATCTCAACAATCAACCTGTATTGCTACGAGCAGGGTGGGAGGAGTGCACATTATCTAGCCCCACTACTCCACATGTCATACCAGTTAATTTCAAAATTCAACTTATTCACCAAAATAGCCCACTGTTTATCTTCTGTACTGGTACCCAGAACGACAGAGACTTTAACCAGGCTTCTTTCAGTACATTCAGAACAGTTGTTTATCATAACCAATTCTTGCAGCTTGTTGAAAAGTTTTGTTTTAATACACAGTTGTACTCTGGAGCTATATCTATCTCTCCCCTAGCCTCCATGCTTGCACAGGCATGAAAGACAAACAGGCAGGGTCCCTTTGCAAAGATTGGCTTTGGAGGATAGATGTTATAAAATAAAGGATAATTTTTGCAGGGTCTTGACACTGTCAATCTGGAATTCCCTTGGAGATGGATGTCTGAAGATTCTCACCAATGGGACTTAAACATTGAGGAAAATATTGGGCAGGATCGATTCTTCTTGTCTCAGCTTTACAAGTTGAAATGCAGACATTTATACTCAAATGAAGATTCTCTGTCAACATTAAGTTGCATTCGTGAAATATTAACACAAAATTCTGCTGAATAATGAGGTGAGTTGAATGTATATTGAGGAGTGTGCCTTGTAGTGGAATCAGTAACATGGGCTGCGAGCTCTTTCAGTAGAACTGAAGGTCAATATTTTGTAAGCTTTTATATTTCTTATAATATAATTCATTGTAATACTATTATCAGTCTTGATTGGGAATTAATACTAACTGGAAGACTGTGTGTGGTGACTCACAAGGTGATTGTGAAGGTTACCATGATGGCCATTGCAATTACATTGTGGTGCATTCCGTGAATATTGCTGCTTAAGAAGCTCTTAATGCTATACTGAGTGGTTCCCAATGATACATATGTGAAGAATCTTAATACTTTCCAAATGCACTTGATTAATTATACTTCAGCATCTATTAGTATTTTCTTCATGGAAACTTTTTTATAATGAATGGATGGATAATACTTGAATCAATAGAACACTGCTCAGTGTAGCTTCCCATAAGAAATAGAAGCAAATGAGGAGCAGAAGTGGTTAGAATCCGGAATGCACTGCCTGAAAGTGTGGTGGAAGCAGTTTCAATCAATTAATTTAAGAGGAAATTGGATTATTATCTGAAAAGGAGGAATGTGCAGGGCTATGGGGCAAAGATAGGGGAGTGGTAGAAGGTGACCTGCTTGTTCAGAGAGTCAGCAGAGAAATGACTGGCTGAATGGCCTCTATCTCTGCTGAAATCATTATAGAATGTCTGCGCACCCTGATCCACATCAGCCTGCCTTCAACTGAATACAGTACTCAGTCTTTCCCCTAGTGCAACACTGGAGATCATTGTGTGTATCCTTCCTGTCACAAGTTACTTCCTGGTGTCACAATTTTGGTCTTTTTTTTGTTAACGATCACCATTCAGTTTTACTGTGTCAACTGTCATAGGTTATTCAGTTTCTGATTGCTGAGTGGCTCATTGGGGCAAGGTTCTCTGTCCCACAACTCCGTCATTAGCATGCATTTAAAATATACACATATTAACTGACCATTGATAATGTCACAGGCATGTCACCAGTGTTTTAATAAATCTTTTGTAAATATTAGACATTTTATTACAAGAAAACAACCCAATCATTCTTACCATTTATTTCACTTTACATAACGCTTTCTGCAATCACACAATGCATCCAGCATTTTAGACACAGCTAAAAATGGGTTTAATCTTAAAGCAAAATGTAGTGAACCCTTGAAATTTATTACATATATATAATATAAAATCACCTTACTGCATTAGTTTTCTGAAGCAAACATCAGATGATATAGTTAATGCGCTGTTCTCTCTTTGAAAATATTAAGTCAATAAATACAAGTTTTTTTAAAAAGCACTAAAATGTTTTGACTTTTTAATTCGGAGTTGCTGCATGATATACTGATAGTTCACTGCGCTCTGTAACTCGACAGATAGTTCTGATTTCTTACATTCTGGCATTCCCCAAGTCTTCCCAGACACTTTCGACCATATGCCAAAAATTTTTACATTAGTTTTTCTGTCCTCCAATCCAGTTTCTTGAGTCTATTTCCATTTATATTATTCCCCCCAACCCAAAAGACAACATTATGAAGAGCCTGTTGTTTACCCATCATTGACGTGCTGGATTTTAGAATATTTGTATACTGACTCTATAGACAGAGAACATAGGAGGCCCTCCTGCAGTCTTTATGTTGCCAATCATATAGAACAGTCAGTGAATTCTTTCTCCCTTGTTGGTACTAGAACGTTCTAGAATTGTTATAAGACCTATCTGACCCATTTAATAGTACGTGGCCAAGATTTTACTAATCTTTGCTCAAAATGCCTCACTGACACTCACTGTAGCAAAAAAAAGGTTTTTTCATTGATCATGTATCCATCATGATGTCAGATAAAAGAATTCAGTTGAATGGATGCAGAGAAACTATTTACTCATCTATTGGGGACAGTCTAGGTCATGGTAGACTGACCTCGACCATCAGTTTATGATTAGAGTTCTAAAGTGAAATCGCAAAACACCTATTCATACCAAATGGTTTGAAAATCTGGAACTCCCCAAAAGGCTGTGAACACCGGAGGGTCAGTTGAAAATTTTAAAATCTTGAGTGATCGATTTTTGTTAGGTACTGGTATTCAAGTATTTGGAGCAAAATCAAATCAATAGCCTTGTGATACAGGTCAGCCATAATCTAACTGATTGCTGGGACAAGCTAAAGGGACTGAATGGTCATACCCTGTTCCAAAAATACTATTTAACATACCACAGTAGGGGTGGCACGGAGGCAAAGTAGTTAGCACTGTTGCCCTACAGCGCCAGGAGCCCGGTTCAATTCCTGGCTTGGATCACTGTCTGTGTAGAGTTTGTATGTTCTGCCCATGTCTGTGTGGGTTTCCTCCGGGTGCTTCACAGTCTGAAAGACGTGCTGGTTAGGTGCATTAACGCAAATAGGCACCAAAGTGTGGTGACTAGGGGAATTTCATAGTAACTTCATTGCAGTGTTAATGTATGCCTACTTGTGACAATAAATAAACTTAAACAAATAGAATTAGAGAGCAATAAAGTCTAAGGTAACACAAAGCATTCAGTAATAATTCAAGACAATGCTGATGGTGTATAGCTCATACAATAGGAAGTGAGACAATAGCCATGAACAATGATATTACAAACAGCAAAAACATTTCGCTTTATATATAAAAATAGCTTATGATGTATTTAAGGGTTTGTGCCTTCTTGAAAAATGAGAGCACCATTCCTATGAAATGAGATTAACTAAACATTAAGTAGATTTGAATAATTAATGGGGGATGGGGAAGTTGTACAGTTTCAGATTTAGAGAAAGGGAGATGAGCCTCGATCATTTATCAAGAGGAAGGATTCAGCAGTGGGGAAATGTTTACTTTACTTTTGGCACCCAGCATCTGAAAATACTTCTCCGTGTGATTTAGACCAGATTACATATTGGGTGAAATTCCCTCTTGAACTACCTTTATCAGAGCATCCGCTACAACATGATTACTGACAAATTAATTTCTACAGCCACCACTCCTTGCTGCAAACTATTTCAGATTGCTGGTTTACACACCTGGGATATCAGTATTATATCAAACCAGTGAATTTGGTTCCTTTTTTATTAAACTGGTGTATTAACCGATTTATTTCCATTTACCTTCAAGACTTTAATTTGCTTCCATGCTGTAGTGTCAGTACTGTGCTGCAGCAATTTTATTCCTTGCAGACAGATCCATCAAGAAGTGGGTTGAGGATGCTGAGTTTATGTCAAATCAATGTCACCAGGATTAAAATAGTGACCCTAGAACTGGTCTGTTTACTATCTTTGGTAAGATTGCTAATTGGTAAACTCTGCAGTTACTGTTGTGTTTTTAGCCTCTGATTTAGCTTCCTCGAGTATCCATTTTGTGAAATTGTTGTCGTTTTAATTAATATTGTGTTAACTAACTGATGAAAGAGAGATGTTTATGGAGATGTGCCACTGTTTTGAGGCTAGTTCCTAGTCAAGTTCAGTTCAAAGAAGAATGATAGTTGGGCAAATTTTTTAACAAGTTTTTAGAACTTTCTTTAATGACCTTTACTTTAGGTGGGAATAATTCACATGGTTTCCTTGGACTGTTTTTTATGGTTGGATTCTATGCCTCTATTACTGAAACATAAACACCAAGTATTGAAGTATACATTGGAGTTATTGTATCATTATTCATTTTTCAGCATTATTCATATCCATGTCTGAAAACTGGGTTCACTTGTTTCTGCCATACCTTTAATACAAGATAATAGGGCCTAGTTAATTAATGTTCCCTTTCCCCTCTTGCCACACCAGTAGTTTTCACATTTACTGTTAAAAAAAATCATTGATTTGGTAGGAATGAACGGATCAAATCAACAGCAATAATGACATTGTTGGGTATGGAAGGGCTGATGCTTTAAAACATTTCAATCAGCCTTTGTTCTGGCTGTTTTACCGTCATTTAAAGTTTCAATCCTCGGTAGTGTCCTCTGTTAAGTCAAAAATAGAAAATCAGAGTTCATATGGACACTGGGCATACTATGACCCTGTCTTCCAACAGTACGCTGATGATTAAAAACGTAAAGTAGAGACCAAACATGGTGAAGCCCAATAATTTATTCATCTTCCACTTGGAGAGGCCAATGGAGATTATCACGAACAGCAGCATCAAGAATAGTAGTACAATGGCACAGAACAGGCCATTACTGCTGACTGGAACTGGATGGAATTTGTTAGAAGCAGCATACAATAACCAGGGCACTGGAAGCCTGTCATACAGAAGAAAAAGAATCCCAAAGAAGGTTAGTAGATGAGCAAACATCATTGTGAGAAAGCGAGTGATTGTGTGAATGTTAACATTTTTACAACGACTTGGGCTGTTTCACTGAAGCTATGGCATTATTTCATGCTCTGAAATGCTGCATGGTGATTTTGGCTGGTCTCAAGCTGATGTACAGTAACATTGAGCTAATGGGGTGGTAATTTACTAACCAAGTTCAAGCCAAAGCAAACTCAAGCCCAGCTACAGACTGACACACATACATACACCAGTTAGAAAATATACACTACTCCTTTGGCTAAGCTTGAGAACCAGAGGTGACAAAATTTAATGCCTTAAATTTGTAATTTTGATGCTCAGATCTCTGCATTGTCTCACCCCTTCATATCTCTTAACTACTAGCCCTGCAACCCTCCTAAAACTCCGCGTTCCTTAAACCTTAGCTTCTTGTGCATTCCTGTCTCACCACTGGTGGCCAAGGCACTAAGTTCTGGAATTCCCTCCCACACCTCTCTCTTTTCCCGCATTTAAGTTATTCTTTAAAACTTACCTCTTTGACCAAGCTTTTGACTGCCTGTCCAAATATAATATCGTCTCAAGTGGCTTCTCATCTTATTCTAAGATCCATTCTAATATCTCCTCTTTGGATCAATTTCAATTTCTTTGGTTATGCTCCTGTGAAGGTGGTTTCATTATTTTGCTATTTTAAAGGTGCTATAAATTTCCAAATTGTTATAAGTGGTAAAAGCTATACCGTGTTGAGAGGGAATTAAATACAATGCTGCATGAATGTGATGGTTTGTTCCATTGACAATGTTTACGTTGAAGTCAATCATTTTTATTGTATTTGTTTTTCAATTCTCACCCAATGGTTATACCTGATCTGGGCTGAGTACCAGAACACCAGCCTGGTACACTCCAGGGAGCTATGTAGGTGAAACTCCACATCTCCTATCAGTGGAACTTTCATAGTGAAGGTCAGAATTTACAACACAGTTTTTGATCATGTGCCCCTTTCTTTATACCAAAGGAATCCCTGTATTCAGCTAGCCTCCAGTAAAGATGAAGTTTGTGTTGCAAGTGTTATTTTTATATGATACGCCTTAGCTGCTGGAGCCTAACATTCACCAAATCCCAACCACCCCATGATGTCCTGGACAGTGGCTTGAGCCAATAACTTCTGACTCTGAGGTGATGGTGTTGCCCCAGCTGTGGCAGTCTTCCCCTTGTAATCCTCTACAGAAGGTAACATGTTGCAACTCATATGTTCAAGATGACTATTTAACTTGAAAAATCGGGATCAAGGGCTGAACAAATCTGCTGAAGTAGGACTCACTGCCACTCCACCTGTGTGACTAGCAGTCAGCACACAGCCTTCCGGTCTCAACATTGAATTCAACAACTTCAAATGATTTGCTGTACCTAACCTTGGCCCCCTTTGTTTTCATTCTATATTATTTTATTTCTTACTATTCTCTACCTTTTATTTCTTCATTGTCTTTCTCCATTTTTCTTCCCCCCCCCCCCCCCACATTCTTTCTCCTCCCCCCTCCGCATTCTTCCCCTCCCCCTACATTCTTCCCTCCCCGCACTCTTCCCCCCCACCCCCCGCATTCTTTTCCCCCTACTTCATTCCCCCTTCCCTTACCTTTTCTACATTCTACCTCTGTCCCGTTTTACCCCCCCCCCCCCCCCCCCCCCCAAACATCTCCATCTGTCACAGTTTACAGCTTCTCTGCTGTTTGGCCATTCACATCCTTTATTCTCTTTGTGGACGACTATTAGCAGCCTATTCCCCTGATTTCTATGGCAATGACTCATCTTTCATTCTCTCACCCTGCAGTATAAATATCTCCCACTTTCAATGCCGTTTAGCTTTGACAAAGAGTCATCTGGACTCAAAATGTCAGTTCTTTTCTTACAGATGCTGCTAGACCTGCTGAGATTTTCCAGCATTTTCTCTTTTGGTAGCAGTCAGCACATCTCTGACTGCACCTAACACCATGCTCACATCTACAACACCAGAATCGTGTGCTGCTCTGAGTGTTTCCACACAACAGGATTTGAGAAACAAACTGTACATGCCTGCTTTTTAATTAGTGTGAAATATCTGTCATGTTCATAGCCTCTCTGAGGCACTGTACCCTTCACAATCTGCTATGTTAGTACGCCTTTGAGTTTTCAATTAGTTGAATTGCACTAGGATAAAAGGCCCTTTGAACCTATTAAAATCATTGCTTCTTAGAAAAAGTTGGAACAGACAACAAGCAGTAACAGAAGCATTAGGAGTGACTGTAAGTGCACCAACTATCCCTAAGTGTGGGGCATGAGCAGTGTGAGTTGACATGTAGGATACAATCAAAGAAAGAGCTTGCATAAATGTAACTCTCCTCAGGATGCCTTGAAACACTCTACAGTTAATGAAAGATTTGAAGTGTAGTTACTGTTGCTGGAAAAGCTGGACCTAACTTCTGCACAACATGATCCCACTCACAGCAATGTAATAATGACTAAATAATCTATGTTAGTGATAATATTTGAGGGATAAATGTTGGACTCAGGACAACAGGGGTCGTCCTTATAAATTGTGCCTGGGGACATTTTATATCTACCTGAGATAAACGATTGGACCTTGGTTTAATGTCTTATACAGAAGACAGCACCTCAGTGTAGCACTCCCTAAGTACTACACTGGGGTGTTACAGAGGTATATGATCTAGTCTCTGGAGTGAGACATAACTACAACCTTCTGATTCAGAGGCAAGAATGCTACATGTTGAGCCATGGCCGACAGGACATTACACACTAAAACACGGGTGGAGTGGGTGCTAATCACACAAGTGGGGTAAACTATAACATGTCCTTTGTGTTTTCAGTGGAAGGGCTGCAGAATGCACAAAATACAACATAAATGTGCCCCCCCCCCCCCCCCACTAAAACTCACCCCATTATCGCAAGAAGCTGAGAAATGATACTTGCCCAACTGTGATGTCAAAGATGTTACTTCCCACTGAGCTGGAAACCGCCATATCCCCCAGACCCTTGCGAGCAACAATAACACTGGTGATGAGGTCAGGGATTGATGTACCCGCAGCAAGGATGGTTAAACCCATTATCTCTTCGGAAATGCCAATCGTCTCACCCACCTGGGTAAAAAGGAAATAGCTGTAAAATCAGTGAGCTCCTACTGGACCGGGAGTGATACACAGCATCTCACAGTCTCCATACTCCTAACTCTGGAATGAAAAGGATTTATGATTCCAAGGGGAGTTTGAGTTACTGTGTAAATGCACTGCCTGCTGTAACAAGTTATACAATCTTAAAGACCTTAGCTTTACTCAGCTGGACAGAGATTGGATACTAAATTTGACCAAAGTGCCACTTGGATTAGTTGAGAAATATCAGCCAAGGTTTCTTCTCCAATGATAGCTACTGGAAAAGGCACCAGTGACACTAAGGGAGAGCAGGAGGAGATTCAGCTTTCCACTATTTCCACCATCAAATAGTCTGTGATGCTTAATGCCTCGACTTTCCAAAGAATCACAACTACTTGAACAGAGAGCAGTTGGGCCCCTGTGACCTAAACCCTACATCTTTCAGCGGGAGTCAGTGCCTCAAGAACTGTACTCCAGTGAGAGTCAATACCTTCAAACAAGGATTGGAGGAAGTTTTTAAACAGGAATTCCATCAAACTGAAGTCTTCATATTTATTCACTTGAAACAGATGGAGCAGGCAGCAAAAGCGGCAAATAGTGTGCTGGTCTTCACATTGAGAGGATCTGAGTATAGGGATAGGGATGCTTTGCTGCAATTGTATAGTGTTGATGAGATAACACCTGGAGTATTGTGTACAGTTTGATGTCCTTATCTGAGGAAAGCTCTTGCCATAGAGGGAGTACAGCGAAGGTTTACCAGGCTGAATCCTGAGATGGCAGGTCTATTATGTGAGGACAGACTAAGTCGGTTAGGACTATATTCATTGCAGTTTAGAAGAGAGAGGGGGGATCTCATAGAAACTTATAAGTTTCTAACAGAATTGACAGAGCAGATTCAGAAAGAATGTTCCCAATGGTGGGGAAATCCAGAACTAGGGGTCATAGTTTGGGGGTATGTAAGGGGTAACCTTTTAGGACTGCCGTGAGGAGAAATTTCTTCACCCAGAGGGCAGTGAATCTATGGAACTCACTATCACAGAAAGTAGTTGAGACCAAAATGTTGTCTGATTTCAAGAAGGAAGCAGGTATACCTCTTGGGGCTACAGGGATATGGGAGGGGGGGGGGGTGCGGGGGGGACAAGGGGGATCAGGATATTGAATTTGGTGATTGGCCATGATCAAAATGAAGGGTGGAGCAGGCTTGAAGGGCCAAATGGCCTATTCCTGCTATTTGTTTCTATGTTTAGTCTGCTTATGGGAGAAACTACCTCCTCTTCACTCCCGGTGGATGAAATATATGAAATCAAACCATTGTCTCACTTGATTGGACAGAATTCTACTGAACCAAATACTTCCAGATTTCTTATGTATGAAATTAATAATCCAAGCAGAAAATCTCAATACAAAATGTAAATGTTTGGTAGTTACTTGGGCACTAATAAATACTGTGAGGAGATGGTGACTGAATGGTAATGTCATGGACTAGTAATCCAGAGACCCAGGTTAATGCCCCAGGTAAATGGGTCAAATTCCTCCATTCAATTAATAAAATCTGGAATTGAAAGCTAGTATCAAAAATGGTGCCAATGAAACTATAATTGATTGTTATAAAGACACATCTGGTTCACTAATCTGGGAAGGAAATCTGCTGATCTTACCTGGTCAAGCCTACGTGTGACGGAAGTTGAGGGGCGACCTGAAAGAAGTCTACAAGATTATGAGAGGCATGGACAGAGTGGATAGTCAGAAGCTTTTTGCCAGGGTGCAAGAGTCAATTACTTGGGGGGCATAGGTTTAAGGTGTGAGGACCAAGGTTTAAAGGAGATGTATAAGGCAAGTTTTTTTTATGCAGAGGGTGGGGGGGCCCTGGGACTCGCTGCTGGGGGAGGTAATGGAAGCAGATACGATAGTGAGTTTTAAGGGGCGTCTGGACAAATGCATGAGTAGGATGGGAATAGAAGGATACAATCCCTGGAAGGGTCGCGGGTTTTATTTCATTCAGGCAGCATGGCTGGTGCAAGCTTGGAAGGCCAAGGGGCCTGTTCCTGTGCTGTAATTTTCTTTGTTCTTTGTGACTCCAGACACACAACAACAGCCCCCTGAATTGGCCTAGCAAACCACTCAGTTTAAAGGCAGGTAGGGATGGACCACAAACACTGGCCTTGCCAGCAACATGCATTGTATCAAATATTTTTTAAATGCTCCCGTGTTAAATCATAATTGAAGGATTTCAAAATCTAATCAAATTGGTGCATTATGTTCAGCTGATTTTGTCTGAACTGATCAATATTTCAAAAATATTCGAAAAGATTATTTAGTAAAAGATTATAAAAAGTATATTATGAAAAATGACATCAAACAGATCTCAAATTTCCAGACAGCTGCATAAGTTCAGAATTTAGAAATGTATGAGTGTAAACTGTTTGGTATAATTGGTTTTTAAATGAATCGCTTCTTCCGCCAAAACAAGCGGAGACCAACATAAAGTTTATTTATTAGTATCACAAGTAGCCTCACATCAACGCCACAATGAAATTACTATGAAAAATCCCCTAGTTGCCTGTTCAGGTTACACTGAGGGAGAATTTAGCATAGTCAACGCACCCAACCAGCACATCTTTCGGACTGTGGGAGGAAACCAGAGTACCTGGAGGAAACCCATGCAGACGTGGGGAGAATGTGCAAACTCCACACAGACAGTGAACCAAGCTGGGAATCAAAACCAGGTCCCTGGCACTCTGAGACAGCAGTGCTAACCACTGTGCCACCATGCCGCCAACACAGATAATAAACTGTAAATTACAGGAATCCTTCTCCAAAGGGAACATTTCTCACCACACAGTAATATAGGATTTGTTCTAGTTGGTTTACTTCAAGCTAAATCACAGAAATTTCATCTGAGACTCAAACATCCACGGATTAAAAGTAATTTTCCTCAAACACTTTGCATACCTGGTGGGCCCACCACACCATCAAATATGAGAAAGCACCAATCCATATAATAGATCCAAAGAAGGTTCCAATAAAGTATTTCTTTGAAGCCTGTTGAAAAATAAAATAATGTATATCACAGATACTTTATTTGCCACTATCTCAGGGAAAAACAACATTTTAAACTGGGGATAACTTAATTTGGGATTTTTAAGTCATAATTGCACAGGAGGAGGCTATTTGGCCCATTGACCCTATGCTGGCTCTATGTAAAGCAATACAATCCCATCCCTCCGTGCTATACCCACAGTCCTACAAATTTATTTCCTTCAAGAGCCTATCCAATTTCCTTTTCAAATCTTTGATTGCCTCTGTTTCCATCACCCACATATACAGTGAGACCAGGTCATTGCCATATATTAAATCCTTGCTTATGTGTTATGACCAGATCTTATATTTTTTTTAATTTAAACACATTGCTTGCTCTGTTACTAATAACTAACTTTTCGCACAATCCTTTTCCACTTACCGCATTTCGGACATCAGGCACCGTTAGCCAGAGAGGGAACACAATCGGAAGCAGGCACAGGTAGGTGGCCTGTTTCCGTCGTGTATCTGGCCATTCGAGACTCAAAGGTTCTTCATCTTTGATTTCTTCTTCGTCCTCATCTTTACTGTCCTCATCCTCATCCTCCTCATCATCATCTTCACTATCTTCATCACTATCGTCACTGTCATCATCATCGCTTCCATCAGAATCACCGTCACCTCCATCATTTTCATCACCTTTCCCAGCATCTTCGTCCTTCTCACCACCTGCTTCCTAATACCAAATGACTTCATGTCAGAAATGCAAAGATTCATTGGAAATGTCACACACATTGATAATGGTAGCTCTGAATTGTGATTCAGACTATGGTTAGGCATCAGAAATGTGAAGATTTTAAAATAAACAATGTACTGATGGTGCAGTAGAAATGTGTAATGGGAGGCGCCAGCTCAATTCTCTCCAGGTCATCTAAGTCAAGGACTGAACTTCAACAGCTTTCTATTGTTTAAAGCCCAAATAAAGTGCTGGATGTGGTCAGATAAACCTGACCCAGTTCATTTCAAATTCAAGGGGGTCAGGATTTTACAGATCTCTGAGAGTGGGCAGGTGGGGGAGGAAAATTGGGTGGCATGGCAAGGGGCCATGCCCATCATCTGCCTTTCCATTGATATGTCACCAGTGGTGGAGGTGCCAGGACTCCCAGGATGAGACCGCCAGGTGAACCTGATGACCTTGCTAGATTACGAGAGTGTCCCTCCAGTTTGGTACCCAGTGCCCAGAGGTCCCACCCACACAGTATTCCCTAACCAGTGCCCTCTTACTCATAGCCCCCAACACCCCTTGTCAGGGCCTACCAGACGAGCCCTGACAAAACCCTGTTCATTCACCTTGTGATCTGGCTCCAGTGGTACTTTTCAATGGAATTTAACTGTAGTTCCAAGCAGTGACCTCCATTCCCAGTGGTAATGTTGGGTCTGGAAAGCTGCTGGTTATTTGATTAGCTAAGAGGTGGGAATAAAGGCAACAGCTCAACAGCCATTGAATTAACTCGGAGCTTCCCATTCTCATGGAAACAAGATCACAGAGCTTTAAGTATGGGCAGGGCATCCACCTCTGCATAAAATTTCAATCGAAGAGACATCACACTGGCATTGCTAATTGATCAAATACATTCTTTGCACTCTTCTGGTTTATATTTCATACACCACCTGCCTCTCTGTGTCTTCCAAACATTGTCACTATCCTCCTTGCTGTTAATAATGTTCTTAAGTTTTGTGTCCTCATTGAAGTCATTCCCTATTTACCCAAGTCCAGGTCATTAATATATATTTAAGAACACTGGCTCCACTGCTGAATTCTGGGAAATGTACAATACCCTTCGGTCTGAAAAGCAAACACTCATCACTACTCTCTGCTTTCTGTCCCTTAACCCAGCCTTGCCCCTTTAATTTAATGTGTTTCAACTTTGCAAACAGGCTATTATGTGGCTCTTTATCTGAAACTCAATATATATCAATGGCAATGCCCTCGTCCAGCTTCTGCCAACTTTCATCGAAGATTTTGTGCTGAGAAAGACAGGATTGTGTTTCAAATTGAAATCTTGATATTACTCAGGTTTCCACTTAAGACAATATCTCGAAAAATTGTCAGTCTCCCATTCAACTCATCCAATTTCTTTCCCTCACTTAGCCTCTAATTTCTCACGATCCTTATGGTTAAAATCCCTATCATTGGGTTTCTGGCACTATACTGACATAGCCACTGTACTGAGATTGTGTCCTTATTGGTGCAAACCCCACCACCACCCCCCCCTTCCGCCCTGAGAGATTATTTTGTCCCATTAACATGGCTTCTTCCCTACATTGAACAGAAGAAGCAGAATATATAGTTGAAGTAGAAAAAGAGTAGATCTTTTGCGGCCACTTACTTGGTCTTTGGTGGGATTAGCTTCATCCCCACCGCTTCCTGTCGGTGACGATGGGCTGGGTGGATCAGTTGGGGGAGTCACTTCAACATTCACTGAGGTGGGGAGATCTGTCACCTCCACTGTCTTCTCTGTCTTCTCTTCCTCTGTCTTCTCCTCAGTCTTTTCCTCAGTCTTCTTGTCCTCTGTCGTCTCCTCTGTCTTCACTTCCTCTGTCTTCTTTGCCTCTTCCTCTGTCTTCTCTGTTTTCTCTTCCTGTGTTGCCTTCTCAGTATTTCCGTCTACAAAACAATACATTAATCTTCAGGATTTTGTCACTCTGCTTTGTTCTTTATGCTCGTTATTAAAAGGGACATTATTTCAGTGTCAGAGTTTTCATCTTGGCTCAAATCTTGCAACAGCTAGGAATTGTTGCTCTAAAATTTTAATTCAATTTAATGCAAAGCCAATCTGGAAGTGAAACTCTGGTGCCAATAATACTGACCATGGGACGGTTGGAATATTGTAAAAAAAAATCTAACCATTCTTGAATGTTCTTTTGGGAAGCAAATCTGATATCTTTACCTGGTCTGGTTTATAAATGACTTCCATGGGCAGTTAGGTTGACTCCTAACTGCCCGTGGAAGTGGAGTCCCCTCATTTGCATCAAACTGCTACCGTGGTTCAAGAAGGCAGTCCACCAACGCCTACTGAGGACATTTAGTAATTGGAAAATTATTGCCAGCAATACCCCACTCCCGAGATTAAACATTTTAAAATCTTTCCCTTAAAGGTCTACTTAACGTTAGTCGTATTAACAGTTTCAATAAGAAGACATTGTAATCTAGAAATGGTTACATATCAAATCATTCCTCCTCAAATATTGCCACCAACAGCCATTTCCCCGCTTTAGGGCAGGTGAGTTAACTTTTATAATTCAGTTACTACTTTGGGTTAATCAGTCTTTAGGTCTGGCTGCATCAGCCCATCAGTGAACTTGAAATGCCCTTTAAACAATCTCAAAATGTAGCACCTTTATTCTGCAAAGCATGCAGCCCAGAATGGGTAACAAAGACCTTGTGGGGTTGGGGGGGAGGTGGGGAAGGGGGGAAGAGAGTGGTTGTAACAGTCTTCTGACCACCCACCCCCCGCCACAATATGTTTTCCAGCGGAGGAACCCTGGAAAATTCAGCCCTCCCTCCTTTAGTTTTTTAATCCAACAGTCAAGAACAATCTTTATTTCCAACTTGTATTTTATGTAAATTTTTCTGCTTCCCAAGGTGAAGGCCAATAGTTATGTATATACACACACACATATGTAAATATTGGACAGGAATAGACCAGCTGGTCAATCTCACCTTTCCCATAGAGTTGTGATGTTTCCTATATCACTTCATGATTCCTTACCCATCTCTGTGTCACATAGTCACCCATTATAGGCACAATATCCAAATCCAGTTACGGAGAAGAATTTCTAAAGAATTCCTCTCGCTGCTTCTAGGTGATTGAAACTAGTTCAGAACTGAGTGCTGGGAATTGGACATTTATATGTCTTATATACTTTATACTAGCATTACCGAGCTTCATATCCAAGTGTAACACGCAATTGCAATAAAGTTCTTTCCTGAGGGTTGAATTGTGCAGTATATAAGTCTTTCAACTCTGGGACTCAGGTTGCGTTAGATCTCTGTTCTCTGAGAGTTTTGGTAGTTTCCATGGGATTTGTTTGACAAGCCTGAACCGCCAGTACGGCACTAAATAGATAAATCAGGGGAGGCGAAAACCCAGAATCACTTAAGAAACAGTTAGATGCAGCATTGATGGGACTGTAGATGGATGAGTGGTCTTTTATGAAGGGTAAATCATGCTTGACTAATTTGCTAGAATTCTGCAAAGATGTAACAAACAAAAGTGGATAATGGGGGTCCTGTAGATGTAATGTATCTGTACTTTCAAAAGGCATTTGATAAGGTGCCAGATAAAAGGTTAAAACATAAGGTTTTAACCCCACGGGGTTGAGGATAATATATTAGCTTAGATAGAGGATTGGCTAACCAACAGAAAGTGGAGGAAAATGAGTCTTTTTCTGGTTGGCAAACTGAAACTAGGGTGCCACAGGGTCCTTGGACCCCATCTATTATGATGTTAGTGACCTTTAAGAAAGGACTCTTTAAAATCATGATTTCTGTGGCTCTCACAGATTCAGTGATGTCATTGTTGCTGGTTTGACTGGAAATGTCATTTTATTGCTTCTTAAGTGGCTTAAATGGGGTTAGTTTTTCAATCCTGCATTGTTCGGAGGACAGTCATGTGTTTTTGGACAGTTTTTTTTCTGCAGGTTTGAGTTTTTTAGTTTTTGAAGGTACAGCAAGCAGAAATGAAGTGTTTTCCATCTCTCTGTTTTTTGAAAATTCTGTGGGTTAGCTGAAAATAAGATCTTGTTTTTCTGAAGGGTGAAAATATGCTGTTGTTGGGGGCTGGACCAGAGTTTCTCTGGTGTTTTGGATAGCTGCCTTGTCTTCGAACTGTTCGGAGTGAATCCACAGAATTGCAGATTTCAACCAAAGGACTCAATTTCCATTATCACAAGAGCAGTAGACTTTGCTGTATAAAAGGTTTTGTCTATGGCAGGGGTTGTGGTTTGATTGGAACACATTAGATATCTTTGTTAAGTGTTATACATTATAGCAGTTGTTTTGTTTCTTATTTGTAATTGATAAAGTTCTTGCTCATTTTCTTACTATACATGTTAACTATATTTTTAAATAAACTTTGTTTAATAAAAACTCCCTAGTGGATCTTTGGAATTACACCTGAAGTGGAATGTATCATGCTTAGCCTAGCCAAATTCAAGATGCAAAACTTATGATTCAGGCGGCTCCATAAAACATGTTGGAGTTTCTAACCTGAACCATAACACTATTTGCAATCTATATTAATGACTTGGCTACAGAGATGGAATGTCCTGTAGCCAAATCTGCAGATGACACTAAAATGGGTGGAAATGCAAGTTGCAATGAGGAAATTAGAAATTTACAAACAAATATGGATAGGTTAAGCGAGTGAGCAAAATTTGGCAGACTGAGTTTAAGGTAGATAAATGTGAGGTTTTTCATTTTGGTTGGAGGAATAAAAAGATAACTTATTGTCTAAATGGAGAGAAACTTCAAAATGCTTTGGTACCGAGGGACCTGGGTGTCCTCGTGCATGAATCATAGAAGGTTAGTGTGCAGATGCAGCAGGTAATAAGGAAGGCAAATGGAACATTAGCGTTCATTCCTAATGGAATAGAGTACAAAGTAGGGACGTGCTGTTGCAACTGTATAGGACATTGGTGAGACCACATTCAGAGAACTGCACACAGTTTTAGTCCCCTTACATAAGAAAGATGTAAATACATTTGTGACAGTTCAGAGAAGGTTCACCAGATTGATTCCAGGAATGAAGGACTTGTCTTATAAAGAGAGATTGAGCAGTTTTGGTCTATACTTAGAAGAATGAGAGGAGATTTAATTGAGTATATAAGATGCCAAAGGGGAATGACAGGGTAGATGTAGAATGGATATTCTAGAACATGACGCCATAGCTTTAGGCTAAGGGGTGGCAGATTGAAAACAGAAATGAGGAGGAATTACTTCACTCAAAGGGTGGCGAATCTGTGGAATTCGCTCCCTGAGTTGCTGATTCTGCCGTCTCATTCAATGTTTTTACCTCTTTAATTTCTCATTGTCAAGATTCCCTCATTCAAACTCTTATATTCCCAGTTTAATTCTTCACTGGATTTGTTATTTTCTAGTTGCTTTTTCATGGCGTTCTGCTGATTCTGTATTATCTTATTAATTTCTTCTTAGCTTAGTTTTTTAAGTTTGCTGTCAGTCATTTCATCTTGTTGTTTTCATGTCTTCTCTAGAACTTTAATTCTTTTCGACGATTACTCTTCAGTAGTTTCTGGTTTCTTTTGAAGTCTTTAATTCCTACATTTCTTCTGAGGCGAACCCATTATGTTCTTACTTGAAATGTACATTTCACAAATGGAACATTTATTTCTACTCATCTTAACTTCAGTCAAGTTTCACTCAGATCTGTCCCTGACAAAGTGTTGTCTTGTTTCCATTCGCAATTCTCTTATTGTTCTTCATTTGGTCATTTAGTCTCTTGTTGCCCTCCTGGGTTTCTCTTGCCTCTTTTCTAATGTGTTCTGCCTCTTCTGTGAGGTCTTCATTGCATCCTTTGAGGGCTTCTGTTGCTTATGGTCCTTTTTTGAGGGTTGCCCTTTATCTGGGGTCTCCTCCAACCTTCTTGTTTGTTCCTTTTTAAAATGCATTGCCACTTCAAGACTGTCATTTTTTTCACTCAGCTGTTCAGCAGCTATTAGCTTTCTCCCTGAGCTTTGGTGTTAACCCGGCTGCTCTTTTTTGAAATTTAAAAATTTCTCCTTTTTACTGAAAGAAATCCCTTTCAGGGATCTTGGGAGTTTCTTTTCTTCTGGTTGTTTTCTCTTTGTGTTCTTTCTGTGAAGGTGCAGGGTTTTTTGTTGATTTTCACAACATCCTTAGGAGTACCATTGACCAGAAACTCAACTGGATTCGCCCCATAAACACAGCAGCTACAAGAACAGGTCAGAGGCTAGAAATACTGTTTTGAGTAACTCATCTCCTAACTCCCCACAGCCTGTCAGGTGTGTGATGGAATACTCCCCACTTGGATGGATGCAGTTCCAACAACACTCAAGAAGCTTGACATCATCCAGGACAAAGCCCGCTTGATTGGCACCACATCTACAAAGATCAACTCCTTCCACCACCCCCGATGCTCGGTAGCAGCAGTGCGTACTATCTACGTGATGCACTGCAGCAATTTATCAAAGATCCTTAGACAGCACATTCCAAACCCACAACCACTTCCACCTAGAAGGACAAGGATAACAGATAAATGGGAACACCACCACCTGCAAGTTCCCCTCCAATCACTCACCATCCTAACTTGGAAATGTATCAGCTGTACCTTCACAGTCGCTGGGTCAAAATCTTGGAATTCCGTCCCTAACGGCATTGTTTCAAGAAGGCAGCACACCATCACCTTCTTTAGGGCAACGAGGGATGGGCAATAAATGCTGGCCAGCCAACAACGCCCATGTCCCATGAATGAATAAAAAAAAGACACTTGTGATTCGCTGTGGTCCATTCTGCGCTGCTGTTATTAACTTTTGTTCTTCTGTTTTTAAGTAAGTTGAAAATTTCTCTTCCTATGCTTGAAGTCCATCAGTGCTGGGGAATCTCTGCAGACTGCTCCAACCTCCGGAGATGAGGGGATTGGACTATGAAGAGAGACTGAATAGACTGGGTCTGTACTCGTTGGAGTTTAGAAGGATGAGGGGGGTTCTTATAGAGACGTATAAGATAATGAAAGGGATGGATAGGGTAGAGGTAGAGAGATTCTTCCCACTTAGAAAGGATAGCAGGACTGGAGGGCACAGCCTGAAGATAAGGGGGGGGTGCAGTTTAGATCAGAGTTGAGGAGGAACTTCTTCACTCAAAGGGTGGTGAATCTCTGGAATTCTTTGCCTGTTGAAGTGGTGGAGGTACCTCGCTAAATATATTTAAGTCACGGGTAGATAGGTTTTTGACAGGCAAGGGAATTAAGGGTTATGGGGAGAGAGTGGGAAAGTGGAAATGAGCCACTTCAGATCAGCCATGATTTTATTGAATGGCGGGGCAGGCTCGAAGGGCTAGATGGCCTACTCCTGCTGCTATTTCTTATGTCCTTAACCCTGCTCCGATCCCACTCTGACTCTGCTCGGATCCTGCAGATTGGAAGCTTGTCAGTTTCAGCTCCTTAATTTTCCCACACTTGCTTAGGATATTTCATTTCTTAGCCAAAGTACCGCTTTCTGTGTTCTCCTCTCTTTAAAACAACTTTGCAGCAATTCTTCTTTCTTCTAACTTAAAGCCATAGTTCTCATTATGCAGAGTTACTTTCTCGATTTTTTTTTTTCTCTACACATTTCTAAATTTTTGATTCTGCAGGCCATTTTAGATTTCTTCTGTGTCTGTCCTTCAGGGTCTGGCAATATGTCTGGTGGGTCTGTTCAGCCAGAGCAAGGCACTCTAGTAAGTATTTTTTTTCCAGACTGCAATTAAAAGGATACTCACAGATGTCTGGCCAGATACAGTGTCACGATAACTTTATCCTCATTGCCAGATGTAATGATGCACTTTCACAGAGCTCTCCAGCAGTACAGCAGTCACATCGCTGCTCCTAGAGAGACTCCAACCCCTGGGGTGATTGCCCACTGATTCTCAATTGGTCCCCCAAGCCAGGCGACCCTTGCTCTGCTGTGTTGCCCTTAAAGGGACAACCACCACAGGAGTGCTAATCTTTACAACTGGAGAGAAAGGCTATCAAAGGGAGGAAGATTTGCTGCAGCTATTCAAAGCCACCTTCTCTTCGGTCAACTCTACTCATTACATCCTCAAAGAATTCCAAAAGATTCGTTAAGCACGATTTCCCTTTTGTAAATCCATGCTGACTTTGTCTGATTACACCACTGCCTTCCAAATGCTGAGTTACAAAATCCTTAATCATGGACTCTAGCAACTTCCCCAATATTGACGTTAGGCTCACTGGTCTATAGTTCCCTGTTTTCTCTCTACCTTCCTTTTTGGATGGATAGTGAGCTTTCTGATGGGTGAATTTTGGCCATATTCAGAAAAGCAGGTGGTAAATTATAGATCTGGAGCCTGGCTTTTATAAATTACAAGTTTTAATTTACAGAGACACATATTGCATAACATGTGCCTAGAGTTCAGATTGCTCCCTTATATAAACATGCAAGTAAACCCCCAGTGAATGCCGATGACTTGAATAAAATTAAACGCGCAACTAATATAAAATTTATAGACCATTCATAGAATCATACAGCACAGAAGTGGCTCTTCAGACCATCATGTCTGAATTAACAAGAGTGAAGATTCTTGCAAGACAGAAGATTGCAACTGTCTCCCACTAAAATCAATAAATTCTGCCTCAATTAATCATCTTAAATCAGCGACTGATAGATATTTGTTAGCCAAGAGTATTAAAGGGGTTGGAGCTAAGGCAGGTGAATGGGGTAAGGGTACAGGTCAGCCATGATCTAATAGGGGAACAAGCTCAATGGGTTGAATGGTCTTTTATATATATATATATATATCTTATAAATGTGTGCGCAGTGCAAAATTGTCTTTAATTTGCCCCCCACCCATGCGCCATTCTGTGCCACTGTCTGTGTTGTGTACAATTGTTGAGATAAGATAGAGGAAGCTTCATTCCACTGCTGCCCTGTACTGGGAATACCTGACCCTGAATTGGTGCCTGAAATTCTGTAGCCCAAACACTCATGGCAAACTCATGGCACCCTTCACAAAATACATTCTACACTGCCTCAATACCCATGCTGACATTTCCATTTCCACCACGTGCCGTGTCATGTTTTTGCCCAGTCCACGTCAAAGCGCATGCAGTTTTGTGTCTTGATCATTCACCAAGAAATAGTCACATTGAAACTGACAAACTCATTTCACACAGGGTGCAAATTGTCATTGGCAGATGGAGTGACTAAGATTGCAGCGGTAAAAGGATTCTACTTAAACCAGTTGGGTTTTCCAGTCCTCAACTTATGGCATTGAATAAATGGAGGAACCACTATAGGCCAGGGCAGAGACATTGATGTTGATGACATTACTGATTGAATTTACTTCACACTTACTTTTAATTTTTTTTTTAATTATTCGTGGGACGTGAGCATTGCTGGCTGGCCAGCATTCATTGTAAGAAGTCTCATAACACCACCAGGTTAAGGTCCAACAGGATTATTTGGTGGCAAATGCCACTAGCTTTCAGAGCTCTGCCCCTTCTTCAGATGAGTGGAGAGTTCTGATCACAAACAGGGCATATAAAGGCACACATTCAGAAACTGAGTGAGGGGCAGAGCTCTGAAAGCTAGAGGCATTTGCTATCAAATAAACCTGCTGGACTTTAACCTGGTGTTGTGAGACTTCTTACTGACTTTACCCCAGTCCAACGCCAGCATCTCCACATCAGCATTTATTGTGCATCCCTAGTCACCCTTGGGCAGTTGAGAGTCAACCACATTGCTGTGGCTTTGGAGTCACAGGTAAGGGTGGCATAAAAGGAAGTGGCAACACAACTCAAACTGAAAGAACACTCGGTGCAAGAGCGGTTATTCCAAGAAACTGGGGCAGTCCTGCAAATTCCACATGTTTGAAGATACAGTGGTTTTAGGAAATATGTAAACTTTTGATAAAAATATATCAAGCTAAACTTCAGGTAGAATTAATTAAGATTCCATGATTTCCTTAAGAAGTAAATAAAAGGCAAATTAAATAAGAAAAAAAAAGGAAGAACGGATTCTAAACCACTTCAATTTTCTTCCCACAGGCTCTGTGGGGTTCTGCAGTACCACTGGATGTATAGCCATGGACAGCCATTAGCCCAAAGGCCCTTGGTGTGGCTGGTTCCAAATCATACTGAGCAGGCTTGGGAGCGTATTGCCGAGGAATGAATGGTGTGTGGTGCAGAGAATCCCAAAACAAGGCAAATGATCAAATGGTAAGGAAAATACAGCCAGCATTCCAAAGGCCAAGGAAAACCTGAGAACTGTATGACTCATGTATCAGAATTCCTGTCCTTGTTCTAGTATTGATGTATTTGGCTTTCCCTAAATAACAACACGGGGAGTTTGAAACTGTGGTTTGAAAAAAGCTCCTCAAGTCCCATTCAATTAGTCAATAACTGCTCCAAACCCAAGCTTCTTTTACCTACCTTTAACTTCTTAAACCTTGATAACTTTACCCCACAAAATCAACCTCTGGCTTGAAAGCTTCACTGACAGAGAGGAGAGAATTTCAGATTTCTATAATCTTGGGGGGGTGATCTTACAGCTGAGCAGGGTGAGCTGGTAAGATTGTGCGAGAGCTGAGAAACCAGGTTCACGTCCAATTTCTCGCCTCTCGTGATCTTACCAGCACCAGACATCCAGCGAGGTCAGTCTCATGCTCATTTCCGGCGTGATGCTGCATAAATTATTTAAATGAAATTTAAATATCTTTTGTATTGAATTAATGATTCCTGGACATTATCATCCGGGGTCCTTTGCCTCTGTGGCCTCGCAAGAGAGGTTCTTTCCGGCGAGAATCACAGCTGGACCCCAGCAACAGGGACTAAATGAGATGGCCTTACCGGTAGAACCAGAGGCCACTGAGGCCCCCTGGGGAGGTCAAGAGCAAAGAGGAGAAGCGACCCTTGGGCTGTGCCAGCCTGGCACCCTGGCACTGCCCACTGGACACCAGTCAGTGCCAAGGGGATTGGGCCAGACCAGGGGTGGCCAGTCAGGGAGAACCCACTGCCATTCTGCATTCGTGAAAGTTGGGGGGAGGAAGAGAGGGGGGAAAATTGGTCAGTTTGGGTGGATGGGAGGGGTCGATAGACCACGGGCCCCTGTGATAGCTTGGGGGGAGGGGGCGCTGTTCTTCAACTGGGAGGCTGGCTGAGAGCAGCATAGGCTGAGTGATAGGCCTCTGCTGCTGGAGACCTACACATGCGCAAATGCCCCCTCTGCTGCTCTCAACCTGCGTTTGGGTCATTTGAGCTCCATCCCTCCCCTACAAACAAGAAACCATCTTTGAGGCTTTTTTTTTGTCTGAGTGGATAAGATAGCAGATTTGGACTCGCCCAAAAAAATGAATCAGAAACTCCTATTTTCACACTCATCGTAGACTTAGAATTGCTTTCATAAAATCCCCCCAGGGTGTGAAAAGTGCGCTGTGATTTAACTCGTAATTTTAAAGTTCTATTCCCTTTGTTGCAGCTTCTTTCACCACAGGAAACTGCATCTCTGTTTTTACCCTAGTGAGTCCTTTAATCATCTCAAATGCAAATGAATACATAGAAATGCTGACACAAACTGCACTCCCTGCTTCAGGAGAACAAAATATGCAGGCAAAGAAATAAAAATATTAATTGCATCAAGACAGCAGAATTCTCCTTTCGCGTCCTGCTAGCACTCAGCTTGATTAGAGAGCCATTGTAATTATTCACAATTGAACTAATCGGTACGGAGGCTGTGACTACAATATACACAAGGTACTCAGAGTCAAACTGCCCAGTTAGAATCATAGAATCCCTATACTGCAGAAGGAGGTAATTCGGCCCATCGAGTCTGCACCAACAACAATTCCACCCAGGCCCTATCCCCATAATCTCACATATTTACCCCACTAATCCCTCTAACGTACGCATCCCAGGATACTCAGGGTAATTTAGCATAGCCAATGCACCTAACTCGCACATCTTTGGACTGTAGGAGGAAACCGGAGCACCCAGAGGAATCCCACGCAGACCCAGGGAGAATGTGCAAACTCCACACGGACAGTGACCCAAGCCAGGAATCAAACCCAGTTTCTTGGCAGGAGTTCATGTGAGATGTCCTGAAAGATGTCAGTTCCTGTTTGTGTTTCAGGAATTCAACTCTTTTCTCATCACCAAAAGAGAAAACGCTGGAAAATCTCAGCAGGCCTGGCAGCATCAGTAAGGAGAGAAAAGAGCTGATGTTTCGATTCCAGATGACCTTTTGTCAAAGCTTAATCTCATGCTTCAGACAAGAAGGGAGAATGTTTCTGTTTGGACACTGAGATTGTGACATTGTTATTCTTTCCCACCCAATTTAACACATTCCTCTCATTCTTTCTGAGTCTCACCTTTATTATTGTCTCCATGTTGAGGTTTGGAACATCCCGTGCCTTTGACCATATTGTGCATTATTTCAGCTTTCTGCTTAAACTTCACTGCAAACAAAAGAGATGTTACAAATGGAGAAGATTCTGGAAGCACTTTGAGCGATTCAGAATACCACGGTCAGCCATTCTCAACTGCTGCAGACCGCAGTCATTGATAATTACAGAATCATAGAATCCCTATAGTACAGAAGGAGGCCATTCGGCCCATCAAGTCTGCACTAACCACAATCACACACAGGCCCTATCCCCGTAATCCCAGCTATTTACCCTGCTAATCCCCCTGATACTAAGGAGCAATTTAGCATGGCCAATCTATCTAACCTGCACATCTTTAGACTGTGGGAGGAAACCAGAGCACCTGGAGGAAACCTACGCAGTCATAGAGAGAATGTGCATACTCCGCACAAACAGTAACCTGAGACCGGAATTGAACCTGGGTCCCTGGCACTGTGAGGCAACAATGCTAATCAGTGTGCCACCATGCCACCAGGGCTTGTCTGGGATTTGAACCGAGGACCTCTTGCACATTTGACTCTGATGACATCTAATTTTTACACAACATTGGTCTCAAACATGAATAGCAAGAACATGCAAGTGGTGCATACAGGCAGCTGTTTAAGCATCTTTATAGAGTCTGGAAGAGTTTTGCAAGGTCAGTTAAAAGCATCACTTCAAGGGAGTCTTAACGAAAGGACAACTTTGCACAAATGCCAAAAAAAGTCTTTAATGAACTGAATAAGGTTCAGTGCTGGATTGTCCCATGATTCAGCAGAGTGATGAAGACTTGGTCAGTGGAGAAAATTGGAGACAGTCTAGTCCAAGAATGAGTTGGATGTAATGGAGAGCAGACAAGTCTGTAACATTTCTCCTTACAAAAGCAGAACAATTTGCATCCTCCACCACCTTTATCTCTATAATTTCTTAAAGGGAAATCTACAGTTCAAATAAATCCTCCTTGAACAGGGGATCAAACAAACAAGGGACAATGATTCCGCCTGTACTTACTGAAAAAAGTAGATTCACTTGGGCAGAATCCGAACTGACCTTGACACTAAGAGTGAGAATGCAAAATTAATAATGAAAAATAAGGAAATGGCAGATGCATTGAACAGATATTTTGATTGTCTTCACTGTGGATTGTATAGAAAAAGAGAGAGGAACTTTAACAATTACAATTACTAGGGAAAGGGTATGTAGAAAATAATTAGAACTAAAAGCTGACAAGTCCCCAGGTCCCGATGGACTTCATCCGAGGATCACATAAGCGGTGACTGCAGAGAATCACCTTTCCAAAATTCCCTAAATTGTGGAAAGGTCTCATCAGATTGGAAAAAAGCAAATGTGACTCCTTCGTTCAAGAAGGGGGACAGAGAGCAAGAAACTACAGGCTAGGAAGGCAAATGTAATGTTGGTGTTTATTGCGAGGAGAATGGAAATAAAGGCTGGGATACTTTGCTAACATTGTACAGGTGTTGGTGAGACCACGTCCGGAATACTGTGCAGTTTTGGAAGCAGTTCAGAGAAAGTTCACTGGACTAATTCCTGGGATGAGGTAGTTATCCAATGAGGAAAGGTTGGACAGGCCAGGACTATATCCATTGGAGTTTAGAAGAATGAGAAGTGATCTTATTTAAACACAAGATCCTAAGGCGACTTGACAAGTGGATGCTGAGAATATGTTTTCCCCACTGGGAGAGACTGGAATGGGGGAACATGATGTAAAAATAAGAGGGGGGGTGGTCTTCCATTTAAGATGGAGATGGGAAGAAATATTTTCTCTGAGGGTCGTGAATCTTTGGAAAACTCAGCCGGGGAGGCTGGGTCAGTGAATATTTTTAAGGCAGAGGTAGATAGATTCTTGACCAACAAGAGAGTCAAAAGTCATCAGGAGTGGAATGTGGAGTTGAGGCCACAATTAGATCAGCCACAATCTTATTGAATAACAGAGCAGGCTTGAGTGATCTGGGCTCTTGCTCATAACTCATATGTTCAAATGACCCAACAACAATCCAAATCTGTTCTCAATCATTCCACTAACAGAGCCAGAGAAACAGCTCCAAACAGCTTCCCAATCCCACTGGCACTTCTGAGGAATTTCACACAAGAGTCCAAGCAGATTCCAGATGTGTAAACACCCTACAGCTGCTCCAATTACTTTCACCATTCATGTGGAATCAGTGAAGCACTTTATCCACATCTTGTAGCCCGATGTTGTCAGTATGCCATGGGAAATCTTTCAGAGAGGTGGACGTGGGCTCACTAATTGGCCACTTGCAGTGAAATGCAAAAGGCAGCTGCACTGTGATACTGAAGACTCAAAAATGGTCCCTACACTCAGAATAAATCCAGCTCTTAATCACTTTGCAGGACGATGTATTAACAAATTACAGCCTGTCCTTAAAGGTTGAACAGTCGCTTACTGTCATACAGGGACAGTCCTGACCCCACACAGACACAGAGCAAGTGTACACAGACTCTCACCAAACACACAATATCTGTATTCACAAATTAACTACAGAATGTGCGCAGATATACACAGGATCATGCATGAACGTTTACACCTGTGTGCTCACATGCTTGGAGGTTCTGTGGCACAGTGGATAACATCGCTGCCTCTGAACCAGAAGTTCTGAGTTTGAGTCCCGCTCCAGGACTTGGCAGCCAAGGAAGGTGTGTCCATAACAAATAGGCCAAATAGGTAGAGCATCAACTTGTAAATTCAACCAATAAGCTAATGGCTGGTGGTCAGAGCAGGAGAGACTGTTGGTCAGTCACTTTTGATGCAGAGTGGAGCCTGTCAAACTGCAAGCCTCTGGCGACAGATTTGTGAGCAACCTGTCCCAGGATGTGGATTCAGGTGAGAGTCTGCCTTGTGCACCACTAAGTGTAAGAAGTGAAACAACAGTGAATCATGTACATACAGATTGGTCAACGCACACATACACATCGAGGGTAAATAAGTTATGTGGTACTGCTTTGCTAACAGCTTCCATCATGGCCACGTGGCGAGGCCTGTACAGACGATGTCTGTGTGGCATCTCCAGAGTGTGCCAACTAAGACCACCATCCTGACATCACAAAGCCTGACCTCTGATGTGATGATCGAAATCTAGACAATGTCAATCCTGGCTGCAAGGTGGGCCTTGGCCTGGCATTCCCTAAAGGACCAGGCACCCAAATCGCAAATAAAGGAATTCTGTCTGTGTCTACTGCAGTGTCTGCAGGTTGTCGAGAGTTTCCAGAGATATTTTTTGTGTTGAGTTTCTGAATTTGAGTTGCTATATTCTAACAGGATTCAGTGTTAACACAATGGTTGCAACAGGCAGGGGTATAGTCGCAGTGCCAGCGCCTCTGGGACTATGGCTTATTTGGAGAGCTGGAGCAGAGGCTGCAGGAATGGACAAGATCTGTGTGCTGCCTTCTGCCAACTAGGAGTCAGCTCTTCCTGGTTGTGAGAGGAGGTTGTTTGGCAGATCAGCCATTGCACCTCAATGCGTGTGGCCAACAGTGCATCTTGTCTGCTGCTTCATCAAGATCCTTATCTGATCCTCTTGTCTGGGACCTTGCTGAATGGACACAGGATCCATCCCTTCTCTGGAGGGTGGCTCTAGTAGAGTCATGCCTGGTGACTAGCCACATGCTGATCCAAACTCCACACTGAACTCCAGGGTACATGTAGCAGCAGTATTTGAACTTCCAGCTGCAAGTGTGAGATGAAAAGAACTCTCCGTTCGTGCTGCTCTCTTTCTCTCTCTTCCTCCTGAAGCAGGAACTCAGAAGTTTGCGTGGGAAGTAAGTGGCCCATATCATCTGCACTGGCTCAACACAACATGCAGTAGGATGAAGGTGAGCTGGGGGCATTAGCAGGAACATACCATCATCCTTAATGATTTAATTGGTGCAGATGCCACAGGCTCTGACACAACCAGCTCCATGATGCAAAGAATATTTCCTCAGTGGGACTTTGGAGATGCAAGCTTACTTGAATCCTTCCCAGTTCTGCTCTGATCGTGGCAGTCACAAATCCTGCAAGAGAGAGAGCAGGAATGTCAGTGATTGTGAAGCATTGTGCCTGTAATAGTGAATAGATGGAGATGTACGGAGACAGCAATGGTGGGTATAAGGCTGGTAGCATTGGTAGGTGTGTGACAGTGAGACGTTAGGTGTGAGTCCAGTGCCATGGGTGCTGCTGTGTGAGTCTTTTATTCGTTCATGGGACATGGATGTTGCTGGCTGGGCCAGCGTTTATTGCCCATCCCTAGTTGCCCTTGGAGGGCAGTTGAGAGTCAACCACATTGCTCTGGCTTGGGAGTCACACGTAGCCCAGACCAGCTAAGGGTGGCAGATTTCCTTCCCTAAAGGACATTCGTGAACCAGATGGGTTTTTCTGACAATGGTTTTGTGGTCATCAGTGGATTCTTAATTCCAGATTTTTACTTATTAAATTCCGATTCCACCAGCTGCCGTGGTGGGGTTTGATCCTGAGTCCCCAGCTGAGTTTCTGGATTAATAATCTAGCAACAATACCACTCAGCCATCACCTCCCCCTCAGTGATGGGGATGTGGTGAGGCTGATGATGCAGTAGATAAGAGATGTCATATTAAATGTGGTTTCTAAAGACCTCCAGGCCCCCCTGCAAAATCATGGGATCTCTTCTCTTCCCCACTTTAACAATTAATGCTTCCAGTTCAGAATCTGCCATCCTAGAATACTCTCTCTCCTCATGGCGTTCACTATCATCATTTAAATTGCAACACATCCTTCACTGCAGCTCCCCTTTAAGAGGGACAATTTGACTTGAAGAACAGCTGACCACAATCTGGTTTGGGATCAATGCTGCTGGGCTCTCCAACTGAGCGTAGAAGCAGCACTGGGGCCACCTCAGCAATGTGGATGGTGAGTACCCCAAATTCATGTGCTGCCAACCACAATCTGAACTGATGCCAGGAGATAATTAATTGTGGTCCACAGTCCCAAAAAAAGGACACACAAATTTCTGATCTTCAGTGGACAAATAAAAACTCGTGCACAAACAGGCAAGTTTCAATGGTATTGAGGTTTTACAGATACATTTATGGACTGATAAATGTAACATGCAGGATAGGTTTTCTGCCCATTCATTATCAATAAAAATGGTGTCCCCTGTAGATCTGAACTTCTTTCCCTGAGCCAAGTTATGTTTGCTATTGGGAGTTGAGTTAATTGAAGAGTAAGAACCGCATCCCATTTGCCTCAAAACTATTCACTATGTTCACCAGTCCTCTGTACATCTGAGAATGTTCCAGATCAGACGCCAGGGTTTGATTCATAGTCTATATTCCCTTTTGCACAAAACTACACTCAATTCTTAACAGAACATTAAGAAGACCTTAATGAGAATGTTCCTCTGTCTTTCTATACCCTCATAGCCTAGAACTGTGACTATAATCGCAAAGAAGTGGTTAATTGTTTCCCTCCAACTCAGACTCACCCAGAGAAAAATATATCACGACATTACTGATATTAAAAATGGAGGCATGGAAATGGTGGGATATTAATGACACATTGGGAATTATGGTGCCTCCTCACTCACCTTGTTCTTTCTTGGAGGCAGGAGTCTCATATATTCTCTACAGCATCAGAGCATGTAGAGATTATAGACATCAGCAGAGCAGTCTGCAGTGATATCATAGAGGGAACAGGGTTCTGTGCTCACACACCTGACTTCATAGTGTTCTCTTTGTTGTTTATCTCTTGGATCTAACACTAGCATGGAATTTGAATGTCGATGAAAAGAGAAACATGTTGCTGAAGTTTTTCATCTTGCACTCATCAGGACAAAAACAATAATGCCAAATTTCAAATGATTGCAACAATTCATACTACATGAGAGATGGTGTTGATTGGTTGGCAAGTTTTGGCATTCTTGTGCTCGATGAAAAGCTTCAGCACTGTTTTTCTTTTCAGCAAGAGAATTTGTTCCATTCTAAAGTCACTCCCTTAACCAAGCCACATTTTGTATTGGCTGCTTGCAAAGCCACTCTGTCTTTGGCAACTTTAATCAGGGCCAAAGGCCTTCATTCGAGTTGGGTTTGTTAGTGTTCCAGCTTTCTCTGTGATTCGCCCCCTGTCCTGCTCCCTGTGATTTAACCTTTCCGTTCAATTTTGAAACTCTACTGTGCTTGACCTCAGGATGATCCCTGCTTAATATCTAATTCAGTGGGGTCTAAACGGCCCGAAACACCAAACTGATAGTTAAAGTTGATTAAAAAGAACAACTTTGAATCATTGGCTACATTACATTAAGTTAATAGCCAATAAAAACAGAGAGGGGGACATTCCTGTATTAAAGGTCATCTAATTAAAATGGTCAATGAGTTTCTTGTGACAAAAGAACTTGACTTTTAATTGCATTGTATTCAATCAGATAATCCGTTTCTCCTGAAGTGTAAATGCAGAGGGCTTGATTTGTCTCATTGCGAATGGACAATGTGGGACTTGAGAATGTTGGTGTAGGAGGGGTGGGAGAGTTGAGATGTTGTTTGGGTTAAATCAGAGGGGACAACATTTTCTATTGAATCTATGCTAGTCACTTGAGCCTATTCTGCTATTCAATGAGATCATGACTGATCTGTATTGAATCTCCATTTGTCAGCCTTGGGTGGCACAGTAGCACAGTGGGGACTACTGCTGCCTCACAGGTCTCTGCCACTGCTGCCTGGGTCACTGTCTTTGTGGAGTTTACACATTCTCCTGGTGTCTGCGTGGGTTTCCTCCGAGTGCTCCGGTTTCCTCCCACATTCAGAAAGACGCGCTGGTTAGGTGCATTGACCCAAATAGGCACCGGAGTATGGCAACTAGGGGAATTTCACAGTTACTTCATTTCAGTGTTAATGTAAGCCTCACTTGTGACTAATAAATAAACTTTATTTTCCATATATTTGTAATCTTGTCTCGTAAAAATCTATCAATCTTAAAATTAAAAAAATCACTCCCTCCACCACTGATACACAGAAGTAGCAATGTGTACCATCTACAAGAAGCATTTACAGGAAATCTTGAAACACCATAGCATACAAAGCTATGGACCAAGTACAGGAAAACAGGATTAGAATAGATGCTTGATGGCTGCTGCAGATATAATGCGCCAAAGGGTCTCTTTCTATGCTGTAAAGCTCTATGAATGTATCACTAACTCACCAAGACACCTTCAACAGCACCTTCTAAATCTGAAACCTCTCCCATCTAGAAGAACAGGGCAGCAGACACATGTGAACACCACCACCTGCAAACTGTCCTCCAAATCACTCACCACCCTGACTTGAAAAGATATCGCCCTTTTCTGTTGCTGGGTCAAAAAGGCGGCGCGATAGCACTGCTGCTTCACAGCTCCAGGGACCTGGATTCGATACCTGGCTTGGGTCATTGCCTGAGTGGAGTTTGCACATTCTCCTCATGTCTGCATGGGTTTCCTCTGGGTGCTCTGGTTTGCTCCCACAGTCCAAAGATATGCAGGTTAGATTGATTGGCCACACTAAATTGACCATAGATGCATAGGTTAGAGGATTAGTGGGTAAAATATGTATGGATGGGGGGGTAGGGCCTGGGTGGGCTTGTGGTTGGTGCAGACTCAAAGGGCCAAATGGCCTCTTCCTGTACTGTAGGGTTTCTATGATTTCTATGAAAATCTTGGAGCTCTGTCCCTAACAGCACTGTGAATGTACCTATACCACGAGGACTGTAGCGGTTCAAGAAGGCAGCTCACCACCGCCTTCTCAAGGGGCAATTAGGGATGGACAATAAATGCTGGTTTTGCAGTAATGCTCACACCAGCAAAACAGATTGAGCTCCTGGATCTACGGTTTTTTAGTGGAAAAAATTCCGCATTCCTACTGCCCTTGGTATGAAGAAGCATTTCCTAATTGGCTTTGATTTTTAAGGTCATGTCCTCCTGTCGTAGGGTCACTTACCAGTGGGAAAAGTTTCTTTTTACCTTCTATACTCCAGAGAAAACAAGGCTTGTTTGTGTAATCTCTTCTCATAATCTAACTCTTGGAGCCCTGGTTGCAGAATAACAGACACCATTGATTTTGTACCATCGACAGCAAACTCTTGATGTGATTGGCTTCTTGTCATCCAGTGGCTGCTGTTTGTCTGTTGAACGTCCATGTGGAACATGCGCTGATTGAGCCCTGAGCTACCTATGTGATCCACTGATCCTGTCCTGAACTACCAGTTTGATCCAGTGAACCTGCTCTGAGCTACCAATGTGATCCAGTGATCCTGTCCTGAGCTGTCAGTGTGATCCAGTGATCCCGCTCCGAGCTGCCAGTGTGATCCAGTGATCCCGCTCCGAGCTGCCAGTGTGATCCAGTGATCCCACTCCACGCTGCCAGTGTGATCCAGTGATCCCACTCCACGCTGCCAGTGTGATCCAGTGATCCCGCTCCAAGCTGCCAGTGTGATCCGGTGATCCCGCTCCGAGCTGCCAGTGTGATCCTGTGATCCAGTGATCCCGCTCCGAGCTGCCAGTGTGGTCCAGTGATCAACCATGAGCTTCCAGTGATCCAGCTCTCAGCTACCAGTGTAGCTCTGAGCCACCTACTTGACCCTGTGATCTAGCCTTGAGCTAGTAGTGTGATCCAGTGATCCAGCCCTGAGCTATTAGTGTGATTCAGTAGCTGAGCCCTCAGCTACCAGTGTGATCCGGTGATCCAACCGTGAGCTACCTGTGTAATCCAGTGATCCTGCTCTGAGCTGCCAGTGTGATCCAGCAATCCAGCTCTGAGCTACTTGTGTGATCTAGTGATCGAGCTCTGAGCTGCCAGTGTGATCCGGCTTTCTCTGAGGATCAATAAATATTAAAACCCAAGACCTCTCCTTCACTTGACACATATTCAATCAGCTGGGAATGAAGGCTGGTAGAACACAAGGGTTACTGGGATTGAAATGAAGATTGTTGCAGACAGAAAATCAAAGAGCAAGAAGTACTCTTCATTGGCATCATAATATAAAAGCAAAATACTGTGGATGCTGGAATCTGAAACAAAAACAGAAAATGCTGGAAAATCTCAGCAGGTCTGACAGCATCTGTGGAGAGAGAATGGAGCCAACGTTCCAAGTGTGGATGACCCATTGTCAGAGCTGATTGGCAGCATTGGCAACAGACATTAATTAACAAATTCCAACCATCAAAATATATTCCTTTCCATCATCCATTGACTCATCATTTTGCTAATTTAGTAATAATTCTGGAACTGTCATTAAGGATACTCTAAGGGCAGCAACAAACATCTATCTGTTTTCAAAATATAACACTCCAGCTGACATTAATCTACTCAGATTCCAGATTATTGGAATTTTAATTATTAAGGAAAAGTTTAGGAAGGCGAATTTGTTTCTTTGGGAAAGATGGAAAACTTGAGGCCTTCTGCACTATGAAAGGAACTGAAAAAATTTACACTGCACGTGATTCAATTCATCAGAGTTCAAACCCCAGGTCACCCAAGTTTGAGGTTAGGAGGCCCAAACTGGGTAAGATCTGGGGTTAGGGAGTGAGGGAAATGAGAGATTTGGACAGATCTCCAAATCTCTTTGATTTCCTCTGATTGTTGTGTTTAAAATTTAGAAGACCCAGAGGAAGAATTTTCAAGAGTGTGAAGGTAGGCAGATGGGGCTGAGGAGTATTGGTGAGGAGAGGATTTGTTGTAATGTGGACACTACTATTTTTCAGTGCAAGAAGTGGCTTTTTCCATTAATTTGACAATAGTCAAACTCAGTGATAATAAAACTATTCATTGCAGAAGCAAAAACTGGCAGCCAGGATGAGGGAAAACTGTCTTTCCTTAAAGTTGCATTGTTGTGGAAAAAGTTTGCTCGAGATAAGCTAAGTTGGAATATAAAAATGTGACTTTTACTTTCTGAAAGTTGCAATCCTTGAATTTGCCAAGGTTCAGAAAGCTGAATTCCAGGGATTCAGGATGTAGGACAACACCATAGAATCCCTATAGTTCAGAAGGAGGCCATGCAGCACATTGAGTCTGCGCTGACTTTCTGAGAAAGCACCTTACCCAGGCCCAATCTCATTCCCCATTCCCGCAATCTCATACATTTCCCATGGCTAATCCATCTAACCTGCACATCTTTGGACTGTGGGAGGAAACCGGAACACCCAGAGGAAACCCACACAGGCACAAGGAAAACATCCAAACTTCACACAGACAGTGACCCAACCCGCGAATTGAACCCGGGTCCTTGGTACTGTGAGGCAGTGCTAACCACTGTGCCACCATGCTAAGATAATGAATCTCAGAAATTCTCCCTTATTTTTAAAAGCAATCAAAGGACCAGTTTTGTTGTTGATATTAAACAATCAGAAAACCTAAAGAAATGGTGACCTTACTTACATAGATATTGGCTCTGCCCGTGTTCTCCAGAGCAGTGTGTGAAACATCATTAAATACCATCTGACTGAAATAGGGCTTTCAACTCTGGGTGGATGTATCGGTAGACAGTTAATCACATGACTTCCTACCTGACTGCTCTATGTGACCAAACCAACTTTTATTCTGTTTCCTACAAAAAGCTGAAAGTAAATAAAATATTGACAACAGACGTCTATGTCTGCATATGCGCAATTACAACAGCAGGGTTCTGACAGACAGCATGCTGTCAGGCCCCTGCTGCTGCAGACAGCTTGAACCAACCCCTCTCTGCAATCGCGGGAGCCTGTGGCTGATCACAAGCCCCAATGTGCACAGACATCTAGCCACTGCTGCCCAGACCAATCGCACCACCCTCTACCCCTCCCCGACCCAATTTGATCACATCTGCAATGGTCCCCCTCCCCCTTGATCTGATTACATGCAGAGTGCGCAGTTCTTGGGAAAAACTTGCAGTTTGCAGAAAAAAGTTTGCAGTTTGGCCCACTCCCACCCCCGTGTTCCTCCTTTCCTTCGCCCACTCTTGATGGTAATGGCGACCAGCTGGATTTAACTTACCTTTGGCCCAGTGGCTAGAACCACATTCCAGTTTAGAATCATCCAATCAGATGGTCACTTTCTCATTGGTCAGGTGAAGACAGGTGACTATGAAAATCGGCATCTCTTCCCGGAGGCTGATGCTCTGAGCACAGGGCTGAGGCAATGTCGCACTGTCGGAGGCGCATATTCTTGGATGTGGCATTAAGATGGTGCCCATCCATTCTCAAAGATAGATGCAAAACATTCCATGACTCTATTCAAAGAAGAACAGATGAGTTCTTCCTCTTGTCCTGTGTCAATGCTTAACCTCAAATTAATATAACACAGACAGGTTGTTTGGTCATTATTTCATTGTGGGAGCTTGCAGGCTGATTGGCTACCACATCCACTATATTACAATAGAGACATACAAGTTCTTCATTGGCTGTAAAGTATTTCATGAAAGAACTGTAGAAATGTAACTCTCTTTATGTGTGACCCATGAGGGTGAGTGTTGGAGATTGTTTAACACAGAGAGGGACCTTCCAGCTGGCTCTGATTCTAAACAAACTCCATTAACTAACAGTGCTGTTTGAGTGGCAGTCCAGAATCATCCAATCGGACAATGAAGAGTCTGCTCACTTTCTCATTGGCCCATTCACTACAAAGATGGGCGTGTTGTGTGACCAATGGTGGGAGCCTGTGAGTAGAGCGATCAGGGTTGGGACCTCATGTGAACCAGAGGTGGCAACCCAGTCTCTTTGAATTTCTCCAACTCAGAACAAGAGACAGATATCTTCACTGAGATTGTAGAAAGGACGTGGTGGGGTTGAGGGAAAATTTCTAAAAGCGATAGGAATGGATTGTTAACTGAATTGGCAGCAATGGAGTTTCTAGTAGTGATCTGTAAAGTGTGTTTTATAGTGATGGAATATGAAGGAGTTATACAGGATTCCATTTGTGCCTGGTTCGGAGAACCTTGTCAGCAGTTGTGACTTGCAGTTATCTGCTTAGCCTCCAATCTCTGCTTATCTATTTTTGAAAGGTAGAGTTGGTAAATCCTTCAGAGTTATTCGAGGTCAGAGAGAATTTGACACTAAGAACAGAGATTGACATGTGAACGAGATAAAAGGGCAACATTTTATTGAGAATTTCAAGCTGTTTTTATGGTGATGATAATGTGATGCTGATTAGATGGAGGAGATACTTGGAGTTAGTCCAATATTCTCTGGATTTTGGAAGAACGAGGCTTGTTCTCATTGTAAAATATAAAATTCTTAAGGATGAGATAAGTTCTGGGAGGATGTTTCCTCCGACTAGGGAATCTACCAATGAAAAGAAGTGTCTTCACTCAGAGAAAGGTGGATGCCCAGTTGTTGAGTATATTTACGATTGAGATTTTTGGGAATTAAGGGATAATGGGGATAGTGACAGAAAGTGGAATTGAGATAGAGGATCAGGAATAATGGTACAGCAGGTTCCAGCCAACTTCAACTCCTATTTCTTATGTACGTCATTGAGTTATTGTTATGTAATGTCTACAAGTTGTATCAAGATATACACCAGGCGCCTTGTCTGTTCTCTAGAATAAGCTTTGGGGACTGATAAAGACCTAACATGAGCTAATGAGGATTTTAAAAATCATAGAATCCCTACAGTACAGAAGAAGGCCATTTGGCCCATTGAGACTGCACTGACAACAATCCCACCCTATCCCCATAACCCCACATGTTTACCCAGCCAATCCCTCTGAAACTGGGGTCAATTTAGCATGTCCAATCAACCTAACCTGCACATCTTTGGACTGTAGGAAGAAACTGGAGGACTCGGAGGAAACCCACACAGACAGGGAGAATGTGCAAACTCCACCCAGACACCCAAACTAGGAATTGAAGCCAGGTCCCCAGCACTGTGAGGCAGCAACGCTAACCAGTGTGTCATCGTATAAATAAATTACAGCTATTTATTAATGACTCTTTGGACTTTAACCATCCTTTCCCCTGATAAATGGTAACAAATTACAAATTTTACACAAAGTCTTGTTAGTTCCAGAGTGTGGAATTAAATCTTGCAATGCGGTGAAAATGATGCCAATCTCCATTCTTTCCAACAACAATATGTTGAAACTCTTGACTCTAATCCAGAAAATCAGCAAATCATTCCATACTGTCACAGCAACTTTCTGCTTCTTCTCAATTCCCAGTTCCCAGAGGAAGTGACATTTGTTTAAGGTTGTTGCTGAAAGAGAGAAATTATCTCCCATCAAACTGGTTTGTGTCAGAATTTGAGAGAATTGTCTCTGCCATCTGTCTAAGAGGACAGAATGTCCCTCTATGGCAGACAGACAGAATGTTATTTCGCTGAGTTTCACTCTCATTAACAATGGATCAATTCAAATTAAAATTGCATTAATTTTCCTGTGGATGTTAAGGGGGGGATTCACCGGCCCCTTCAGCCGCCAGCGCCAAGCCCAGTGGCATTGGCTCAAATTCAGGATTTACACCAGGAGTCGGTTTCTGATTCACCCTCTCTCCAGCCATGACCGGTCTCCCACCCGAGGGTGGGGGCAGCACCCAGATAGTTATGCTGAACCCCTCATTGTAATATCATTAGCAGGATGGATGGTCCACTAACCGGCCTCCGCACGATGCACCTACTCCCCAGCCAGAGGTCACACAGGTGAGATTTGATGTTGTTCCTGAAAAGCAGGACCATGATCCCCACATCCTCTGAGGGGGAGCAAGGAGGAAGTGGCCTGTCTAGAACTTTTCTGTGTTATATGGTGGGTATGGGGAGATAAGGGTTTGAGGGGGGTTGAGCATCTCAATTGGGGGAGGTGAGGATTGAGCGGGAGGGGAGGGGCTGCTTTGGATGACTGGCTTATTGGTGAGTTTGAGCAGTTCTGTCTCCACCATGTCACCCTCAGATACCTGAATGCTAGAAGGGTGACACAGTGGCACAGTGGTTAGCACTGCTGCCTCAAGCGCCAGGGACCCGGGTTCGATTCCAGCCTCGAGTCACTGTCTTTGTGTCTGCGTGGGTTTCCTCTGGTTGCTCCGGTTTCCTCCCACACTCCAAAAATGTGCAGTTAGGTTGATTGACCATGCTAAATTGCTCCATAGTGTCAAGGGGATTAGCAGGATAAATATATGGGGTTATGAGGATAAGGCCTGGGTGGATGATGGGCTGAATGGCCTCTTTCTGCACTGTGGGATTCTATGAAGTTTGATTCTCTCTTTGTTTGCTGTAACAGCTCTGAGGTTTCTGCTTGATGCTAATCATGCCCATCTGGACCCCTGCAAACCCCAAAGCAATTCACCCACAACCTGATCCCACCCTGGGTTTATTTAATACCCGCTAGTCATTGCCAGCTCTCTCAGAATTCCCTTCACTCCCAGGATGTGTCAGCACTCCCAAGCCCCTCTGCCTTCTCAGCATGAATGAGTGTAAGCTGTTAGCACGGCTCGCGGAACTCCCTCCATTGATAGTTCCAAAGCAGATGAGGGAGGGGAGAATCGCCCAGGTTAGTGCGCACTTGGATCAGCTGCCCCACTAGCAGGTAAAAAATGTCATCAGACAGCCCGTATCACACCCAATGTTGCATTTCGAAAGATTTGTAGAATGCCCCAATAGGGCAGCTGCTCTCTGACCTGTAGCCACTTCCTCTGATCCCATCCTTATCCCACGGGATAATGTTAACTCGCTTGGAAATTTGCTGCAAATGATGTGTTCGATGAGCAGACTGTCGGTCAGCGGCTGAGGCTCCAGTAAATTCACACGTCTCTCTGACTAAAACCCTCAGTCTGTGGTACTGTCAGCTTCTTTAGAAGGACACAGCTGGCTGGCACAGAATTAACATCTGGAACACACAGCTCAGACAGGCAGTTACAAAGCAAGTCCCCTTGGATTCTCCAGGAAACCCAGGAGATGGGCACAGCGTTCCGCTAACACTCAGTGTAGTGTTCACAGTCTCCTCATGTGAGGAGTGAAGCATTTCGTACCAAGAAGCAGTAGGCAACTCCCTGATGGGTTCAGGGCTGTGCTGTTAACTGCAGTCACTGGAAGGGACGGGCATTAAGGGAGATGGGGTACAGTGTCCCGCCAATCGAAGGGTATGTGTCAGGTCATTCCAGGTTGCTCAGCTCTTTGGAGTCTGTCAATCTGCCTGGCTGAAGGTGGCACAGTGCCCACACAGGAGATTCCACCAGACATCCTTCCTCACCTGTGCCCCTTCTCACCCATGCTACTCCCGATCTTCCTGGCAACTGTTCCTCGGTTAATCAGTTTTCCCCCAGGAGCTATACACAGGTGCTACGGAAAGAGGCAGCCACTGGCACCCTGATGTGATCCATTAGTGTTGAGGTGAAGGGACAGATGATGTGGACATATGGCCAAGTTGCAAGATGAGGGGGCAGGAGGCTGTTTCAGTGACCATGTAAGTTATCTGGTGTGGGCTACAGCTCTAGTAAAGCAGCACTGGATGGGAGAAAGCTGAGGGTTTATCAGCGTTCAACTGCTGGATCACAATAGGATTGGAAGGAGGTTAGAAGGAACAGATGGATTACATTGCTCAATGTCTCTCTCTTTCCACACAGATTGAAGATGAATATCTGTTTGGAGCTATTGAATAGCGCTGAGGCACACAGGAGGTGGTGAGAGTGCCAGGCCAGTGCCATGCAGCCCAGGTATGACCCAACACCACAGGAGCTGGCCGCAGAACAGCAGAGGGTTACTGCAGATGCTCAAGTGCCAACCATCCAAGGTGCCGAGGAAGGGGTAAGAAGACAGTGAGTCTGTAGGCCACATGTCTACAGGAGGTCTATTCGAGAGCATTCCGACATTTGTCATCGACGCCTCCACAGGGAGACAGCGCAGCATCTGTGCCAGGATCTCTCACCCGGCATCAACAGGAGCAGGAGGACTGTGGCTGTGAGAGTCATGGCTGCCCTGAAGGTTTTTGCCTCTCGATCATTCCAGATCTTGGGTGGGGAAGTGTGAAGGATCTCTCCACTTTCCACACACAGGTGCATCACTGGGTGACGGATGCCCGGACATCAGAGTACATCTCCTTCAACCCAGACCAGGCCCACCAGGATGCCCTGGCTGTAGGATTCAGTGCCATTGCCAGGGAATGATCAATGGCAGTCATGTCACCCTACCAGCATTGCTTCAACGGGGAGTGTCCTTCATCAACAGGGAGAGGCTCCATTCTCTGAACATCAGGCTAGTATGTGACCAGCAGCTGAACACCATTGCCCATCTGTGCATACTATCCTGGCAGAGTCTTCAAGGGTAACCCCCAGTTGCGGGGCTGGCTAGTGGGGGACAAGGGTTACCCACTGAGATCATGGCTGATGTCGCCTGTGCAGAGAGCCCTGAGCAAGGTGGAGATCCTTTACAATGAGACCTACTCTGCCACCAGTATCACTGAGCAGTGCGTAAGCTCACGGAAGATGCAATTCCGCTATTTGATCTGCTCCAGTGTGGCCCCCCCGAGGGACACAAGGATTGTGGTTGCTTGCTGTGTGCTCCACAATCTTATCCAGCGGTGGGGTGACACAGTGATGGAGAATGAAGTAGCAGAACAGGCGGTCACTGAATGAGGAGGAGGAGGATGGTGTCTGAGGACCCAAAGGTGGTGGCAGCCAGGGTGTTGCAGGAATGGAGGAGCAGGGAGGTCCTTAACCTCCAGATTTACCACCCAGGAGGATAAATGTTCTGGCAGCTCAATCCCCACCCTCCCCCAACCTCAGACCTTTCTTTGTCCAGTCCCATGTCTGCTCCTCCCCCACCCCGCAAGGGACACCGTTATATACCAGCAGGGTGATGGGCTTGGTTTCTCAGTCTCAGTGTGTCCACTCACACAGTGTGAGGGCAATGACGACTCGCTGCTCCTCATTGTCACAAAATGTCTGACTCCTGTCTTTTTCATGATGTCCCACTGACATCCCAACTCATTCCTGAGTGTGCGATGGGGCCGCTTTCATCTGGGACATAGTTAAGGCGCTGCAGGAAGTGTTGGTGCTGGGATTGGTGTGAGTCTCCACATCACTGAATGGTGATACTGTCAATTCAGGCTGTCAAATTCTGGCTCTCGCCACCTCCCACTCGAGAGCGAGGCTGGACAGTTTGTGGGGAGATCGAAATTGGAAACAGAAACACCTCCCGACCCCAGCCTCTCCTGCCAACCCCCTCCCAAGTCCCCCCAAGCCTCCTCCCCCAGCTCCCCACCCACCCCAGCCCACAGTGTTGAGAATTACCGCACACAATGAGAAGCAACTTGTTGTGAGTTATAATGATGATTTCAAAGTGCAAATGTACATTTTGTCCTTCCTTCTCCCTAACCAAACCGTGATACTGCACCCATGTCCTCCTGCTCCTTGTAGATACCCCCCAAATTGCACATCTGCAGTAGAGGCTGCTTCCCATGTCCTTTGACCTGTGAAACCCTTGGCGGGCGTCCATTAGAGGGTCCCGGCTGATGTCCAGGTGTCACTGGTGACAATGTCACCCTGGGTGTTCTGCCCACTAGAGGCACTGGTGTCAGGAAGGGGGAATTTAGAAGGGCTGGTTACTCCCAGTGGCTCCACAGGGAAAGCCTTGGGATAGGTTCCAGAGTCTCCTGCTCCCTTGGAGTGGCTCTGCTCCCTCCATAGGACGGAGGGGTTGGTTCAGTGAGATCCATATGCCTCAGCTGGCGATGCCAGTCCTGGAGGCAGCCATTGTCTGAGCCACATTGGCAATGTCCTCAGCCATGGACCACTCTGATTGGGCCAAGCACTGGGGCGTCTCAGCAATGTCTTTTTGTGTCTGGAACATGTCCATGTGTGACTGGGATTTGCTGTCCTGGGCCTCAGACATGGACATCAGAGGGAGCCAAGTTTTGAACATTGTCAGACATGCCTCAAATGTCTTGCCACCAGGTTTTCCCCTGCAGTCACCACCCTTGCAGTGATGCTCTGGGTACCATGCATTACTGGCACCATCTCTTGTGAGAGAAGGCTTCCAAATTCCTCCAGATGGCCTTGCACTTCTTGAAAGGATGGAGACACCTGCTCCTGTAAGCCTGGCTTTGCATTTTACCAGTGCTGGGGTCACCTTTTCCAGAGTTTCCACATCTGCCTTCAGGGCACCTGTTTGCTGGGAGCCAGCAGTCCTCGGACTGTCGACTTGCCTAGAAGTCCCTACCTCCACCCGAAGTGCAGCAGCAGCTGTCTGGGGATCACCAGAAGCCGACCGCTAACATTTCCCACCGTGGTGACTGTCTCTGTGCTGGTGGATGGTACAGGTGAAAACAGAGGCTGTGGTTGGGGGTGTTCCAAGGGCTTGGGCAAGGATGTCCCAGCCACATCTGGTGAAGATTCTGGAAGAGAAAGGAGATGGGGTCAGTGTGGGGAATGTCAATTCCCTGGAGTCGGATCATCAGGGTAACAGTGTGTTGGACTCTCACTTCCTCGGGGTTTTCCAACCTCACAGTCGGCCACCACTCACTCAGTGACCTCCCCTGTGATTTCCAGCACCCTCTCTCCAGAGTGGTGAGAACCTGCAACTCCGGCAAACCCGTCTTCTCCTGTTTTCTCTGGTTGTGTGGAATCTTGTCCTACGGAGACACAAAGAGGACATTGTGAGATGATGGCTGGTTGGCTATAGGGATGGTTGACAACAGGTGGCATGTGTGGGCACTGGGGTAAGTCTGAGAGAGTTAGTGGTGGGGATTAGTTGGGGGAATGGAGGGACAAGCTTGAGGGTTGCAAGGATTGAATGTTAGCTGGCAGAGGTTATGGTCGTGGGGTTGGGGATGCCAGGGGAAGACAGGTGGGTACTCACCCCTGCAGCTTGAAACAGTATCTTCCTGCATTGAATTGCAGTCTTCCTGGTAAACCTGTTGCAGTCTCAGCCACTGCTACCCAGGTATCTGCCAACGTATTGGCAAAGGGTCTCCTGCCAATCCTTGGGAACGGGATGCCCCTCCTCTAGCCTGGTCTCCAGCATCTTGTCTCGCTGTCTGCATCCAGGAAGCGAGGGGCAGCTCTTGGTTCTGCCATGTTGATTGATAGAGTGCGAGTGGGGGCTGCAGCTAGCGTTTACCGTGGGGAGGATGTCCTGGCCCTGTTCAGTGCTGCCAGTGCCAATACCATTCATCTCTGTTTACCTGCCAGTGGGAGAACTTAGAGCGCAAACCGGAGAATCGCGCCTAAGGTATCATTTCTTGTTTTCTAATTATTACTGACAAGTAGCTAAATCAACATGAACTGAAGTCACTGCATTCTCGCGCTTAGCAAATGCAGAAAAATAAACATCCAACTTTTCAGCAAAAGTAATAACTTTTAAAAGGCATCTGACACATACTACTTGCTACAAATGAACCAGGCTGGTCCCTAGTTGTTAAATAACCAGATCCTACAGTCTATCCAACAGGAATTCAGGCCTTTACCTTCTGCCAATGGATCGAGTGTGTTGATCATGAGCTGAAAGATGGTGTTGCGGAGCATACTGTTGTGTAGTGAAGGGGTGCTGCTTCCTCGAGTTAGAATCGCTTTGGGCTAAACATTAAACAAGAAAATATACCAACAAATTAAACCAGAGATCACAAACACGTGTTCAAAGGTAATTAATTCAAATTTAAGTAAAATGTCAAACAAATCGAAACTCAATGCCATTTGTGAATATTTCTCTGAAATAAATTCCTGAGCTCCTCTACCTTTTGCCTCATGGGCACCCCAGATTTTAACTGCCCCACCTTTGTTGACCATGCCTTCAAATGTCCAAGCCCTAAGTTCTGGAATTCCCTCCTTAAAGTTCTCCTCTCTCTACCTCCTTTAAAACATTCCTTAAAATGTCCTCTTTGATCAAGTTTTGGTCACCTATCCTTACATCTCCAGGTTCCCCAAGTCACATTTACAGTTACCCCAGTTATGCACTGGGGAATTTCTCTAGGAAGTTCCTATGTAAGGATTTACCTGCCAATTGCCAGAAATGCTAACTTCCTCTGGCCAATTGCACTGGGCTGGGAATCATGGGACAAAATGACTTAAATCGCTAACTTTGGATGGTTCCTCTAATTTTGTCTCTATTTTCTTAGGAGGCCAAGGAAATTTGGCATGTCGGCTACGACTCTCACTAATTTTTACAGATGCACCATAGAAAGCATTCTTTCAGTGTATCACAGCTTGGTATAGCTCCTGCTCTGCCCAAGGCCACAAGCAACTATAAAGGGTCGTGAATCAAGACCAGTCCATATCGCAAACTAGCTTCCCATCCATTGACTCTATCTACAATTTCCACTGCCTTGAAAACGCAGCCAGCATAATCAAGACCCATGCACCCCAGACATTCTCTCTTCCAACTTCTTCTGTCAGGAAAAGATACAAGTCTGAAGTCACGTACCAACTTACTCAAGTACAATTTTTTCCCTGCTGCCATCAGACTTTTGAATGGACCTACCATATATTAAGTTGATCTTTCTCTGCACCCTAGCAATAACTGTACCAGTACATTTTGCACTCTCTCCTTTCCTTCTCCTCTGTGTTCTCTATGAACAGTATGCTTTGTTTGTATAGCACGCAAGAAACAATACTTTTCACTGTATTCCAATACATGTAACAATAAAAAAAATCAAATTGTCAAATTAAAAATGGTTCTGCACATTTTACCCAAAGCTCCCTGGGGATTCAGCACTCCCACTCCAACCCCCTTCACCCAACAGCCCCTCCACTCCGACTCTGACAGCCCCACCTTCACTCCCATTTCAGTCTGGTCTGCCCTGCCACCACCTAGTCTCCCCCTCCCAGTAAACCACTTCCTTGCTCCCTTTTAACTGTCCCTTTAAACATCCGCTTTATGGCAGATACTGCTGTAAAAAGGGGGGAGTATCCTACCTCTCTGTGCCCCAATCATTCCAGGCTGATATTGGGGGGGATGGGGGGATGCTGAATGAGGAGGTTTGGGTGGGACAGGGGCTGTGAAATTTCAGCGGGGGTTTATTCGGAACGGTAGTTCCCAGAGATTCCACGCTGAGGGAGTTACCAGCCAATGTGTCTCAGTATCAAATCTTGCCTGATGACACGCCTGTGAAGTACTTTTGGATGTGTTAATATGTCAAAGAGCTATATAAATGCAAGTTGTTGTTGTAAGCTGGGAATCTTGCAGTTTTACAGTGAACATATTGACATTTACAACACACACACACTGTACAACCAATCCATCAAAATGTACAAGGATTTCTAATGCAATCTCACATTTCATTCTCTCTATTTCCCTTTGATCTCCAAGTGACTCATCCACATAATGAAACAGCTGAGACCAGAACATTCCAGAGAATGTGGCGCCATGTCCTATCAGTCTTTGGTTAAGATCATTGAGTTTCTAACCCTCTGCCGCCTGCTAACATTGTAAAGAATCTCTGCTCGATTCCTCGCGGGATAGATTGACTGAAACTGACAAATGATCTCTGTAAGGATTAGCAATCTGGTTCTTGGTTTTATTGCGGTTTTATAACTCACTCAGGGATCCCCACAATTTCCTATCTAAGCCCTTGGTTAAAGTAAAATCTCTCACCCAATCCACTCTAGTTCGATGTAAAAACCATCTGAGTCTTTGGTGGTTTTGACTTTTACCTTTAGTCTGTTGTTATCTTCCTTATCTTCTTCTCTGGACTCTGAGTCAATGTTCTTTTTCATGTAAGTAAAGAGAAATGGGAAATTATTGATAATTCAACTGTTTCACGGTTTTGGATTGAAGAACAACTTGAACGAGGAATAGCTGCTTGTCTCCTTGTGACAGATTAGCGCACCTTTCTCTCCACACTATCGACAAGGGAAAGTCAGAGATCTTCTCAATATCTATCTCTTCATTCAAATCTGGACTCTCTCCTGATAAGCAGCTAACTTCAAATCTAACACTATACCACAGGACTTCATCGGTGTGAGGGGGAGCTGTACTTTTGTTTATAGATTATTTTTAAAAAAGGGTGGTGGTCTTTGCCAAACTGCGAGCATAGCTCCAAAGCAATACTTGCACACATCAACCTGTCTGTACAGGGGTGGCTGAGGGAAAGGTTAGGGTGAAGGAGTGTGGGGGGAGAATGTGTCTCAGCCTTACAGCTAAACAGATATCACCAGATTGAGGCACTGACCTTACTAAAGTTCCCAGTTGTGAGTGCAGTGGGAGCAGTGTTCTGAAGACAGGTCCAATCCAAAGCCTTACAATATCGACCACAGGTAGGGGCAAGGGGACAGGTCCCAAACCCACTGCTGTTGGCACCACTCTGATCCACATTGGCCATCTGACCAATCGAGCCAACCGCCATGGAGTCCCAGATGCTATGGCAATATGCAGGTTTACAGTCCCGTATTAACAAAGTAATGGAGGAGCTCCAGTTTCTTTCCATTACGTGGCCAGATCTCCCACTTTTAGCAAGTGTTGGAAGGGCTTACAAGTTGAGACTCAACCTGTTTGGCCACATTAGAACCCACTTTGCTGGACCATTGAGCCTGAGGGTGGAATCAAAACCCAGAGCTACCAGCTCAGAGGCTGAGACACTACTCAATTCCTGAGAACAATGAGTTTAATATTCAGATTGCTTATTTGAGAGGATTACAAACCTCTCCATCTAACAAGAAGCTTTCAATCTGTCACATTTAAACTCTGTTGTTGCTCAGGTCAGTGGTTCCATGTTATATGTTGTATTGTGGGATGGATTGTATTCTTTGGGCAGTGATGGAACATAGGGATTCCCCATTCAAGCCCTGCTATAATAACCCCTAGCCATGGGAAATCACTACTATGTTCTCTGATGGAGTGTATTCTTTCGAGATGTATTCTGTGATGAGGGTGTATTCTGGGATGGGGGTGTATTCTGTGATGAGGATGTATTCTGGGATGGGGGTGTATTCTGGGATGGGGAATATCACTGATTTATCTTCCACAATGGGTAAACCAGTCAATTTGGTGCAAGATTCTGCCATTGACTCCTGTTCAGATTTAGATTGAAAAGCCACTGATAAACAGAATGAGGAAGTAACCGGGGCAGGGGGAGGTTGGTGCATTTTTGCCCCTTGCACCTCAGCGATTGTTTTTAAACAGAGCAGGAACAAGGTAGAAATTGTCTTCCCTCACTCCCTATTTCTATTGTGATTATTGAAGGTCAGACTGCAATCTTCACTGAGAGTCAGATTACATTTCCAATCCTCCCGACTAACCCCAACATCTGATCAATTAATTCAGGCTGCACCCAATTTGGAATCTTCCTCGGACACCTTCTCCTCTCCCTCCCATCCCAGGTGATTCTTGTTGCTGATTCATACTTAACCAGTTACAGTTTCTCAAGGTGGGGGGTAGAGTACGGCATAGGTAGAAGGTGCTATGAAGTTTTATTTTCAAAATGAATGGGTGATCTTTTGTATCGAAAGTTCAGGATTGGTTCTATTGGTGGTAACTTTTAACATTTCTTATATCATTGACCCGCCTACAACCTTCAATGAGTTAAGAAGCTCTGCAGCAATTGGTTTAAAATAGGTCAGTGTGAAAAGGATTAGGGTCAGATTAAATGATGAGAAAGTCCTTGTCGGACAAGCTCATGTTGAAGGGATAGAGTCAGCACACTGCACGCAACACGGATCATTTCCCCATTTGAAATGGACCCTGATCTGTGCCAAAAAGGAAGACATCTTAAAGAAATCTCAACAAGTACATTCTTCCCAAATACAAGTCAGTAAGTTTGCTGGAGATTTAAACATTAGGAAGTTATCCAACCCCAATAGATTACACTGCTGTATATAGCTGGCTGCTTCACTGAAGTGTAATTGCTGCTCGGGAAGTCATGTCCAGTACACTAAGACCACAATTCCATTGATAGACTCCATCCAGAGCACTGGGTCCATCCAGTGGATTGTGTCCATTGTCATTGGGTCCAGAAAGTTAGAAGAGTTTCACACAAAGGATTAAAACCTGGAGCGATTTCTTATTGAAGCAAAGACTAGAACAAGATTGAAAAGGGAATTGGATGAGAATTGTAAAATAATATAAGGAGATTGGAAAGTCTAATTGAACTGGGGATCTAGGCAAGGAGCAATGTTGCCCTGATAGACTGAGTAACTGTTGCTGTTTACTGTAATCTCTGTGATTGCCTTCTCTGTCTAGTCTACTGATACCAATACAGTAATCCTGCCAAACTTACTGCAACGCTAGGGTAAGACAACCACCGGCAACTCAGATAATCAAAATACAAAAATAGAAAATGCTGGAAAATCTCAGCAGGTCTGACAGCATCTGTGGAGAATAGAGCCAACATTTCGAATGTGGATGACTCTTTTTCAGAGCAAAGAGAGTTGAAAGCAGGATGAAATTTATACTCTGTTTTGGTAAGGAGGGGGATGGGGGTGGTGTAGTGGCTGGATTGTAGACCAGTGATAGGTGGATATAAGGGAGAGATTCACAACTATGCCATGAATGAAAAGATGTGGAGATGCCGGCATTGGACTTGGGTGGGCACAGTAAGAAGTCTCACAACGCCAGGTTAAAGTTCAACAAGTTTATTTGGAATCACGAGCTTTCAGAGCACTGCTCCTTCATCAGATGAGATAACTGCTCATCTCTCTTCTCTCACCTGATGAAGGAGCAGCACTCTGAAAGCTCAAGATGCCAAATAAACCTTTTTGATTTTAACCTGGTATCATGGATGAAAAGACAAAGTGGCTGTAAATTGTGTAAATGATGGTGACCATGGCTAAGAAGGGTGCTGATAGTGGTACATTGGGAGATCAGAATGTGTTAATAGCAGAATAAAGATAAGCAGTGTTTCAAAGGGCAAGATGGAACAGGTAACAGACAGCCCCAGTGGGGTGGGAGGAGGGGAGATGGTGATGGGGGAAAGAAAATGAAAAGCAGGATTTAAACAAGGGGAATTAAAAAATCACTGATTCTTCTCTGAGTTTGTTGTGATGTTATTTGTTTAAAACAAACACTGAGATTCGCTGTCACAATGATGGAATGGAAATGGATGAAGAGCGAGCAAAACTTTCAGTGATATGGTTTGGGGTGGGCTCTCCGCTGGGCATTGAATCTTTTCTAACTTCACTTGGTGCTGCCTTTGCAAACAGTGTGGCAATGATAGTTGGTGAGGTTGGTATTCTACTAGCCAGCTCCAGTTCCAGCATTCATTTTCACTTGTTTACAACAAGCTGCATACTTTAGTCAGCAAAAAGAAGTATAAACCATCCATTGTAATGGGATGTCTCTGTGGCATTCTGTTGGAACTTGGATTGGAGATTGACTGATTAGTAAGACAATGAGCTACAATTGGAACAGAATCATAACCACTGAATAACTTTCCAGCTGGTACATGCACAGGGAAAAAGCTGGAGGAGGCTGGTGGACACACAGAGGCTGGCCTTTATACTTTGTATAAACTGCAGATACAAATCTATGTTCAACCTGCTATTCAGCCATTCAAACCCAAAACGCACACTGGAGAATCTACATTTCACACACAAGTGAATAAACTTATGCAACTCTGTTACAAAGTGACATTGGCAATGTGTTAACTGCTGATTTGATCACAAGAAGCAGGAGTAGGCCACTCGGCCCCTCAAACCTGCTCCGTATCTCAGTCCTGAATGGTTGAATCTTTATCTTGATATTATGACCCTTAGTCAGAGACTTCCAGGGGAAACAACCTCTCAGTATCCATCTTGTCAAGTTTTCTCTGAATCTTTGATGACACCATTTCCCATTTTCCTAAGCTCCAGAGAGTCCAGGCCCATTTGACTCAATCTCTCATTCCAGGAATCAATCTGGTGAACCTTCATTTACCAAAGGTTATACCCACTGTGTATCTCACACACCACCATCAATCCTTTTGTTTCAAAGAGAAAGTATCATAAAATCCCTACAGTGAAAAAGAAAGCCATTCGGTCCATTGGGTCTGCACTGATTTTCCAAAAGATCATTTTACCCAGGCCACCCCACCCTATTGCCATATCCCTATTCATTAATCATGACTAATCCACCTAACCTACACATCTTTGACTAAGGAGCAATTTGGCACGGCCAATCCAGCTAACCCACACATCTTCAGACTGTGGGTGGAAACTAGATCATCTGGAGTAAACCCACACAGACATGGGAAGAATGTGCAAACTCCGCACAGACAATCACCCAAGGCCAGAATCAAACCCAGGTTCCTGGTACTGTGAGGCAGCAATGTCAACTACTGTGCCACCTTGCCACCCTGTATCAGTGGTACAAAAGGAATGTGCAGGTGTCAGTTTCACATAGTCTATAATGTACATTCTTGTGGGGTGTACAATACAAATAGACAAGGAAGATGTTGATTCTGTAACTTCAGTGTAGGGAGAGTGTCACCTTGGCACTAGCTAAAAGGAAATCATTCAGGCAGACTTTTAATAATTCAGAACATTAAATAAAACTATAGTCAACTTTAAATCATATTTCCTCAAATGTTTTGCTTTAAGCAAAGACTGTTAACATTTTGGGAAAAGCCAGTCTGCAGCTGCTGAATGAAATTGAATAAAAGGAGGGATTGCTTTGTCACTGTGTAGAATGACATTGTCAGTATTTTCACAAAGATTCTCTATTCCTGCTTATCTAGTGAAGTGATCCCAGGGGAAATTTTCATGAGGTATGTATGATGTTTCTACACAGACAACATAAGCAACATGAACCTAAAGGTCAAAAGAAAAATTGTCATTGAACAGAATAGCAAGTCAAACAATATTAAAATTAATGATATTTCTTCGCAGTGATGGCTCATTTAAAGAAAACTAAATAGCTATTGGAAGTGCACTGCATATATCCCTAATCTACATGATGCTCCATTTAAGACATTGGCATCAGCAGATCCTGCACCAGTCTGTGTTAGCAATATAAGCAGAAGATCTGAAATCCCAATGCTGCAATTTTCTAGTAACTTTTCTCTAGACTGCATCCTGAACTTTAGATACCAAACCACTAAAACAGTAGCACACACACCCATATAAGATATTGTTTGGTGTCTGCAGAAGCATGATCTCTCCTGCAGATACATTTTTGTTGATACATGGTGAATGGCAAACTGCAATGAGAGAGATGTTGCTTCAATACATCCCACATTTGGATGATGCCAATGTGTTTCTGATTGTTGAACCCCAAATAGGTCAACATTGAAAAGATGGCCACAAAGATCTGCTCTGTCAGATAGCTGAGCAGGACACACTCTGTGTTGAAGCTCCATCACATTGGCCCTGATCAAACACTAGCATCATTGTCTCTTCCATGCCAACACTCTGCTTCACTCAGCTCCCTTATCAATGGCAGCCTTTGCTTAATGTGCTCAGCTGTATCCGTACCTCCTTCAAGATGCATTGGCGTTGATTGGTTTTGGGCTCTGGTGGACTATTTGGGAGAGACTGCTTCTCCGAGAGGTTCCCCTTGCCCTGTGAAAAGAGCAGATGGGGATGAGTATGTAAACGTTTTTCCCAATACTCAGTCGTGCTGAGTAGATGATAGGATATCATGCAAAATATACAATATCCATTAGCTGTGTGGTTTATTACTAGCCTGTTTATTACTAGTCTGATTATCACTAGTCTGTTTATACTAGTCTGTTGTGGAGTAGTAATTTTCACAAAGCATATGCCCACAAAATGTCCTGTATCAGTGATCAGTGCATTCAGGTCTAAGAGACACCCAATTATTACTCATTTTATTCCACAATGTATCAAATACTGAACTAATAAATATATATTTTCTTAAAATATAACACTAATTGGATTGAAAGATGGTATTTAATTTACTGGAAAGCCATTCCACATACACCCAAAATTTGCAGATAGAGTTGGAGCCTTGGGTTTCATTGGAGAGATGCACTCAGTGAGACCTGATTCAATATTTGAAACGGTTACAGACACTAATAACATGCAGTGCAATTGGTGATGGGTTTGGGGAGAAAGAGTGGCCATCATTTAAATTGGCCAAAAGTTTTATTTTTCTCAGAGGTGATCAAACTGAGAAAGAGGATTCTGGAGATTCTGAAGGGTGAGAACTGACATAAATTAGAACGAAGTTTTAATTGTGTTTTTGGAAGGTGTTCATGGCAGAAGGAGAGTAACATTTTTGTAATAACTAAGGACTTGGGGCCCAGTGGGTCAATTTGGACCTTGATTGCTTTTACAAGTTAGGAGAAGGGTTTTTTGACAGTGAATTTCCATATTTTGCCTGTTTTGTCAGATGTGTGGATTAAGGGGATGAGTTCAATCAGAACTGGAGTGAACAGCTGATGATCTGTCCGTGTCCCTGTCACCTTCACCTTACTATCTTTGTGTTAATCTTTCTCTGGCCAGTACAGCTTCTTCTTCACAAATGCATATTTCCTCATCTGCATGTAGCCTCTGTTCACACTATAGAATAACTTGTTAATATCTATATATTGTGTATATATGTGTTCCTCACCCTTTGTAACAACTTCTTCCAGGCCTCTTGCTTAGGTCCCTGAAGTTGTTGAGGTGATATCAGTCTATCAATGAATTTTCCACATTATATTCATTTGGGGAATCTACCTTTCCAGAATTCTGTTGGCCAGTCCTTCTTGGGCCTGTTCCAGGAACTAGGATTTCTATTAAGTTCTAGTGCCTCACTGTATAACTTTCCAGCTCTTTCAAACTGAATAAACAGTGCATTGAAAAGATCTTTACTGCATCCAATTGGCTGCCAACAATGTACAATCATAAAGGCAGATAACAACAGCTATAGACAAGATTCAATTCAGATGTTGCTGAAAGGTGGATTGAATTGGGTTTGAACTCAGTGCTACCTATTCAATCTCACTGATCCAACTCAGCAACAGCTAATGGAGGGAGTCTGGTTTTTAATACTGTCAGCACTAATCAGTTCACTATTGGTCAGTCTGGCTTCCTCCAGACAACTTGCTTCCAAATCTCATCACAACCTTGATCCAGACATGGTCACAAGAGCAGAATACCACTTGACTCCTGATAGGAACATTGGAACATAGAAATTAGGAGCAAGAATGGGCAATTCAACTGTCTGAGCCAGCTCCACCATTTAACCTGATCATGGCCAATCTTATCCTGGTCTCAACTCCACTTTCCTGCCTGCTCCCTTTATCCTGCTTTTCTAGACTGTCCCACAAGGGGAACATCTGTTCAACGTTCCACCTTATCAATCCCCTTAAGCACTCTGTATACTTTGATCAGATCACTCCTCATTCTTCTGAACTCCAGCAAGTACAAGTCCAAGCTATTCAACTGCCACTCATACGACAGCCCTTTCATCCTCAGAATCAATCTGGTGAATCCTCTGAACTGCCTCCAATGCCATCATATCCTTCCTTAAGGAAGGAGACCAAAACCAACACAATACTCCAGATGTGGTCTCACCAACACCCTAAACAATTGTAACAACACTTCTTTATTTTTAAAATCTGGTTGTTTTGCAATACATACCAAGATTCCATTTGATTTTCATATTATATGTTGCACCTGCATATCAACTTTCTGCAATTCATGCACAAGGACACCCAGGTCTTTCTGCACTGACACACTTTGAATCTGCTTCCCATTTAAATAGTAATTTGCCCTTTTATTTTTACAACCAAAATGGATAACCTTACACTTATCCACATTAAACTCCATCTGTCAGATTCTGGTCCATTCCCCTAGCTTATTAATATCCAAATGTAAACTCTTTATCTCCTATCATGGCTTTCCCATCTATTTCACTATCTTCCATTATGTTATACTCAGTCCCTGCTTGCAGATCATTTGTATACATTATAAACCATTGAGGTCTGAGGACTGACCCATGCGAGACCCTGCTAGTTACAGTTTGCCATCAGAAAAGGACCCATTTATCCTGACCCTCAGCTTTCTGTCAGTCAGCCAATCCTCAATCCAAGCCACTACTCTACCCCAGTCCCCTGGGATCTAAACTTCTGGATCAGTATTTATGCGACATCTTGTCAAATGCCTTCTGGAAGTTTAAATATCCTACATCAATAGGTTCCCCATTGTCCACTTTACTGGTTATGTCCTTAAAGAACTCCAGCAAGTTTGTCAAGCGTGACTTACCCTTCATGGTGAATTGACAATGGTGGATTGAGCTTTGTCATTCCAAGTGTTCAGTTATCTCCTTATTGATTGATTCCAGCAACTTCTCCACCAGAAGTCAAACTAACTGGTCTACCTTCCCACTTTTTGTGTCTTTTTCTCCCTTTTTGAGTAGGGGTGTCACATTAGTGTATTTCCAATCCACCAGGTCCTTTCCAGAATCCAGGGAATTTTGGAATATCATAACTAATGCATCAATTATCTCTGCTGCTACCTCCTTTAATATTCTGTGGTGCAGACAACCAGTTCCTAGGAACTGATCTGCCTTGCATCCCATCAGTTTATTTACTACCATCTCCCTAGTTAGATGCTTGATGTAGTTACAGCAGTAACTCCCTCAAATACAATGGCAGGAGCAATGGCACCCAAACACCACCACCCTGAAGCAAACACATGACACTTACTGGATAACCCAGCATCATGCATTCTACACAGCAGGGTTATTGTGAAAAGGGACTCTCACCTGTCATAGATTCTCAATAAAACTCTTTGGTATCAATGATGCTATTAACTGCCTGAAGGTCAGTTGCTTAATTTCTCTCTCTCACACACACACACGCTCAAACATCCTTCTGCATAAACACTCACAAACATCCTCACACACTCTTTCAAAAACCATTATATACACGCACAACTTCACACACATTTTCAAACACACACTGACCCACACACACACACCCTCATACACCCATAAACACACTCATACGCACACTGACACACATACTCTCACACACACCCATGCACACTCTTAAAAAACCTTACATACATACACATAACCTCACACACATCCTCAAACACACACTGACACACAGAGATACACACGCTCTCAAACATCCTCACACACACACACTGCAGAATCACACTGACACAAACACAGAAGTGACCAGTTCTGTTGCATGATCCTTGTGAGGCCGCCTTTTATTGTGAAGCGGATTTGATCAGATTGGTTTTGGTATCAGTTGACGGGTGGAATTCTCACAAAGGCGGATTGTATCTTTGTTGAACTGAAATTGTTCCGAGTGTTTCGAATTCAACAAGTGAAGCCTTGACTTTAATCTCGGTGAAGATCTGAAGCTGAAACAAGCCAGAGACAGAATGAAAGAGTCAAAGAAAAACTCACTGACCTTCATTGGGTTCATGATGGTCATGGCTTTAACCACGTTGTTGTTGTTGACGATGTTCGCTTTAAACCATTGCTCGATTTCCGCATTGAATTTCATAAAAGACACGTAGCTTATGTAGCCACCAAGCAACAGCAAACTTTCCCACCACTCGATCATATTGTCCAGAAAAAATATTATCAACATAATCAGGTCCATGATATAGAAAGAGACATCCCGGAATAGAGGCCACCAGGTCAGGTGGAGGATTTCTCTGGAGAAGATGGCACACATTCCGATCACAAACAGGATGTTGAACACAGCCGAGCCCACAATAGTGCCTATGCCCACATTACTGTGGGAGATGAAGACCCCAATCAGAGAGGTGAAGAGTTCTGGAGCTGATCCTCCCGCTGCCATGAAAGTGGCTCCTGCCACATCATCAGAAATGTCCAATTTCTCAGTAATCTCCCCTAACGATGGAACAAAGAACTCATCGCAGACCAAAGCCAGCGCAATGAACATATATATCATGCCCAGAGCATGGAGCAGCACCCAGCCCCTCCTGCGCTCTTCCACCGAGAATAAATCCGTAGGGTATTCGCCCTTAGTGTGGCCAAGCGGGGGTTCCAGGCTCACCACCTCGGTGCTGCTCTCCGGCACCGAGGGGACTGTGGTGGGAGCCGGAATGATCTCATTCCCCACTCGAATGCAACCCCTTAACCGAGGCGTTCCTGTTCCTGTCTCTCCAGCGCTGCTTCTGTTGGAGCTGCTGATTAGCCCAGGGGGGGCTGTGAGGATCCTTGCTGTGGTGGTCGTATGGACCCCAATTGTGGGGGTCCTGACTGTGGTGATCCCAATTGTGGGGGCCCTGATTATGGGGACCCCAATTGTGGGGGTCCTGGGGACCCCAGCTGTGAGGGTCCTTTTGGTAGGAGTTCTGGTTGCGGGGATCCTAGATACCCCAGCTGTGGGGGTCTTGGTTCTGGAGAGCCCGCTTGGGGGGCTGCTGCTCTGGGTTACAATGTTGGTGTTGGCTTCCAGTAGTTTCCTGGCCGGGATGGGGAGATATTCCTGCCTCTGGCTCTCTCCATTCTCACTCGGCGCTCTCCGCGGTGCTGAAAGCTGGAAGTTTGCAGTGAGAATCTGATAAATGGAGCAAAGCACCAAGCCCGAGATTAGGAATAATACTCGGTTCCAGGTTAACCTTCGCTTCCGCCTGAGGTACATGTCTGCCTGGGAGGGGCTTTTGCTTTGCTCCTTTAGAGGGCAGTTTCGCTGATTGTCTTCAGATGGATTGAAACGTGTTTCTGTTCTCGGGCAGTGAGGCAGTTCTGGATAATTGTCACTGGTTCAGACACATTTCCCCAGTTGAGCTGCAATCTCTCCAACCCTGTGGAATTAAAACAAATGGGAATTCATAAAACCAGAAACAAAAATGCTGGAATTATTGGGAAATGGACAAGTGGCTCTGAGCACAAAGTGATTTCGGTTTAGTCACCAGTGAGAGTCACCCTAATCCCTGCTTAACAACTCAACTAACTGTCAGTGGCTTCAGCCTCTCATTTTAAGGAGATTAAAGTCACTAACTAAACGTAGCAGTTTTAAGTGAAAAGCTTTAATCAGGTCCCCAGAGATCTTTCCCTCACCCCCAATGCACCCCAGTTGCTGCCTCCAGCTGATGCAGGAACCTGGCCCTCCTGTGCCCCACATAAAGCATATTGCTGATTGCTGATGTCCTGAGTTTGCAGAAAGAAGCACTGGCCTGAATTGTTTGCTATGGAAACAGAAATAATTTACCTCGAACGAGAATAATGGGACAAATCCCAATCTCTACCACCAGCCCTGAGTAAAATATTCCAATTATCGCGTGAAAGTCATTGAGTCAGATTTTAAAACCCCCGAGTTATTACAAAGTTTAATAAATGTCCAGGTGGCCAAAGCTGGGATTGAGCCTGTGGGGGTTCCAGATCTCCCTGGTCCCTGTTACCTGTTGCTGTGCCTGGAGTCAGATTTAAGGGATCTCCCTGGTCCGGGGCTCCTGTGGGAACGGCTGGCAGCGGCGGCAAAGAAATGTCGGTGAATCTCGTCTCCCTCCCAGGAATTGCTGCGGGTCGAGTGTGAAGGACATTGCCAACAAGGAGATTAAAGCCACAAAAACCCCTAAGGAGATTAAAGCAGATTTCACACCAAGCGAACTCTAATCTTAGCTCACCACTGAAAGAGAATGGAAATGTTCACATTCTCCACAAAAAGCAAACATTCTGGTTCCATTAGAGATTTTCCAATCCAATTTAACAACAACTCAGCTGGAGAGATATGAGAGAAAAGCAGATTCACAGAAAATCCCCTGGACCAAAGAGTTAGCATACAACTGGGGGTGGGGGGAGGTTGTGTATGGGAGAGGAGTGTGTGGGGGGTGTCTGTTAGGGATGTAGGTAGGGTATGTGTGGGGGGAAGGGTGTGTGGGGGAGGGGGTGTGGGGAGTGGTTGTGAATGGGTGAGGGGGTTGTATGTGGGGGAGTGGGTGTGTGGTGAGGGGGTGTGATTGAGTGTAGTGGAGAGGGTTGTGTATGGGGAGGGGTTGTATGTGGGGTGGGTGTGTGTGTGGGGGAGTGTGTGTGGGGGGGGCTGTGGGGGGAGGGAGTGTGAATGGGTGTGTGTTGGGGGGAGTGTGTCTGTGTAAGGGATGAGTTTTTGTGTGGTGGAGAGCGTGTCTGGGGGAGGAGTTGAATGTAGATATGTGTGTGGGAGGAGGGTGTGTGGGTGCATGTGTATGTTGGGGGAGACTGTGTGTGTGGGGGGGGTGGTGAGGGGCTGACACAGAAGATCATCCATTAACAGTTTCCATTGTACAAAATGTTGTAATGTTAGATTTCTGAAATTCTGACACATTGTTCCAGTTTCACTGCGAGTGACTTTGACACTATCCTCTCATCAGATTGTGTTTGTTTGGAACTATTGGACATATATAAAAATCTGATATCTGATTTGAACACCTCAAGTTGAAGCTGAAAACGCTGGAAAAACTCAGCAGAGAAATATAATGCACTGAATCCATACGACTCTTCTGTCTCTACAAAAACCTGCTGCGTTTATCCAGCATTTTCTGTTTTTATTCCTAGCTTTTCTTTTTTGTTTAGATACGTAAATGAATAGAGTCACAGGACAACCAGTGAACTTTTAACAGAGGAACAAAATATTTATTTAACATGAAAATATTAATTATCATGCACAACTCCATCACCCTGCTTCTGTCTTCACAAATGAACACAGATTTTTAAGGATACCACAAGTTACAAAATCTACCTTGAACTATAATATTCTCAGTAAGGACACAGTCCTTGTAAATCAGTGGTGAAATGTGGTCAGCCACCCCACGCTCTGAAATCAAGTCACGGATGCCACCCAATACAACATCTATGGATTTCTTATCAAATCCCCCGAGATATTTGTCACGCTGCTAACCAACTGGTCTCACTGGAATCTGACTTCCACCCGAGTATTTTCAAACTCCACTCTTGAAAAAAACAGTTTTTGGAATCTTCCCCCAAACAATACTTTCTCTTAATGCCTTCACCAATGATCCACTTCCAGAATTTCAATTTATAGAGTCATAGAGGTTTACAGCATGGAAACAGGTCTTTGGCCCAACTTGTCCATGCTGCCCTTTTTTTTAAAACCCCAAAGCTAATCCCAATTGCCCGCATTTGGCCCATATCCGTCCATACCCATCATACCCATGTAATCATCTAAATGCTTTTTAAAAGGTAAAATTGTACCCATCTCTACTACTATCTCGGGTAGCTTGTTCCAGACACTCACCACCCTCTGTGTGAAAAAATTGCCTCTCTGGACACTTTTGTACCTCTCCCCTCTCACCTTAAACCTATGCCCTCTAGTTTTCGACTCCCCTACCTTTGAGAAAAAATATTGACTATCTACCTTGTCTATGCCCCTCATTATTTTATAGACCTTTATAATGTCACCCCTCAGCCTCCTACGCTTCAGAGAAAAAAGTCCCAGTCTATTCAGCCTCTCCTTATAACTCAATCCATCAAGTCCCGGTACCATCCTAGTAAATCTTTTCTGCACTCTTTCTAGTTTAATAATATCCTTTCTAAGATAGGATGACCAGAATTGCACCACTCTGACCACCTGTGACTCCACTTTCAAGAAGCTATAAAAGCCTCAAGATAAAGGGGGGGCGGTTTAGAACGGAGTTGAGGAGGAACTTCTTCACTCAAAGGGTGGTGAATCTCTGGAATTCTCTGCCCGTTGAGGTGGTGGAGGCTGCCTCGCTGAATATTTTTAAGACGTGGGTTGATGGGTTTGTGATAAGCGAGGGGATTAAGGGTTATGGGGAGAGGGCGGGAATGTGGAACTGAGACACGACAGATCAGCCATGATCTTATTGAATGGTGGGGCAAGCTCAAAGGGCTGGATGGCCTACTCCTGCTCCTATTTCTTATGTTCTTATGTTCTTATGTATCCCTACATCTCTTTGTTCTGTAACTCTCCCCAGTGCCCTACCATTAACTGAATAAATCCTGCCCTGGTTCAATCTACCAAAATGCATCACCTTGCATTTATCTAAATTAAACTCCATCTGCCATTCGTCAGTCTATTGGCCCAATTGATCAAGATCCCGTTGCAATTGGAGATAACTTTCTTCACTATCCACTATGCCTCCAACATTGTTGTCATCTGCAAACTTACTAACCATGCCTCCTAAATTCTCATCCAAATCATTAATGTAAATGACAAATAACAGTAGACCCAGTAGTGATCCCTGAGGCACACTGCTGGTCACAAGCCTCTGCTTTGAAAAACAACTCTCTGCAACCATCCTCTGGCTTCTGTCAAGAAGCCAATTTTATATCCATTTCCATACCTCACCCTGGATCCCATGAGATTTAGCTTTATGCAACAACCTACTATGCGGTACCTTGCCAAAAGCCTTACTAAAGTCCAAGTAGACAACATCAACTGCACTGCCCTCATTTGCCTTCTTGGTTACCCCTCCAAAAAACTCAATTAAATTTCTCCTTTTATTTTTCTCTGTCTTGGATTGCCACATGCATTCAAGCTTCCACACAATTCTCTCAGATAGCCAGTCACACCAACATAACACCACCGATTCACAGGCTGTATGAAGCTGTCACTAACCTTAAGACTATCATAGAATTCCTACAGTGCAGAAGGAGGCCATTCAGCCCATCGAGTCTGCACCAACCACAATCCCACCCAGGTCCTATTCCCGTAACCCCATATATTTAACCTACTAATCCTTCTGACACTAGGGGCAATTTAACAAGACCAATCAGCCTAAGCTTTGGACTGTGGGAGGAAACTGGAGCACACAGAGGAAACCCACACAGACATGGGAAGGATATGCAAACTCCACACAACCAGTGGCCCGAAGCTTGAATTGACCCACGTCCCTGACCTGTGAAGCAGCAGTGCTAACCACTATGCCACTGTGCTTCCCAATTGCTTCACAACAAAAACAGAAAATGCAGGAAAATCTCACCAGATCCAACAGCATCTGTGGAGAGAGAATAGAGCCAATGTTTTGAATCAGGATGGTCCGTCATTTGAGTTTTATCTTTAGTTGTAAATGATGGCAATTAAACAACTCACTGGAGGAAAAGGGCCCACAATTCTTCATCCCAGAAGGTGGCAGAGGCTGGTCATTGAATTTATTGAATGCAGAGTGAAATAGATTAGTGCTAGATAATGGAGACAATGGTGATGGTACAGCAGACAGGTAAATACAGTTTACACCACAATCAGATCAGCCATGATCTTAGTGAATGGTGGAGCAGGCTCAAAGGCCTGACTGGCATTCTCCTGTTCCTAAGCCCTAAATTCCTATGTCCCAATCCTCAATGATGAGGTGCCATTCTCCGTCTTGGACAGTCTCTCAGTGTCGCGGATGACTTGCTTCTGCACTAAATATGAGTTCTCTGGTAACTGAGAAGTCCAAGTACCATCTAGAAGGACAAGGGCAGAAGATGCATGGGAACACCACCACCTGGAAGGTCCCCTTCAAGTCACTCACTATCCTGACTTGGAAATATATCACTGTTTCTTTACTGTCAGAGGTCAAAATCCTGGAACTCCATTCCTAACAGCACTGTGGGTGTATCTACACCACATGAACTAGGTTCAAGAAGGCAACTCAGCACCACTATCTCAAAGGGAGTTAGGGATGGGTAATGAATGCTGGTCTAGCCCGTGATGCCTGCGTCCCTAATAATAATAATTAAATTGTCTTAAATTTGTCATGCCACATTGATGGAAAAATGTAACTATAGTGTGACAAGTTTACACAGTTTCCATTTTAAATTTGGATAGGAGAAAATAAAAGGATATGTTGAAATGAAATGTGGTAAGAAGTCTCACAACACCAAGTTAAAGTCCAACAGGTTTATTTGATAGTAAGCCCCACAAGCTTTCGGAATGCTGTTCCTTCGTCAGGTGAGTGGCGAGTTCTGATCAGAAACAGGACTTATAAAGGCACACACAGTTTACAGAATGCTGATTAGAATGTGAGTCTTAACAGCTAATCTGCTATTCAAGTCTTAAAGGTGTAGACAATATGAGTGGAGATAGCATTAAGCATAGGTAGATGTGTATTGTCTCCAGACAGGACAGTAAGTGAGATGTTGCAAATTCAGACAAGTCATGGGGGTTACAGATAGTGTGACATGAACCCAAGATCCCAGTTGAGGCCGTCCTCATGTGTGCGGAACTTGGCTATCAGTTTCTGCTCAGCATTTCCATGAAATGAAATGTGCACAGATCCATAAATACGTCATTTGTTGCAGATAACCTAGTAAGAAGTCTCACAACACCAGGTGAAAGTCCAACAGGTTTATTGGTAGCAAACACCACTAGTTTTTGGAGCGCTGCTCCTTCGTCAGGTAAGTGGGAGTTCTGTTCACAAACAGGGCATATAACCTAGATAATCTGGGCATAGCTGTATATAATAGTTATATATTCTATTATATAGTTAGATATTATGTAGTTATATATTTTATATATGATGTAGTATTTGTGTTGCCTTTAGTTATATTCTGCGCTGTGGGTGTGAGCCAGAGCGTAGCGGAACCGATGTTGGGGAGAGCGTGAGCAGCCCGGAGCGGAAGGCGGCGGACTCGGAGTGCGGGCGGCCCGGGGCCGGGGGGCGGCGGACTCGGAGGACTGGGGCGGGGGGAGAAGCTGGAGGGTGCACAGTTTCGGGCTCAGGTAGGTGCTTTTCCTTAACCCGCTGCCGGTGTTTACCCGGGAATTGGTCCTGATGCGGATGCCCGGGCTCAGCATCGAACTGACTCCCATTTAAACCGGTTCGTGTGAGGAGGGAAAGAGCAGCGGATTGGAACTGGGCTTTCACAGTGACGAAGGGCTGAATGGCCGCCTGTCTCTTTCTAGTCGATGGGATTGCTGTGATTAATCAGCAAGTTTATTAATCTTTTATTATACTGATTACTGATGGTTTTGGGGAATGTTGCTTTGAGCTGGTAAAGGTTTAATGGAGTTTGGATTATTTTACGAGAAGGAGCAAGTTGGATGTTGCATTCTAACATTCCCATGTCTGTGTAGCTGTAAACATGCACATTAGTCCTACCTTGTGGCTTCCTGACTTGTGGCAAATCATGCAGCTGGTGTCAGTTTGCTGCTGAGTCTAGGATTCAAGTGCTGGGTTTGAATTGTCTGAGACTTGATGCCTATATTTCACAGATATTCTTCATTTGATTACAGCAAATCCATATACTTTTGTTTGAAGTGGAGGTGAGAGTAAGCCATGCCGACCGTGGTCTTATTAGATGTTTCCCTGTCCATGACACGCCCTGTCTCTCTGGAGGGCACTGAGGAATACCAGCGCAAGCACCTGGCTGCCCATGGACTCAGCATGCTGTTTGAACACATGGCGACCAATTACAAGCTGGAATTCACATGTCTCGTGGCTTTTTCCTCACTGTGGGAGCTGATGGTGCCATTTACCAGGGACTACAACACTCTGCAAGTAAGGACTCCTCATTTTCTTCATAGGGTGGCATGGTGGGACACTGGTTAGCACTGCTGCCTCACAGCACCAGGGACCCCGATTCAGTTCCCGGCTCGGGCCACTGTTTGTGTGGATTCTGCACGTTCCCTGCCATGTCTGCAAGCGTTTCTTCTGGGTGCTCCGAATCACCCCACAATGCTAATTGGATGTATTGGCCATACTAAATTCTCCCTCAGGGTACCCGAACAGGTGCTGGATTTTCACAGTAACTTCATTGCGGTGTTAATGTAAGCCCACTTGTGACTATAATAAATAAATGTATTTTCATTCAGTGATTTTTCTTTGACAAAAGTTTGAGAAAAAAGATGATTAGAAAATTACATGATGTGGAGATGCTGGCATTGGACTGGGGTAAACACAGTAAAAAGTCTCACAATGCCAGGTTAAAGTCCAACAGGTTTATTTGGTAGCACAAGTCACTAGCTTTCAGAGCGCTGCTCCCTCATCATGTAAGTGGGAGTGCTGTTCACAAACAGGGCATAGAAAGACTCAAACTCAATTTACAAAATAATGGTTGGAATGCAAGTCTTTACAGGCAATCAAGTCTTAAAGGTACAGACAGTGTGAGTGGAGAGAGGGTTAAGCACAGGTTAAAGAAATTGTATTGTCTCCAGCCAGGACAGTTAGTGAGATTTTGCAAGCCCAGGCAAGTCATGGGGGTAGTGTGACATGAACCCAAGATCCGGGTTGATGCCGGCTTTGTGTGTGGAACTTGGCTATCAGTCTCTGCTCAGCAACTCTGCGCTGTCATGTGTCTTGAAGATTGCCTTGGAGAACGCTTACCCGAAAATCAGAGGCCAAATGACCGCTGAAATGTTCCCCAACGAGAAGAGAACACTATTGCCTGATGATTGTCGAGGTGTGTTCATTCATCTGTTGTTGTAGCGTCTATATGGTCTCCCAATGTACTATGCCTCAGGATATCCTTTCCTGCAGCATATCTAGTAGACAACGTTAGCTGAGTTGCAAATGTATGTACTGTGTATCTGATGGATGGTGTTCTCACATGCGATGATGACATCAGTGTCAATGATCCGGCACGTCTTGCAAAGGTTGCTGTGGCAGCGTTGTGTGGTGTTGTGGTCACTGTTCCCTGAAGGCTGGGTAGTTTGCTGTGGACAATGGTCTGTTTGAGGTTGTGCTGTTGTTTGAAGGCCAGAAGTGGGGTGTGGGGATAGCCCTGGTGAGATGTTCATCTTCATCAATGACATGTTGAAGGTTCTGGAAAAGATGTCATAACTCCTCTGCTCCAGAGAAGTACTGGACAACAAAGGGTACTCTGTCCGCTGTGTCCCGTGTTTGTCTTCTGAGGAGGTTGGTGCGGTTTTTCGCTGTGGCGTGTCGCAACTGTCGATTGATGAGTCAAGCGCCGTATCCTGTTCTTATGAGGGCATCTTTCAGCATCTGGAGGAGTCTGTTGCAATCCTTCTCAGCTGAGCAGATCCTGTATATACGGGTGGCTTCTTTAACGTGTTTAGGATGGAAGCTGGAGAAGTGGAGCATTGTGAGGTTATCCGTGGAGGCTTGTGGTGTAGTGAAGTGCTGAGGTGACCATCCTTGACGGCGATGTGTGTGTCCAAGAATGCAACTGATTCCAGAGTGTAGTCCATGATGAGTCTGATGGTGGGGTAGAACTTGTTGATGTCATCATATAGTTGTTTCAGTGATTGTTCACCATGACTCCAAAGGAAGAAAGTGTCATTGATGTATCTAGTGTATAGCATCGGTTAAACGTCCTGTGCGGTGAAGAGGTCTTGTTCGAACCAGTGCGTGAAGATGTTGGCATATTGAGGTGCGAATTTGGTCCCCATGGCTGTTCCATGTGTCTGTATGAAGAACTGGTTGCTGAAAGTGAAGACGTTCTGGTCAGGATGAAGCGGATGAGTTGTAAAATTGCACCTGGAGATTGGCAGTTGTCGGCATTGAATACTGAGGCAGTTGTAGCAATGCCTCATCGTGGAGGATGCTGGTGTAGAGCGCCGAGACATCCATTGTGCCCAGGAGTACTCCTAGTTCAACTGCTTCATGTGTGCTGAGTTTCTGTAGGAAGTCCATAGTATCACGACAAAAGCTGGGGGTTCTTTGTACAATGGGTTTCACGATGTCCTTGACGTAGCCAGAGAGGTTCTCGCACAGGGCCCCATTGCCCAATACTGTGGGACAGCTGGATGTTGGCCTCTTGGGGTTTGCGGCAGAACTCTCACAGCGTCTTTCACCTTGCGCTACCAAATAAACCTGTTAGAAAATTACAGACAGCCATAACAAAAATGTATTTAACAAGAATATATTTTAGTTAAACTTTAATCGGTTATTTATGGGAGAATTACGCCATGCCAGGATTAATCATAGAATCCCTACAGTGCAGAAGAAGGCCATTCAGCCCATCAAGCCTGCACAGACAACAATCACACGCAGGCACAATCCCCCGTAACCCCATGTATTTACCAGATTAATCTCCCTGACACACACGAGCAACTTAGCATGGCCAATCAACCTAACCTGCACATCTCTGGATTCTGGGAGGAAACCGGAGCACCCAGAGGAAACCCACACAGACACTAGGAGAACGTGCAAACTCCGCAGTCACCCAAAGCTGGAATTGAACCTCGGTCCCTGACATTGTGAGGCAACAGTGCTAACCACTATGCCACAATGATTTGTATTTATTGAATTAATGATTTGTACCATCTGGTAATATAAGAACTCAGAAGTGGATCAAGGAACTTCCTTGAGAAATGCTAAATTGTACAGATCTGCTTAGCTAGTTATCTCAGCCAGGCCAAACCTGGGTCATTAAAGTTAATTTAGATGAGATTTTAGTCAGGATTCTCAGATAAGTGAATGTCAGACATGTTTAGGATTGTGTGCAATTCCACTATTGACACTTGCTGCCTAGGCTCACATCTGAGGATCATGTTGTTCGATGCCGTAGCAGCAACTATAATAGTCGGTGTTTTCAGGAGAGAAAATTGGAGGTTTACTGTGTATTTATGACACGATTCCATCAGTATGTTTTATAATAGGTGATGTGATTTTATTCTCCAGTATTTTATTAGGAAGTGAACAGATTACAGGGATCTGTTACTCTTATGACTAATGTAGAGTGGTGATTGTTGTTTCCAAATCTCTCTGTGGCCTCTCCCCTTTCTGTCTCTGTAATCTCCACTAGCCTACAATCCTCTAAGATTGCTGTTTCTCCAATTCTGGCCTCTTGAACATCCCCAGTTTTAATTGCTTCACCATTAGCATTCATACTGAGGCTCTCAACTCTGGAATCCTCTCCTTAAACTTCTCCATCGCTCTCCTCTTCAGGAAGGAGGTGACAGTTTAAGCAAGTGCCGAGGTTTATGAAAATGAGAATCTTCAGTTGCAGGTAGATTGGAAAACTTTGGCTATTTACCTGAGAGGCATTTAGAATAGATTTATTTAGGAGTATTCAAAATTATGAGTCTTTATGGAGTAGAGAGAAACTGTTTCCTTTGGTAGAAAGGTTGAGAATCAGAAGACCTAGATTTAGGGTAATTGGCAAATGGATCAATGGTGACCTGAGGAACTTATTTTTCACACTGTAAGTGGTTAGGGTCTAGAATATACTGTCTGGGAGTGTGGTGGAGACAGATCCGCACAGCGAATGGTCAGGATCTGGAATACACTGCCTGAGAGTGTGGTGGAGGCAGATTCAGTCACAGCTTTCAAAAGGGAATTGGGGAAGCAGCTGAAGGGAAAAGATTTGCAGGGCCATAGGTAACAGGCTGGGAAAACGTCTTGTGATATTTCACTATGTAAAAGGCACTAGAGCAATGCAATTTATTGTTGTTCTTTGAGGTGTGACACCTTCAGTATGATGCTGCTAGTTGCTTTAACTTGATTACATTGGGTCTTTTCCAGGAAGCATTGAGTAATGTTGATGACTATGACAAGACTTGCCTGGAATCTGCACTGACTGGGATCAGCAACATTGTACAGGATGAGTGGGGTGTCTGCATTCCCTGTCAGGTAACTGGACCTCTGCTGGCTCAGCTTAGATTAAACTTTCCCATCTCCTGGAGTGTGGTTTTGATATTTGCCTCTTTGTTCTGGAATAATTTTTGGAATTAGTTGTTCTTGCTGTCAATAATTTAAGGATTGGTTAAGATCTCTGACCCCTGAGGTATGAGGGGGGAGCTGGAGAATGTGTAACATTAGAGCTGAATGTTTGGAAAGTCCATATTTGGAACATTTACGTTTGTGAATAGTGGCGTTCTTGCCAAAAAGTTTCATTTGCACAGGGGATCCCAGTTTGCAGTTGACTGCTTTGGTGTGGTACGGAACATTTTAGTTTAATATCTGACTGAGTGATTTCCCTTCAAACCATTTTTCATTGTGAAATGATTATCTGTGTGCCGACTGCGATACTGGTTTTTACACATGTACCGTGATCCTGCAGTCTGGGAATTAAATGTGACTGTCAGCCACCCTGGGGTGGCTTTAGACCATGGCTCAGTTGGTAAATGAGACAGAGGATGTGTGTTCAAACCCCACTCTGGAAACTTGGGGATAAATTCCAACTGACATTCCCACTGCCATACTGAGGGAGTCTTGCAGATGAAACGTTAAAATGAGGCCCTGTCTGCCCCCTTGTGGATGTTAGTGATCCTGTGGCCGTACTTTGAAGGAGAACAGGGGAGTTCTCCCATTACGGCTAATATTTATCTTTTGGCGGCCAATAGCACAGCAAGATCCCATGAACAGTAGTATATAGCATTAATAACTGGATCAGTTGTTTTAATGATTCCTCCCCGCAACACAAACAGTGACAATGCTTCATTATCTGTAAAGATCTTTTATGAACTTTCACACCAGGAATTAGCGACTTTCACAACATTAGCGAGGTTGTGAAAGTTGCTAATTCCTGGCGTGAAAGTTCAGCTATGGTTCTCGCTTCTCGTGGCAAAGGTCAGGGTTCCTCAGGCACCAGGCTCTGAGCCTGTGTTGAGCATTTCAGTCCTTGCTGTAAAAATATAGATTATCATCAAAATGAACAACTGTTACAATGATTCACAATGATTTGTGAATAAGGAGAACTGAATTAATTTGTAATTGTTGCAGCAAATTTAGACAAAATGGCATTGTTTGGAACTGAAGCTTTTTTTGTCTTTTTCAGGTGATCCTTGTAACGGATGGGAGTTTGGGAATAGGCCGGGGATCACTCCGACATTCCCTCTCTGTCCTCAGTCAGCACTCCGAGGACAGCAAGTTTCCACTTCCCTTTCCTTTTCCTTCAAAGTTATATGTCATGTGCATCGCCAACTTAGAAGAGGTATGACGCTTCTCCAAAAAAATGGACCTTTGCTGTCAGGAGCAGAGCCCCCTCCAGAGCTGCTTTCTGCAGTGGGTGGTTTAGCCCTGTGTTCTTCTCTCGTGTCTGCTTGTGTATATGTGTGTGTCTGCTTGTGTATATGTGTGTGTCTTTTTGTTTGTGTGTCTGTATGTTGGATCTGTGTTAATATAAATATTTATTTAAAAATCAGCTTGGTATTGTCTCAACTTCATTTTAATTATAATTATACCACAGAGAGGAGATAATTTTCCACCAGTGAGAGTTGGGTGGAAATATTTATCTTGATGTGTGTGTGTGTGTGTGTGTGTGTGTGTGTGTGTATCTACAAAAGGGAGGCTGGAGTCAGAGGAATGGAGAGTGTGAGAAATGAGGAATTTATTAATTAGTGGCTGCAGTGGGAGTAAAGGACAGTGCATGTGTAAGAGATTAGTTTTGTGTGAAGCAGTTGGTGTTTTCCAGACTGACGGACTACGGACTCGCATTAATTTCTTTTTCCCAGCTGCAGACCACAGACACGCTGGACATTCTGGAACGTCTGATCGATTTAAACAATGGCGAAGGGCAGATCTTCACTATTGATGGTCCCCTCTGCCTGAAAAATGTGCAGTCCATGTTTGGGTATGTTATTGTTGTGCTTGTTTGCCGTGATGCTTGTGATGTCCGTATCCTCACTGTAAGGAGGTTATGTTCCGGCAGAGACTTACATGAGCCACAATCTGTGGGGGTGTCACACATTCCAGCTCAGAATATAAACTATCATGCTTAGAATACACAGCACAGTGGTGGAGTTCAGTGTTGGCCCTGCTCTCTGTCTCTCCCCATCCTTCTCCGTGTACCCTGGCAGTGCAGCAAGGAAGAACTCTTGGACCTACAAATTAATCATTTTGAGGTTTTGCACTCATTCTGTGCAGTTATTTGATTAATAATATCCAGCTCCGGACTCCCAAAGGAAACATACTTCAAAATCAGTCTTTTCCAGAATTTGGGGTTTTCTTTTCCAAAAAGCCAGTTGGTGAAGGATTAAACTGGAGCCATTCTTTACACAAAATTGCATTTGTTTACAGGGCTGCACATTTAAAAGCATGTGCCTCCTATTCCAATTACCAGTTTCAGTCTGTGTATATTTATATGGAGTTCAAGCGAAGCCATCCACTACCTAAAAACAATAAAATGCAATTCTTCATTGTCTGTCTGGATTCGGGGATGAATTGCACTCAGGATTGTGAGGTGCTGCCATGGGTCTTCATGTGACTGAGAGGCTGATTTGCGACCCACAGATCTTTGGACACACGGGGGCAGGACATCCCAGAGTGGTGGGATCTAGAATGCAGAATTTGCCTCCTTTCCTTTGTTTCTGTATTGCTGCTCTGCCTCATTAAGGTATTTTAAACTCAAAGCATGATACAGCTTGATAGGCAAGTTATTGCCATTTTGAATGATAGCAAGTTCCTTCCATCATTAATGTCAATGCCACTGCGCTTCAAGGAGCGTTTCAGAGCGTCGTTGAAGTGTTTTCTTTGTCCTCCCTGGAACGCTAACCATTTGAGAGTTGAGGAAATAGGACCTGGTTGGGGAGATGTCGGGACACAGGGTTCAGTCCATCAAAGTTGGTTTTGCCGGAATGTTTGTGGAGCTGGTTTCAAAAGGACTCTGCGGTTCTCCCGTTGAATTCAGAGGATGTGGCAGAGTCATTACTGATGGAATTTCTCTATTGTGACAAAAACTGTATCCATGGATTCCTCTGGAAGCTGTAAAGCTACAGTGGGGGAATTTCCTCAGCCACAGGAAATAGGCAATTCCAGAGAATTCATGGAGAATTAAACATAATTAATGGAGTACTCAAAAATCAGGTTTCCAAACAGCCTTGTACAAGAGCATGGAAACGGAGTTATAATTTGTGCACACGAGGCCCAGAAACAAGTTGTCTACAGTTCCCTACACAAGGAATTCCAGCTATCCAGTAGATAGAGGAATCTAGAGACGTGTGTGCCATACAGACAGGACAATGAGAGAACCAGTCAAATCATTGGCCACCTTCTATGTTGACTAACCATAAGTTAAGACTTGTCACCTTGCTGACTTGGAGTCTTTGTAAGGAGAAGGAGACAGCAAAACTTATTAATATTAAATATCCGTGATAGATGTTAGAGAGTATTAAGTATCCAGGATAGATGTTAGAAAGTATTAAATATCCAGGATAGATGTTAGAGAGTATTAAATATCCAGGATAGATGTTAGAGAGTATTAAATATCCAGGGAAGTGAGTTGAACATCTCTTGGTGTCCATCTCGGATGACATTGTTGTGACTGTTTTTGGTGTTACAGCAAACTGATTGACCAAGCTTACTCTCCTTTCCACGCTGTGCTGAAATGTGGTCACCTGGTATCTGACATGCAGATGTTTCCGAGACCAGAACCTGTGATCATTGACGAGGAATTGGAGCCGGTTCCCAAAACTATCAACACAGGTGAGTGTGCTCGGGGAAATCTGCCTGTTTCTGAATCTCTTTTGATTCTTTGTGTGAATCAAAGACTTCGCTATTTCACATGTTAGAGCCAGGATTCTGAAATTCAGTCATGGTTTAAGAAGAGCAGTTTCCTTTACCCTGCCCCTGTTCTGAAAGAATATGTGATTGATGTGGAACCAGCTGTCTGTCTGGTATGTCTGAGCGATGAGTTAGGTTGATGGCACTGAGTGTGTCACTGTGAGCCATTCGGTTTACATTCACTGAGGACTGGGTTGCTACCACTCAGTTGCATCTCGCTGTGAATGTTAGCACAGTGCAAAAGGTTATGTTACTGGGTGAATAATCTAGAAGACATGAGTTCAAATCCCACTGGGGCTGATGAGGAAATTTCAAATTTGTTTTTAAATCTAGAAGTATGGTTAAATGTCCTCGAGGAATGGAAATTAGTCAAGATCATTAACTTTCTCTACCAATGTCTGGGTAAAAAGTTTCTCCTGGATTCCCAGTTGGATTTATAATAGGCAGGGTGAGCGTGTTGACAGTGTGTTAATAATTGCCTGTTAGCGTGCCGAATGAGGAAATGTTCTCACATACACTTCTTGCTGTAAACAGAAAATCTGTCACCACGTTGAGGTTGATCACACTCCAAGTGGAGCAGTTTTGCTTGAATGTGATGATTGTTGGGGACGTGTGCATTACATTGTACTAGCAGACTTATTTTCTATCATAGCATCTTACAGTGAGAAGGAGACCATTTGGCCCATTGAGTCTGCATCGACCAGAATCCCACCCAGGCCTTATCCTCATAAATCCATGCATTTACCATAACTAGTCCTCCTCACACCAAGGGGCAATTTAGCATAGCCAATCCACCTAACGTGCACATTCTTTGGACTGTGGGAGAAAACTGGAGCACCCGGAGGAAACTCATGCAGACACAGGGAGAAGGTGCAAACTCCACATCGGCAGTGATCCAAGGCCAGAATTGAACCCAAGTCCCTGGTGCTGTGAGGCAGCAGTGGTAACCACTGTGCCACCGTGCTGCCCCTAGTTCAGCTACAAGCTTCTGTTAACAAAATGTGTCTGAGCTCAGCGTCAGTGAAGCTTTGGAGGCAGAGGAGAACCTGATGTGATTTTCTTTAACTTGGTTGTGTTTTTCCTTCACAGAACTGGATATTGTGGGATTTATAAAGATAGCTGATATTGCCAGCCCACCTGTCCTTTCCCGTCACTTGGTTTTACCCATAGCTCTGAATAAAGGTGAGTCTTCACTCTTTTTATATATTATTTGGCACCTTGCGAGTGTCAGTTACACAATACCATCAGTGAGCTTTGGATACTGTGAAAAGGGACAGTGGAGTTATCTGAAACAGCGTGAAGTGTTTGTTTCCATTACTCTCTCTGGAGTCCATTCAAAGCATCAATGTGTGGCCTACCATCTCTGACTCAGAAGGTTTTAGGTTCAAGTCTGAATCCAGAGACTTAAGCACAAAGTGCAGTACTGAGAGAATGCTGCACTGTTGATAGCAGCATCTTTCAAACAAGGCATCTGCCCTTTCAGAGAAATATAAAATATCTTGCGCCACTTTTCGGAAAAGAGCAGGAAGTTCTTCTGGTATCCTGGCCAATGTCATCCTTCAACATCATTAAAACAGATCATTTGGCCATTAACTCAATTGTGGGATCATGCTGTGCACAACTTGGCTATTGTATTTCCTACATTACAAGAGTGACTCCACTTCAGTTTTTGCACAGGGGAGTGTGAAAAGTATAATCAAAGTAGGATGACTTTCTCTTCTGTGTGAAGCTGAACTTGGTCCAATTTGTCAGTCTGTTCATTCCAGGCTGATTTGATGTTTGGTTACTCTGGCTGTTTGTCGCAGACTGTAGTTAACGGGTGATTCAAAAGCATCCTAATGATAGAATGAGAAGCCGCTGTTTCTGGCCTTGAGTGATGTGCAGGCTTTGGATAAGAAATTGATTTGGCCATATGAGGTAACAGTGGAGAGGATTGCCCCATTCATCACAGCAGATACCATGGAATGATCCCAGTAGCTCATCCATCCAGAAACTAATGTCACCTCATCGCACCAACCACCTCTTTCTGGAATGGTTCCAGGTTCTTGTTTCCAACACCTTGTATAGATTCCATCTCACTACATTCCAATATGGACCCAGGATTTGTCTTCTGTCAGTTCTGTGAGGGTGGGAATGGAACAGGAGAGAGAGATGTGTGTAGAAGTTGGTGTCCTGCAGGTTTGAAATGTCTGTGCGGGAGAGTGAGGTGGTGCTATTGCAGTGTGAGGAGCTGCAGCTATTAAAGAGCAGAGAGTGAATGTGACGACACAAAGTGTTTGTTTTCTTTTGTTTTGATAGAAGGTGATGACCTGGGGACTGGGTTACCTGAAGAAACCGAAGATGAGACCTCTGCTTCCCAAATTGCTGGAAAGATGCCATCGTTTTGTGTCTTGCTGCACGGAAGTCTCAAAGTAGAAGGGATGGTGGCTATCGTGCTGCTCGGGTGAGGAGCTGTACACTAACACACTGAAATTAGCTAATGTCTTTAGTAAAACACCCACTCTGTCTCTAATTCATGCTGAGAAGGGTCCACGTTGGCAAAAAACGCTAAAAGCATTAGTAACAGATTATAATTCACAAACCGTTACGACTCTTCATACATTCAAAGGTCACATTTAGGATAGTGGTTCTGCTCTGAACCCTTGCACTCAGCTGCTGCCTAGGTGCAACAAAATAAAAGCAAAATACTGTGGACATTGGAAATCTAAGACAGAAACAGAAGGTGCAGGAAAAACTCAGGCCTGGCAGCATTTGTGGAGAAAGAAACAAATAGGATTTTGTTTCGGAACAAGTTTTTGTGTTTTATTTTGGTGCAGTGAAGCTCTGTTAAACTCCCCGATTGTGATTCATTCCTGGCCTGGAACAGATCTAATGAGCGCGTGTGTACTCCCCCCTCATACCAATGTGATAATGGATGTCACGTTGATATTTCTCCCTGTCCCTGGGTGACCTGGCTGAGCAACGTGGAGAGGATGGCACTAGATTAATCAGTCTGTGTCCTGCCTGCACAGCTATTTTCAGTTCTTGCTCGATACATGGAGAGCTTAGCCACATAGAAAGAATCGTAGAAACTTTACAGTGCAGGAGGAGGCCATTCAGCCCATTGACTCTGTGCTGGCAACAATCCTACTCTATCCCCCTTAGTTACTCTGCTAATCCCTCTAACCTATCATATGCCAGGACACTAAGGGTTAATTTAGCATGTCCCTAACCTGCAGATCTTTGGACTGTGGGAGGAAACTGGAGCACCTCATGCAGACATGAGGAGAATGTGCAAACTCCACATATACAGTGACCCGAGGAGTCAAACCCGGGTCCCTGGAGCTGTGCAGCAGCAGTGCTAATCACTGTGCCACCCTCCTTGCAGCTTTTTCAGCCAGTTGGCCTTTCATTCAGCAACAGCCCCAGGAAAGGCTGAGAATTGTTTCCCGATTCGATTTCGGAGCAGCCCATAAGATCCAAGTGTACAAGTAAACCGTGGTAAAAGCTGAACCACTCTGGCTTTCGGCTTCAGTCCAGCATTTACACTGATAACTCGCATCTACTTTCCATAAATAAAAGGACCAACTCTCAAAAATGTCCAGAACAATTTCTCACTTTATAAATATTCATCTAACAGCTGAAAAGTCAGCACAGCTTCTTGAGATTCTTATTGGTTGTAATAATTGTCAAGTTGCTGGGAAATGCGATGAGCAATTGTCCATTAATGGAAAGCATTGCACACCAAATCCTCTAGCCACTTTGTCTTGATTTCCCCGTCCTCTACGTAGTGATGAAGCCTGGCTAATGTGGTTCATTAATCTGCCGGTTTAATGATGATGTTTGTTGTATACTTCTTGCTTCTTTGATTTGATCAGACCAGACTGGTACGGAATGTTGTACTCTCAGGCTGACAGCAAGAAGAAATCTAACCTGATGATGTCCTTATTTGAGCCTGGTCCAGAGCCTCTGCCTTGGCTGGGAAAGATGTCACAGTTAGGGCCCATTTTGGGTGAGTTTGAAATTGGATTTTCTGTGAAACTTTTGCTCTCCACATCATATACCAAACCACTGTGTTTGTTTCTAACTCTGAAATTCTGTTATGGTTAATTTCAGATGCTGAGGAAAATCCCTATGGTGACGATGACAGCAAAAGCCCCTTTCCCCTACAACCTAGAACAAAGCGCAGTTACGCTCAGAATGTGACGGTGTGGATTAAGCCCAGTGGATTGCAGGTATGGGTGATACTGAGCATTGTGATATTAGCCTGAATGTTCAAGCCCCTTGCCTCACTGCACCGAATGATAATCGGATAACTTTCAGAATATACAGAAGCTCATTTTATGACTTTCACCCAATCAGTCAGTGACAGAAGTTGTTCCTTCATTTTGAAGCCTCTTAAAAGCATAATGGATTATTTCATAAATTGTGAAGATGGTTTATTTTCCTGCTCTGTGTCCCCGAAGTATGCTGCTTAATATGTGCATCAGAATATAAACCAGTTAAACAGCAAATATTTATCTGATACTAGTTATTCGAAAATGGTCTCAGCTATGGGCTATTGGCTGACTCTGTGGTTTTGTACACTGCCACATATTTGAAGGAGTGGCTGATGTTTGTAGTCTTGCTGTCCTTCTTGACCTTGACAATTCAATGCGTCACTCTGTAAGCATTGAGCTGCTGGATACTTCCATCAACCAAGTTGACAAGATTGAAAGGAGCATGTAGCCTTTAGATGCTCTCTTAGTTACCTCTAATGTCTTCTCTTGCCTTTAGACTGATGTTCAGAAGATCTTAAGGAATGCTCGGAAACTTCCAGAAAAAACACAGACATTCTACAAGGTAATTGTGTTGATCTTCAGTGAATTTGTGCCAGCAAATTAAAATAAAAAAGTGTGCAAGCAATCAAATCTAAGATTAAAGGGGGCAAGTTCTGTAACCTTTATTAACTCTTTACTACCAACGAAGGAAATTTGGTTATTTTTTTCCCGGCTGATCTGAAATTTTGCATGTAATCCTTGATAAAAGTGTGACATTTATTGGAGAGACTGTCTGAGCTGATGTGATTTACAGGTTGTCTGCCTCCTCTCAGTAATGGATGGAATAAGCAGCTCCACACTTGAAGTAAATTTCAAATTCTAATCCTCTTAAAATGATTAAAATGCTAAAAAAAATTGAAACTTTGAGCACTTATAGACACTCTTTCTGATGCTGTCCCTAAGCAACAAGCATTTTACTTTGTTAAAGAATTTGTTGCTCTGTGGGAATAGATACATTTCCCACTCACAATCCTGACTTGGAAATGTTTCACTGTTCCTTCACTTTCGCTAGGTAAAAATTCTGGAACTTACTCCCTACCAGCACTGTGGGTTTACCTATACCACATGGGCTGCAGCAGTTCAAAACAGCTCACCGCTTAAGGATGTGCAATAAATGCTGACCCAGCCAGCGACACCCACATCCTGTGAATGAATAAATAAAGAGACCCAAGGGGAATAAGCAGGGGATTCAGAGTTGCTGACACAATCTGAAACTTTGACCTGCCTTTTCCTTCCATGTGCAGCCCAGCCATGTATTGCTAAGCTTATCTTTTAGCTCATCCTGTAACATCTGGAAATTCTAATATCAGAATTTTTCCACCCCAAAGATTATTTTCTGCTATATTGGGTCTTTATCCTCATTTTTAGTTCTCCTCCGTCTCCCCTAATCTTGACTGAGTGAACTCCCCTGGCTGTAACTTAAGGGCTTTTGATGAAAACCTGACAAACAGAAAAATAATGGATAAAATAGTCTTTGAGAAATGTTTAGAAGCATTTTAATCTGATTTTTTATTAGATGATAGCTTTGTTGTGAGACTAGCTGTGAGAAGAAATTGTCTTCACTGGTACAGCAATGGGTTAAGTCATATTAAGACTGATAGGAGCAGCACTCCATGTCCCATGCTGCCCTTTGCCCCAGGATTGCTGGCTTCTGGCACTGTCTATTTCTCAGCATTGAGCATGTTTCACACTCTAAAAACAAACTATCCTTCACCCTGTGCGATTCCTTTTACAGGAACTGAATCGGCTGAGAAAGGCAGCTCTTGCCTTTGGATTTCTGGACCTACTGAAAGGTGTGGCGGATATGCTGGACCGTGAATGCACACTCCTTCCAGACACAGCCCATCCCGATGCTGCATTTCAACTCTCTCATGCTGCCCAACAACTGAAGTTAGCCAGTACTGGGAACTCTGAGTATGCTGCCTATGAGCACAACATTGCCCCTCTGCAAACAGACTTCTCCAGCAGTAATGCTGACAGGATATGATTAGAACAGAGACTATATTTGGTTCACTTTTGAGGACCTTACTTTTTTAAAAGCAATGTTCTGCTGGAAGTGCTGTGCACAAGGAGACAGCAAGGGACATGAGGCTGTAAGAGAAAAAAAATACCCACATCAAAAATTTTTTTTACAAAATCTATTTTTTAATGAGCTCTGGCTTTTAAGACTAAAATCTCCAGAAGGTCTTTGCCTTTTCACCACACAGCCTAGATGAAAGGATATGGTGGTGTACATTTCTTGTAGATTCTTAATTAATTCTTCTATATTTACAGACCAACCCAGATGAAAGAATTCAGTTGCCTTGTCTTTTGCCTGGGTTCTGTACCCATTTGTAAAGGAGTCTGGCCTTTCACGTTTGGAAATGGAATGATTTAGCACCTGCGTGTAATTTGTCATTGCAGCTACTTATCTCAACAACTCATAGCTTAGCCAGACTAAAGAGAAAGATGTGAAAATTGTACAGGAGCAATGCTTCAAACCCCTAACATGATTGACTTAGCACCTGAGTTTTGACTTGTCCACAGCTGTGTCATTAACTCAACTATTTTCAGTTACGTGTGGACTGTTATGAATATTACAAAATTCATTGTGCATCTTAAACATCTCATTTGTGTCAATGTGAATGAAAAAATAAAAGTTGCAAGTTATTAGCATTTACAAGAATGCATATGCACTGAAAATTCTGAATTTGAATGAGTTCAGTAAATATTTGTGGTGGTGTCTATATGATAACAAAAGATGTCCATTACTATGCAATCTTTAAGTAAATATTATCACTAAAGCAGGGAACTAATAATTGGATCATACTCTCAGCTGCAATAGCAAAGATAAACCAATGATCAACTTCATTGGCAACACACCAGATATTAGTTACACATTTGAAATCTAGCCCATTAATACTCCAGAGGTGGTCAGTTTCTTTAAGGCTTCAGTAGTTGAGGGTATTTTTAAAAATGAACTATTGTTCAACTACTTGATGACAGTTGCAATTTTATTGGGGTTGCCTTCACTGCCAGTTACAGAGCAATGGCAAATTTGCTTCATAACCGCTATTTTGTAGATGTTAACTCTGATTATGTTTATGGAAATAAGTTCTTGCTGACTAATCAAACTATTGTTTTTGATTGCAATCTTATCAGTCAACAAAAATACTTATTGGGCAGTTTATTTTATAGTCAAGTTGTGAACACTATAATCACATTTACAAAGAACAACACAGCACGGGAAACAGGCCCTTCGGCCCAACGAGCCCGCGCCGCCGTCCTACTATCTCAGTGACCTATTCATGATTTTAGTCTACGCCTAACGTGCGAGGATTTTCCTGTATCTTTTAAATTCTGATGCAGTGCCCTTTTAAATGATGCAATCTGTGCATCAGTTATCATTTATAGCACCATTTTCAGTGTTTCATTAACCCTGTGAGGTAAAAATATATGTATTTTAATTTCCCTTCTCCATTCTATGATGAACTTGGATGTTTCCCTCACTAACTAGTGAAAAAAACTTCAATAATTTTAATTCATTTGTGGGATATGGACTATTTATCCAACCTTTGTTGCCACTGATGGCATTGAACTGCCTTCTTGCTTGTCCATTTCAGAGGGCCGTTAAGTCAACTACATTGCTGTGAGGCAGGAGACACATGTAGGCCAGAGCAGGTGAGGACAGCAGATGTGCTTCCCTAAAGCACATTTGTGAAAAGATAGGTTTTTAATGACCTGTGCTCACTATATGCTCACTATATTTGCTATTTATTCCAGATTTGATGTAATTTAAATTCCCAGCCTGCAATTATGGGATTTGAACTTCAATATGTGGATCAGTACTCCACACCACTGGATTAGTAATCCAGTAACACAATCACTAAACTACCACATTTCAGCTCATCTAATTTTGGTAAACTCACTAATTTCTACTTTTATTTAAGCTAAGGAACCCTAATCTAGCTTCCACCTTTCACATAGATACTGTTCCAACTTAGATACATACTTGTATTGCTATTTCTTCAGTGACCCTGAGTCCCAGCGTAGCATCTACTCCTGTCTTTTCATCAAGAAACAGCAAATTAACATGGCCATAACACTGATGCAGCCAGCCCAGGAACCCAGAAAAAACAAATCTCATACCTCTAGAATAGCTCTAATGGAACTTTGTTCAAATATTTTTCATGCCCTTGCTGGAATAGGTTGAAAAATTACAGAGAACACACTCAGCTGGGGCCAGATCTTGGACTTCCACAAATATGTTACTTCTTTGCTTTTTATGTTCAGTAACTCTTCTGTAAAAAAAAACACCAGAACCCCATTTGCCTTTTTAATAACCTCCTCTTGCCATGATCTTCCTTCTCTGAGGAGGTCTATTTATCCACTATCTTTGCTCTGTCCTATCTGCACTGTTAATTTTACCAACTTGCTGTATGCTGTCCCAAAATGGATCACTTCAGTCTTTTATGGACCTGTAACTGTCTCCAACTGACCCACTTTGTGAACGTACATACGCAAGCACTTGCGTTTGCTCTGCTCCGTCATTTAGCATAATCAGCAAACTACTCTTGTGCACATCCAATTTTATATCTTACACACATTTATATGTTGGAGGATCCCTGTTGCAATTTTGGGTCCTTTGAATCCGGAATACATTGTAGTTCCATACTTAAGGCACCATGATCCAAGATTAAAAGCATTGCTGGATGAAAAAAAAAATCCAGCTCATTTACCTTCTACCATCCTGGTAGTCACATGATACAGTAATAACAGAGCTGCTGACTAATCAGTTGCTTTTAATTTGTCTACAGACTCAGACACGGTAATGAAACTCCTCAGTGATGGGCAGCAATGTAAATGATAGACCCAAAATTCCCTGTTCCTCTTCAGAATGCTATTACTTCTCATTCAAAACAAATTCAGTGAAGCATTTATAAAAAGTACAACCATGTAAAACAAAATAACAACATTCCAGCGATGTTATGGTTTACCAGGCAGTTTGCTGCAACAGGTTAGGAACCAGCTCTCCTATCCTATCGCTCTCTACAAGTTCTTGATTTCGCTGGGGCTATCAGTTAATGCAGGAATAGAGGAAATACAAAGAACAAGGTATCATTTGCTAGTCTTCAGATCATATTGCAGAGTATTAGTACCAACAGGCTTACATTGCATTCTACAGTGTTATATGATGGAAATACCTCCCAACATGTATGGAGGGAAAAAAAAATTAGGAGGGCAATTTTATGTGGCTTATAAAGGACTTGCACCCAAGTTGAGCACTGATGTTTAACAGTAGGAACCATGTTGGAAACAGCATTCATGGTACCCATATCACAGTTGGTGTCAGATTCTGTACGATGTGCAACTTTTACTGAGATCAAGTTTTAGTGAAATCAGTATTGCATTTCATCCAATTAAAAAGAGGCTACTATCTACATGCTATTCAAATATTTTCAGTATCTATTTGTGCAGAATGCTCACCCAGAACTGTCAGCTGTATCTTACTCCACATCAAATCCTGTTCAACTATCACCTATATCTGCTGATCTACACAAACAGTCGACCAACTGCTCAAATTTAAAATTCTCATTTGTGTACAAATTCCTCTATGGCCTTGCCCCTTTCCCATCTTTGTAACTTTCCGAAATAACGCCACCTTTCCTGGCTTCTTAAAATATACTTTTTTGATCAAGTCTTCAGTCACCTCCTTTGGTTCATTAGCAATTTCTGTCTGATTCCTACGATGTAGCTTGGGGCATTTTCTTTCTTTAAGGGCACTACAGGCTTTTGAGCTTTGGGGATTCCCTTGAATGTTTGCGTAAGATGTGCATGTTATTGATATTTTTCTCTTTTAATCCACAGGTGCTTCGGTCCGCCTTGTTGTCCAACAAGGGGCATACACGCGATGGGTTGTGCGAGGGCTACTCTTGGATGTTTCAAGAGTAGCCTAGTGCTTCACATCGTTAGTGTACGCTTAAACTGGACCAGCTCATGGGCAACACGACAGCTCCATGACTATCAATCACTGTTTGCTGTGCAGATACATAGATTTGGGCCAGTATCTGTGGGAGTTTGCACATTCTCCCCATGCTTGCATGGGTTTTCTCCGGGTGCTCTGGTTTCCTCCCACACCCCAAAGATGTGCTCTTAGGCTGACTGATGTAACAAATTGTCCCTAAATTAGTCTCCCTTCAATCCGGTTTCCAATGTGGAATGCCATAAACATAGACAAAGGGCATGGGTGGAAGAGGGAACTCACAATGTTAAAATGGCAGCATGGGCTCGTTGGGCCTGTTTCCTGTGCTGTGTTGTTCTTTGTACAGAAATGCAAATTACAATTACTGTTGTATGTCTACTGTTCATTATCAAGGCTATAAAAAATACTGAAGTTCATTTTGAGGGAAAGAATTGAAAGCAGAGTGGTAATGTTCAACTTGTACAGTTCCTTGGCAAGACTCTTGGAGTACTATGACTGAAGTCTCTAATTATATAAAAAAAGTATAAAAGCACTGGAGAAGACGCAATAACAATTTTCTTGAATTATTCAAGAACTGAGAGGTTATACTTATCAGAAATGAGTAAACAGACTAGTGCTATTCTCTCTTGAAAAACAGAAGGCTGAGTGGAGACATGATAGAGCAGTTAAGATTATTATAGGGTAGGCAGTTGGCATCTGCAAGTTTCAGCTTGTAGGGAAACCACGAGGAGCCATAAGTGCAAGATAATAACTAATAAATCCAATAAGGAATTCAGGAAAAAATTCTTTGTCCAAAGATGGGTCAGAATGTGGAACTCACTACCACAGGAAGTACTTGAAATAAATAACATGGATAAGATACAATTAAGCAGAGGACTTTACAGGATCATTTATGGGCTCCATGTTTTTGCTGTTAATTGACACCCACTGCAAGTGAATGGAAGTACACCAGATGATGTCTACTACATCGGAAAACATGATAGAAAAAACACGACAACCTTTTAATACCCATGAAATCCCAAAAATTTTAGTGATGGACAACGGAACCCCATTTACCAGTAGAAAATTTAAGACATTTATGGAAACAAATGAACGCAACATGTCTGCACAGCCCCTTACACCCATCATCAAACGGACGAATGGGGGGAACGAGCTGTCCAGATTTTTAAAAGAGGAATGAACAAACAGACCAGACACCAAATCGGCACGTTTTCTCTTCAATTATAATGCTAAACATGAGAAAGGAATAAATGGATTGATTGATAGAGCAGATGAAGTGAGAAGAAGCTCACCTGAATGGACCTGTTGGGCCAAAGGGTCTGTTTCTATGCTGTAAATATTTTGTAATATCAGAAATCCATTCTAAATTATAATATTAAATGACCTGTTACTCAATGACATATAGTTTGTGGTTGGTTCTTTAACCAACTCATTTCTCTCTCAGTTTCCTCCAACCATTATGTAACAATAAATAAAAACAAAAGCAGGTACTATCCGCTTACAAAGAATAATTAACTGGATAGAATTTAAATAAATTATTCAATCCAGGTTTTAGGACATTGTACAAAGATTTAATTCGTATCAGAGTTTCTGGCACTCCTTAATACTCAATTAACTTATAATTTTAATGTATAAAATTGATTTCAGTGCAGTTCAAATGATGTTACAGTGGCAGTTCAATTCATGTGATTCAATAATGTAATCAAAGCACACATTTAAGTTCCTATTATAAACCATTAAACCGTTGTAACTCTTAAAAGGTTGATGGAATAGGGAGAGTCGGTATCGGTTGAATGCACGCTCCAGTCATGATTAAGGGCAGCTGATAGTAATTGGGAAGTTTGGAAACATATATGAAAAACAGTTTCCACCTGTGGGAGGAGAAGTTGTGTGGAAAGGAAAAACCAGTCTGTCTGGATGTTACACAGGGTTTTGTGAATAAACCTCTGTTGAACACAGACTGGCTCCAACTTCTTCCTTTGCCAGAAAGGTGTTCAACAAGTTATCAGCCTGGGTTAAAAAAAAATCTGGTTCAAGGACAGAACAGTGAGTTGTTGTAAATGGTTGGTTTACAAGCAGGGTGATAATAGTGTTCCCCAAGGGTCTGTGTAAGGATACTGGAAAAGGGAGTAACATTTCAAAATTGGAGGTGTGGCCAGCAGCAAGGATGATACCAATCTACTGCAACTGGACACAGATAGGCAGAGAAGTGACAGATGGAATTTTAATTACGGGGTGATACATTTTGATGGAAGGGATAGGGAGAGGCAATATAGACTTAATAATGACACAGTTCCAGACTGTGCAAAGCCAGAGGGGTGCTGGGATTCATGCGCATCGATCTTTGAAGGTGATAGGAAATCTCAAGACAGTAGTTAGCAAAGCATACGGGATTTTAGTCTTCTAAAGAGCAATGTTAAGTAGGAAAATTATGCTGAACCTTTTAGAGAGCTCTTATTAGACCACAACTAGAGTATTGCATCCAATTTTGGAAGGATATGAAGGCCCTAGAGAGGGTGAAGCAAGATTTACCATAATGGTTTTGGCGATTAGGGAATTTAGCTACAAGGTTAGCTTGGAGAAGTTGGGATTGTTCTCTTTGGGGCAAAGAGGACTGAGGAGAGATTGGATAGAGGTGTCCAAGACAATGATCGGTTTAGACAGAATATACAAAAACGCTGTACAGATTAGCTGATGATACAAGAAGTAGGAGACACAGAAACAAGGTTTTGGGTTAGAAATACAGAAGTGACACATGGAAGAACTCTTTCTTAATGACCTGGAACTTGCTGCCCACGAGGGTGGTGAAAATGGAGACAATCAGTGAAAAGGAACCTGGATGGGCATCCGAGGGAAATAAACTTGTAGAGCTAAATGATAGAATGGAGACAGAGTAATGAGACTGATTGGATTCCTCTACACAGAGCCAGCATGAAGTTGATGGGCTCAATGTCCTGGTGCCATAATGACTCTATGACCCAAGCCACACAGATACTAGAGGCTGATTTTAAGACTATGATCTCATGCCTTTATCTAAACCCCTGGACCAAACAGCAGCTTGAAATAATCCCTATGGTGTCCATTATACTCCATATATTTTACAGTTCAGCATATTGTTTTTAATATTCTTGTCATCACTACATGTGTCGACAGAAACCTTAGTAGCTATGTGACAAAACTCCGAAAATCAATAAACAAGGTCACCAATTTTCCATTAACTTGAATAAATGGTTGGAACTACTGTTTTTGATCCTCGAAAATACTGGCTAAAGTTCTGGGATCCAAATGTGATTACAGTAGTTTATCTTATGCACTCAAACTGTTGATCTTGTTGGTGACATTATTTGAATCTGTTTGAATTTGCCCAGTCATTACATCATTATCACCCATATAATCCACACAAGGAATGGTGCAAGTTCCATCACATTTCAATTCACATGTGATTTACAATATGTAAAAGAGAACAATTCAAACTGTAGGGGGTACACCTGGACACATGATGAACCAACAGCCAAGTCTTACAGGATAAGTCCCAGGATGGAAGGGTCAACTACAAGAGGGCACAGATTTAAGGTGAGAGGTGGTAAGTTTAGGGAAGACGTGCAGGGAATGTTTTCCATACAAGGGTGTGGGTGCCTGGAATGCACTGCCAGTGGAGGTGGTGGAAATAGGCACGTTAGCAAAGATCAAGGTGCATCTTAACAGACACATGAACAGGAGATAAACAGGGATAGAAAGCATATCAGCACAAGCTTGGTGGGCCGTAGAGCCTGTCCTGTGCTGTAATGTTCTTTGACAATAAATCCTTGTTACATGGAGATAAACTAAATTATGACCGCTAGTTTTCACTAATGTTCACAGTTTATTCAAGTCACAGTGAGTCCTTTCTAATGAAAGCAGCAGCTTCCCATCTCTAACTGTCTCCCAGGAAAGCCTGTTCATTCCATTACACTTTCAAACTTTTAACAAAACTGGGAATACTCTAAGCTGTTTGGTCTGCTTCCAAATGCATTACATTTGTCTACATTAAAAAACACAAAATAATAAGAATGAAAATTCAATAGCTTGCATATATTTTAAGTGATCAGATATTTGAGTGTGAATGGCAATGATCCAACCTTGGGAGGTTTAACTGAGAGACACAACCCAGCCCAACAGGTTTACTCTTGCAGTTTTTGATGGCCATTTGCTTCTCACACTAAATTAAAGCTTCATAATTTATATTAAGATACCCTATCCTCATTTGGTCGCTATCTTTGTGACATTAACATTAATAAATATGACTGCAGGGTGGTTCAGTGGATGTAACTTTAGACCAAGGAATTCATCTCATAGTCTGTATTGCAATTCTCCATTGGAGAAAGGGGTCTAATGATGGATAGAATGTCCTCCACCGCCCCCCCCCAAACCCACTTTGTGCTGAAATCAGCAGAGTCCTGAAACATGACTCCTGCTCTCACAACAGATTAATAGATGGTGGGGGAGTGGCAATAAAAACAGGTTAAACTACCCAATTTAAAATGAATCATTCTAATTTCAGAAAGCCTGTGAAACAACAATGTTATTAATCTGTCCAATAATGCCCACTGATTGTTTGGAGACACCACTGATTGTTCAGTCACCTTGGATAAATCAAAGTTATAACTGCAACATAAAACCAATTTTAATTTATAAAATTACTCTGCTGTAATTGGAAAAAATACACTTTTTACCAAGGATGCTGATAACTTGTTACATATCAAATTTCTTCCAAATGAATGTGTATTTCTTCAAACATGTACATTTATGAGGAAAAAAGGCAAAGTGAATATTTCCTTCGGTACCAAGGTATGCGCTTGGCTATTGCAAAATACTCCTCACACTGGCAGAATGGCTGACTGATGAGGTGCAAATGATTATACTTGAGGGTGGCATATGGCAGGAGGGTGACAGGTTATTGAAGGTTACTGACACTTCGCCGTGGCTTTTCTCACCTCCTGAAAAGTACAGTGTTTATAAAGGCAGCAAGTTTACGTTTAATTAAAATATTTGAGGTGGTTCTCCAACTCAGAAATAAAGACATCTCTTCTAGCACAACTTGCGTTTCTTTGGGTGAAGACGCTTGTTTCTTTGTTTGTAGAGGTGTCGGAAGTTAGTGAACAATCCTAGAAAAAAGAGAGAATCCCATCATAACAGACTCATATCTGATTCAAATGTCTAGATCCCCAGCCAGGGAAAAAGCCTGTGACTAACTTGTATTTAAGGGCATGGCTGCTGTTTAATGTCAAGTTGTAAATCCCAGAAGGGAAACTTGAGTCCTTCTCAACTTGTCTTTTCAACAAAAACAGCAAACAAAAAATTCTCCACATTATTCCAACAAAAAGAAACATGGGTTTGATATCATTTGGGGCATCACCAAACCATTCAATAACATTACTGTCTTACAATCACCATCATTTTTTTTATCACTTCCTATAATATTTTGTGTTATTCTAAAACTCCCTCCCTTTAGGCCTGGTGCTGCATCAATCTGTGTCAAAAACAGAATTCCAGTGGAGGAAGACACCGCACGTTGATTCCTCAGTCATAAAAATTGATCATGACCGGTCCCTGTTTAAGTTTAGGCCCTGTGCTTACCTCACACACTTAACATACTGGCTGTGTTGATAATAAAGAATATACTGAACAAAAATTATAGAGCAATTTGACCAGAATGCTCCAGAAAACAGAGACAGAACTCACCCAAGAACATAGCAATAAGGTAACCTCGCAAAAAGTAGGAGAAACTGAATGAAATGTTGAACGGGTTGGGCAGCAGAACACTAAATCTTCCCGTTTCATCAAAATATGGAATAGATTGAATCACACACACAGCTGTGGAGGAGGGGAATAAGAGAGTTGTAGTTAATATGTGCAAAGTTTTGAAGGAGTACATACTGCTAGATATATCAAGGAATTCTGCAGCATAAACCAACTTCATATTACTCCCAGAGAGCAGAATCTTTCAATAATGTTAAATATGTACAAATTTCACAACTAACCTTCAGCAATGACTCCGAGTGGATAAAGAGGAATCCAAATGGTATATCGGATCCAGGTCAGCATTCTCCACTCTGTGCCTATACAGGACAGCATGTAGTATGGGTACCTATTTCAGTAAGAAACAATGCTTTATGTACCTCCTGTCAACAAGCAGATACCATTAATGTGCAGTCTACCTCCAATTCAGATGTATACCATTTCAAAGCTAAATGTTGTCCTGTCAGTCAGTGAAATGTGTCCCATTCTTATGGTAAGTGCTCTGGCATTACACAGGGGTTTGTGAGAAACACTGGTCCCCTGGCAGTAGCACAGCAGGATGAGCTGTTTCCCTCAATGCAAAGGGAAGTAAGTGAAGATGATGGTGCAGCAGAGTCCTGTCACCTGATGTGCACCGTGCCGATAAGAGTTGGCAGAAAATCATTAGTGCAGTGAATCAGTCTAAAGTATGTGGTTGCTAAAATGTAAATTAAACAAAGCGAGAGCCACCATCTTGCAAAGAGAGGTTGGAATGGATTAATTTTTTGCAACTTTAGTTTGCATTTAAGGCCCCTCTGTTCTATTACCCTTAATGCAAGATTCATTAACAGTTACATAGCCACCTCTGCGATATTTAGGCCAGGTATCAGCTCGCACTTGTAACAGAGATCACAATTCAGAAAGTAATGGATCCAATGTGAACTGTTTGTGTACATTTTATCCAGTGGTACAGTGCAACATTTTACCTCAGGTTCCTCCCTTGAATCCCCAGTGAAAGCTATGGGTGAGAGGGGGAAGTGAGGAACAGGTGATACTGAATTATTGCAGCGAAGGGAGATTATAATTTAGTAGCTGGTTAAAATATTAGTTTCTTTATTAGTGTCACAAGTAGGCTTACAGTAACACTGCAATGAAGTTACTGTGAAAATCCCCTAGTCACCACACTCCGACGCCTATTCGGGTACACTCAGGGAGAATTTAGCATGGCCTACGCACCTAACCAGCATGTCTATCAGATGATGGGAGGAAACTGGAGCACCCAGAGGAAACCCATGCAGACACGGGGAGAACATGCAGACTCTGCACAGACAGTGACCCAAGGCTGGGAATCGAACCTGGGTCCCTAATGCTGTGAGGCAGTGGTGCTAACCACTATGCTACTGTAAGAAGCAGCTGACACAACTTATAAAAGATTGCTTGAAGAGGGAGAACATAAATAGATCCAGGGGAGTGGGATTAGAATACAAAGCTCTATTAGAACTGGCACCAGCAAAATTAGGCTGAATGGCCACCTGTGCTGTAATTTCATGACTTTTTAAAAGTAATTCATTGCATGAAATCTAATGATGACATTTTAATAAGGATTTTTTTTAATTCATTCGTAAGTCAGGGGCATCGCTAGCTGGTCAATATTTATTGCACATTCCTAGTTGCCCTTGGAGGGCAGTTGAAAGTCAACCACATTGCTGTGTCTGTGGAGACCGGTTAAGGACAGCATCAGTAGATTCTGAATTCCAGATATTTTTTATTGAAGAAATTCCTCCATCTGCTGTGGCAGGATTCGGCCTCAGGTCCCCAAAACAAGTCCCAGAGGGTTGGAGAATAGCCAATGTTGTTCTTTTGTTTAAAAAAAGTAGCAAGAATAATCCAGGTAATTACAGGCCGGTGAGCCTTGCATCAGTGGTAGGGAAATTATTGGAGAGGATTCTTCGAGACAGGATTTATTCCAACTTGGGAATAAGTGGACATATTAGTGAGAGGCAACATGTTTTTGTGAATGGGGGTTCGTGTTTCATGAACTTGATCGTGTTTTTCGAGGAAGTGACACAGATGACTGATAAAGGTAGGGCAGTGGGACATGTTGTCTACATGGACTTCAGTAAGGTCTTTGACAAGATCCCTCATGGCAGACTGGTGCAGAAGGTGAAGTTGACTGGGATCAGAGGTGAGCTGGCAAGGTGGATACAAAACATGCTCAGTCAAAGAAAACAGAGGGTACAGTGGAAGGGTGCATTTCTGAATGGAGGGCTGTGACAAGTGGCATTCCTCAGGGATCAGTGTTGGGACTGTTGCTGTTTGCAATATATATACATAAATGATTTGGAGGAAAATGTAACTGGTTTGATTAGTAAGTTTGCGGACAACACAAAGGTTGGTGGATTTGTGGATAGTGATGAGGACCATCAGAGAATACAGCAGGATATAGATCAGTTGGAGATTGGGGCAGAGAGATGGCAGATGGAGTTTAATCCGGACAAATGAGAGGTAATGCATTTTGGAATGTCTAATACAGATAGGAAATATACAGTAATTGGCAGAACCTTAAAAGTATTGATAGGCAAAGAGATCTGGATGTACAGATATACAGGGTCACCTAAAGTGGCAATTCAAGTGGGGAAGGTAGTCAAGAAGGCATACATCGTGCTTGCCTTCATCAGCCTGGGCATTGAGTTTAAAAACTGGCAAGTCATGCTGTAGCTTTATAGAACCTTAGTTTGGCTGCACTTGGAGTATAGCATTCAATTCTGGTCACCACATTACCAGAAGGATGTGGAGGCTTTGGAGAGGTTACAGAAAAGATTTACCAGGATGTTGCCAGGTATGGAGAGCATTAGCTATGAGGAGAGGTTGGAGAAGCTTGGTTTGTTCTCACTGGAACGACAGAGGTTGAGGGGCAATGTGACAGAAGTCTACAAGGTTATGAGAGACATGGACAAAGTGGATAGTCAGAAGCTTTTTCCCAGGGTAGAAAAGTCAATTACTAGGAGGCACAGGTTTAAGGTGCAAGGGGCAAGGTTTAAAGGAGATGTACAAGACAGATTTTTTTTTTACACAGAGAGTAATGGGTGCCTGGAACTCACTGCCGGGGGAGGTAGTGGAAGCGGATACAGTAGTGACTTTTAAGGGGCATCTTGACAAATACATGAATAGGATGGGAATAGAGGGACATGGTTCGCGGAAGGGTAGGGGGTTTTAGCGCAGTCGGCCAGCATGGTCAGTGCAGGATTGGAGGACCAAAGGGCCTGTTCCTGCGCTGTAATTTTCTTTCTTCTTATTAGCTGACTTTTGGGATTAATAATCTAGCGATAATACCACTAGGCCATCACCTCCCCTGGTTAAATTAAATGCTTTGTTTTTTGGATCTGACCTTTTGCCCATAATGTTCTTCTCTGGGTCTGTTAGCACAGTGTTTGTGTTAAGATGTCACTGGGAGTTATCCTAGGACCAGGTTCTTTAGGTCATCATCACACTGAAAACTCAACTCAAAAAGAAAAATACAAACCGGAATATTTCAATGATGCTCCACAGATAAAAAACAACGAACACTGCTGCCTTATTCTGCATTTCCTCCTGACTTCCAATCACCAGGAACAGAACCGTACTCCTCCCAACTAGCTGTTAAACAAAAACACCCACATCATAAATAGCAGAGAATCGCTGAAGAAATGGAAATTGATTAATAGAAAAGTAACTCATGCCTCATAGAGAGAAGCTGCTTTGAAAACTTATTGTAAACATATATTCAATTTTGGTAATCATAGAATCCCTACAGTTCAGTAGGAGGCCATTTGGCCCATTGAGTCTACACCAACCACAATTCCAACCAGGTCCTATCTCTGTAACTCCACATATTTACCCTTCTAATCCTCCTGAGACGAGGCAATTTAGCATGACCAATCAACCTAGCCTGCACATCTTTGGAGTGTGGGAGGAAACTGAAGCACCCAGAGGAAACCCATACAGACAGAGGGAGAATGTGCAGACTCCGCACAGACAGTGACCCTAGCCCAGAATGGAACCCGGGTCCCTGGCGCTGTGAGGCAGCAGTGCTAATACGGAATGGATATTGTTAAAATAAAGACACGCTGTCAAAGCTTTTCAACGTGCACTCATCAGGACTGACGTAAGAATACCATATTTCAAAGGGAACAATTTATACTGCATGAGAAAAGGGTGCTGATTAGTTGGCAAGTGGACTCTGATCAGTTGAGGGATTGCCAAGGAGCAATCACCAGGAAACTGTTGTCCTCAATGTTTTTGTTTAATTGGAAAAGGCTCTCCCCATATTAGCTTTAACTGGGGACTGAGTGAAGAACCTGAGGCGATGACGCCTGGACATGTTCTGTCAGAAGACAGGGCCCTGTGTATAAATATATGTAGTTTCAAGCAAGCCTAAATGAGCCACATTGTGAGTTTGACTGATAAATCTAAGTTGATTGTTCATGTCATTCTTTCCATACTTGAGATCATTGCCAACTTGCAGCCAATCAGCACCCTTTTCTCATAGTATGACTTGTTGCTCCCTTTGAAATTTGCTGTTCTTGTATCTGTTCTGATGAGTGCAAGATGAAAAGCTTTAACAGCATGTCACTTCTTTCAGCAATAGTCAAGTTCAGTTTTATTTACATCCCAGTTTCTCAATTCTTGAGTTGATGAGGAAAACAGAACTCAAAAGACAACGACATGCAGACTGTACAGGAATAGGGCTAGGGTCGAGTGCTACAGTTTAAAAAAAACCATTCTCTAGCCAAAAAAAGTGTGCACTTTTTCTTGCCTTGATATTCCTTCCCCTTTACCCACTCAAGCTTCCCTGACCAGAGGGCACTACTGTACCTGGATCACTGCTGGCTCCAGTCCTGTTCTTACCAAACCCAGCAACGGATTTATAACCTCCAAAATTGCAAATATCTGACAAAAATTCATCACATCACCAACTGCATGGAAAGTATCAAATAAAGAATCTGTAGATACAATACATATGAAATTTAATCATTAGCAAAGGCAACTGTAATGTCATCTCTGACAATGTCAGATAAAACACAATCACATTGCAGGTTATATGCATGTCCAATCCAAGTTAAAACGGATTAAACCAAACCCATTCCACATACTGGCTTGGTCATAGAAGACAGAGTAGCAGTGGGTGTGTTTCTGTATAGAGGGATGTGACAAGTGGTGTTCCTCAGGGATCAGTGCTAGGACCTTTACAGTTTGTAATATATATTTGATTTGGAGGAAACATATTTGGATTGTTTAGAAAGTTTGCGGATCACACAAAGGTTGGTGGATTTGTGGATAGCAATGAGGATACAGATCAGTTGGAGACTTGGATGGAGAGATGGCAGATGGAGTTTAATCCGGACAAATGTGAGTTAATGCATTTTGGAAGGTCTAATACAGAGGGGAAATATACAGTAAATAGCAGACCCTTTAAAGAGTACTGATAGGCAGACTGATCTGGGCGTACTGATAGACAGAATGAATGCAAGCAGGCTTTTTCCACTGAGGCTAGGGGAGAAAAAAACTAGAGGACATGGGTGAAGGGGGGAAAAGTTTAAAGGAATATTGAGGGGGGAGGTCTTCACACAGAGTGGTGGAGTGTGGAATGAGCTGCCAGATGAAGTGGTAAATGCGGGCTCACTTTTAACATTTAAGAAAAACTTGGACAGGTACATGGATGAGAGGGATGTGGAGAGATATGATCTAGGTGCAGGTCAGTGAGACTAGGCAGAAAAATGGTTTGGCACAGCCAAGAAGGGCCAAAAGACCTGTTTCTGTGTTGTAATGTTCTACGGTTCTACACGTACATAGGTCACTGAAAGTGGCAATACAGGTGGAGAAGGTAGTCAAGAAGACATACGACATGCTTGCCTTCATCAGCCGGGGCACTGATTTCAAAAATTGGCTACTCATGTTGCAGCTTTATAGAACCTTAGGCCACATTTAGAATATAGCATTCAACTCTGGTCACCACACTATCAGAAGGATGTGGAGGCTTTGGAGAGGGTACAGAAAAGATTTACCAGGATGTGGCCTGGTACGGAGAGCATTAGCTATGAGAGGTTGGAGAAACTTGGTTTGTTCTCACTGGAACGATGGAGGTTGAGGAACGACCTGATAGAAGTCTACAAGATTATGAGGGGCATGGACAGAGTGGAAAGTCAGAAGCTTTTCCCCAGGGTAGAAGAGTCAATTACTCGGGGGTATAGGTTTAAGGTGCGAGGGGCAAGGTTTAAAAGAGATGTTTAAGGCAGGATTTTTACACAGAGGGTGGTGGGTGCCTGGAACTCGTTGCTGGGGGAGGTAGTGGAAGCAGATACGATAGTGACTTTTAAGGGCGTCTTGACAAATATATGAATAGGGTGGGAATGAGGGATATGGTCTAGAGAAGGATAGTGGTTTAGCTCAGTCGGGCAGCATAGTCACTGCAGGCTTGGAGGGCCGAAGGGCCTGTTCCTATGCATAATTTTCTTTGTTCTTATACCACTGTACAAAATCCCCAGAAAGATTTGGTACGATGAGGTGGAATTATGTTGTGGAGTGCAATGTTGTACTTTATCTTTGTCTATGCTATGGCTAGAAGAGCCAGTCAGGTGCAGAGTTTTCAGCAACGAGTTGCTCCTTAATGTCGCTCCACTATCTACAAGGTTCTAGCCAGGGCTGTGATTATGAGAGTAAACTAGCTCAGATACAAAAACAGATAGCAAATGTTTTTACAAATACATAAAACGAAAAAGAATGGCTAAAGTAAATATTGGTCCTTTAGAAGATGAGAAAGGGGATGTAATAACTGGAAATGAGAAAATGGCTGAGGCATTGAACAGTATTTTGTGTTGGCCTTCACAGTGGAAGACACAAATAACGTGCCAAAAATTGATGACAGGAAGGCTATGGCAGGTGAGAACCTAGAAACTATTATCATGAAAGAGATAGTGCTGGGCAAGTTAACGGGGTAAAAGACAGACATGTCTTCTGGTCCTGATAGAATGCATCCCAGGGTACTAAAAGAGATGGCAGGAGAAATAGCAAATACACTGGTGGCAATTTACCAAAATTCGCTGGACTCTGGGGTGGATCCCGCAGATTGGAAAACAGCAAATCAGACGCCACTGTTTAAAAAAGGAGATAGACAAAAGGTGGGTAAACTACAGGCCTACAGCTTAACTTCTATAGTAGGGGAAGTGCTTGAATCTAAGGAAGAAATAGCGAGACATCTGGATATAAATTGTTCCACTGGTAAGACGCAGCATGGGTTCATGAGGGAAGATCATGTTTGACTAATTTGGTGGAATGTTTTGAGAACATTACATGTGCAGTGGACAATGGGGAACCTGTGGATGTGATGTATCTGGATTTCCAGATGGCATCTGACAAGATGCCGCATCAAAGAACGCTACATAAGATAAAGGTGCACCATGTTACAGTTAACGTACTGGCATGGATAGAGGATTGGTTAACTAACAGAAAGCAAAGAGTGGGGGTAAATGTGTTTTTCTGGTTGGTGATCAGTGTTGGGACCATAATTGTTTACAATTTACATAGATGATTTGCAGTTGATGACCAAGTGTAGTGTGTCAAAATTCGCAGATGACACTAACATGAGTGGCAGAGCAAAGTGTGCCAAGGGTGCTGAAAGTCTGCAAAGGGATACAGATACTCTAAGTGAGTGGGCAAGGATCTGGCTGATGGAGTACAATGTTGCTAAATGTGAGGTCATCCATTTTGATAGGAAGAACAACAAAATTTGCTGATGACACCAAGATTGGGGGAAAGGCAAATTGTGCGGAGGGTGTGGAGAGTCTGCAGAAGGATCTAGATAGGCTGGGCGAATGGGCCAGGAAATGGCAAATGGAATTTAATGTTGGCAAGTGTGAGGTGGTCCACTTTGGTAGGAAGAATGGTAGGAAGGACTATTACTTACGTGGCGAAAAACTGCAGCAGGCGACGGTGCAGAGGGACCTCGGGGTCCTTGTGCATGAGTCGCAAAAACCCAGCTTGCAGGTGCAGCAGGTGGTCAGGAAGGCAAATGGGATGCTGGCCTTCATAGCGAGGGGGATTGAATATAAAAGTAGGGAGGTCTTGCTGCAGCTGTATAGGGCATTGGTGAGGCCGCAGCTGGAGTACTGTGTGCAGTTTTGGGCGCCGCACCTGCGCAAGGATATTTTGGCCCTGGAGGGAGTGCAGAGGAGGTTTACTAGGCTGATACCGGAGTTGAGGGGATTGAGCTATGAGGAGAGGCTGAATAAACTAGGCTTGTACTCGTTAGAGTTTAGAAGAATGAGGGGAGATCTCATTGAGACGTATAAGATGATGAATGGGATGGATAGGATAGAGGTGGAGAGACTCTTCCCGCTCAAAAAAGACAGTAGGACTAGGGGGCACAGCCTCAAGATAAAGGGGAGGCGGTTTAGAACGGAGTTGAGGAGGAACTTCTTCACTCAAAGGGTGGTGAATCTCTGGAATTCTCTGCCCGTTGAAGTGGTGGAGGCTGCCTCGCTAAATATTTTTAAGAAGCGGGTTGATGGGTTCTTGATAAGAGAGGGGATTAAGGGTTATGGGGAGAGGGCGGGAAAGTGGAACTGAGCCACAACAGATCAGCCATGATCTTATTGAATGGCGGGGCAGGCTCGAAGGGCTAGATGGCCTACTCCTGCTCCTATTTCTTATGTTCTTATGTTTATGTTCTTATTTAAAAAGTCAAAAATTGCAGCATGCTGCTGTGCAGAGGGACCTGAATGTCCTTGTGTAAGAATCACAAGGACTTGGCTTGCAGGTGCAGCAGGTAATTAAGAAGGCAAATGGAATTTTGTCCTTCATTGCTAGATGAATGGAGTTTAAAAACAGCAAGGTTATGTTGCAGCTGTATAAGGTGCTGGTGAGGCCATACCTGGAATACTGTGTACAGTTTTGGTCTTCTCACTCAAGGAAGGGTATACTGGCACTGGAGGGGGTGCAGAGGAGATTCACTAGGTTGATTCCAGAGTTGAGAGGGTTGGCTTATGAGGACAGACTGAGTAGACTGGGGCTATACTCTTTGGAATTCAGAAGAATGAGGGGGGATTTTATAGAAACATATAAGATTTGAAGGGAATAGATAAGTTAGAAGCAGGGAAGTTATTTCCACTGGCAGGTGAAACTAGAACTAGGGGGCATAGCCTCAAACTAAGGAGGAACAGATTCAGGATGAGTTGAGGAGGAACTTCTTCAAAGGGTTGTGAATCTATGGAATTCTCTGCCCAGTGAAGCAGTTGATCATACCTCATTGAATGTTTTTAAGGCAAGGATAGATAAATTTTTGAACAGTAAAGGAATTAAGGGTTATGGTGAGCAAGCATGCAAGTGGAGCTGAGTCCACAAAAAGAGCAGCCATGATCTTATTGAATGGCGGAGCAGGCTCGAGGGGCCAGATGGCCTACTCCTATTCCTAGTTCTTATATTCATAAAAGAAATATGCATCACTTGCCTGGAGTAATGTAACCATGCCAACATTCAGGAGCTGATCTATCAACATTTCCAAATTATCTTGTTTCTAACATTCTGCATGCAAATTTCACAGCCCATTTATAACCTTTCCACTTCTGGGCAAGTTTTGTTACATTAATTTTTTGGTCGAATCTGTTATGTCACATTTGGGTATCAAGTGAAGAACATCACAAACTTGAGCAATTCAGTCTGTTCTAATTTACTGCTGAGGTGCCTATCAGACCTAATGTATAACTTATCAACTAAAGATCTCAATTTATTGTCCTAGTTTAACCAATTTCTCTCAACTGACTGATTCTCTGAGTTAATTATACTCTGGCACTCAAGTTCATCCGCAAGAATGGGCTTCAGGGTTGCAGCCTCTTTGCAGCTAAGACAAGAGGACTAGGAGCAGTTCAGAACACAACAAACGTAAAATCTGTTCTAGGGATAGAACATAGAAACCCTACGGTGCAAGAGGAGGCCATTTGGCCCATTGTGTCTGCACCAACAACTATCCCACCCCAGGCCCTATTCCCACAACCCCACACATTTACCCCACTAATCACTCTAACCTACACATCCCAGGACACTATGGGCAATTTTGCATGGCGAATCCACCTAACCTGCACATTTTTGGACTGCAGGAGGAAAACCACACAGACACAGGAAGAACGTGCAGACTTCCCACAGGCAGTCACCCAAGCCAGGAATTGAACCCGGGTCCCTGGAACTGTGAGGCAGCAATGCTAACCACTGTGCCACCATGCTCAGCAATAACCAAAATCTTTATTTTCAACCTGCAAGCAGTTTGCGATAGTGAAGGATCACTCCTCTCCACTCCAGCTGCTTTCAGATTCTGAGAAATTGTAGAGATTTTGCAAATTGCACATTTTGCTTCTTTTAAAAAAAAATCCAGGTGATCAAATCCACATCCAAATCTATCAGGGAGGGGTGCTTTGTCTAACCATCCAGTAGCAGATTTGAATTCCCTTCAGACTCACATCCAATACATTCTCAATCCCAAGGAATTAATCTAACAATCCACTCCTAGCAGCAATAGAAGGTTCATTAGGAAAAGGAATTCACAGTGACAGAAGCACGCTGCTGACCTAAAATTTCGCACTACTTTACTGGCTGCTTAGTCACTCACCTTGGCCCAACACAAAGAGCCGCACTGTCATATTGACAAAGATCCAGGAAAAGCCCAGAAACTGCACCAGGTTGTACATAAATAAATAACCTTTCTTCATGGTGACATAAGCTTTTAGGAAGGAAATAAAAAATTAATGATGCTGGAAAAAATTGTAAACATTGTAACATTTTAAACATTGTAAATATTTTAAATACCTTAGTGCAAAACATGAAATATGAAACATGCAACATTAAAAACAAGCCTTCCTAAACCTCCAGGTCCACTAATTTAATCAGAACAAGCCAGTGAATAAGAGATGCAAGTTTAAGCAGGACCGGTGTCTCTAGCTAGATTGCTTAGGCTCAATCTGCAAGAGTCAGGCTGTATTACGCAATCAGGAAAACCTATTCTGGGCATGATTGCAGCTTAATCATTTTCAACAAGCTGCAGTTGAAAATGCTGGAAGTGTTTGAGTACTTGAAAGCATTTTGCAATTTTAACCTAATGCATTACTTTCCTCCCACTCTCCTTTGGAAGACTATTTTTTCATTTGGTCCCTCTGTATTTTGTAGCACTCCCAAGAAAGCAGACACCTGCCCTGCTCCCTGCCTATGAAGCTCTCTTCCAAGTCATTTTGAAAAGTGCTTCCAGGGTCATTCATTCTCAGGTTCTTTCTCCATGCAGCCACTCTGCCCCAGCAGATCTGTCATTGGAGATACTTCAATCAGTGTGTGATCAGGGAATTCTAGGCACAAAGGTGCGTCATTGATAAATAGCACACAATGTTTAAAGTTTTAGTTTTATTTTATTAGTGTCACAAGTAGGCTTACATTAACACTGCGATTACGTTACTGTGAAAATCCCCTAGTCGCCACACTCCAGCGCATGTCCAAGTAAACTGAGGGAGCATGGCCAATGCACCTAATCAACATGTCTTTCAGACTGTGGGAGGAAACTCACGCAGACATGGGAAGAACGTGGAGACTCCCAACAGACAGTAACTCAAGCCGGGAATCAAACACGGGTCCTTGGCGTTGTGAGGCAGCAGTGCTAACCACTGTGCCAGCCTGCCCCCAATGATACTGGGTGATAAAAATAAGCCCTGTAATTGTGCTTAAAATATAATGAAGCCTAAATTCCCTCATTTCAGAAATAATTCACTGTAATTATCTGGTCCCTCTCAAACTGAAACTTAAAAGGATTGCAGAATAATTACCATTAGTTTCAATTCTTAAATCAAACCAGTTCCATTTTCCACTGTCAAACCCCAGGCCACGTGAAGTGACAGATGTAGGAAATGAGCCTGTCCCACGTGACTAACAAACTCTTCACTGAGCAGGAATCTACTCACTCAGTTTGGCAAATATAAAGATATGCAGAGCTACAAGGCACCCTGTTACTGCTACAATTACAATGCAAGCATCGCTATCGTTGTTAAGCAAATGTGATCCCTGGTTTATTACTGGTGGTCTTAAAATACCAGTTAGGCGTCATCTGAAGTAAATCAATGGGAGTTCCCATCCCACTGTAAGCAATGAAATGCTACAATATTGTTGCCAATAGAAAACAAGCATACAAAAATGCAGAAAATATTGAAAATAGTTTGATACAATTTTATATAGCAGGGTCTAATACTCTGAGACTTCCCAAGTTCTTTGTTTATTGCGATTTGTTGTGGTCTCTAGTTTATTTGACTATCCAATATTACAATGGAATCCCCTGTACTTACAGCTCTTCCGGGCTCTTGACTCCAAACTTATTCTATTAATTTCTTTCTCTTCCTCCTATCAATGAAGCACAGCAAGTGTAGAATTACTACAGTTATAGTCCCAAAACATCATTCAGTTTATCCACAGAATCATAGAAACCCTACAGTGCAGAAACAGGCCATCTGGTCCATCGAGTCTGCACCGACTACAATCCCACCCAAGCCCTACCCCATGTCTATACACATTTTCCCACTAATCCCTCTAACCTACGCATCTCAGGACACCAAGGTGCAATTTTAGCATAGCCAATCAACCTAATCCGCACATCTTTGGACTGTGGGAGGAAACTGAAGCACCCGGAGGAAACCCACGCAGACGTGGCGAGAATGTGCAAACTCCACACAGACAGTGACCCAAGCCAGGAATCGAACCCAGGTTGCTGGAGTTGTGAGGCAGCAGTGCTAACCACTGTGCTACCCTGTCACCCAACTAAGATACAACTCCTGTTTATTCAGGGAAAGGTACGCCAAAAAAATCCAGAGTTCTCTGGATGACACGAGATAGAAATTAAGATAAAGAAGAAAAAGTGTGCTTATCACAGATTTCAGGTAGGTAATACAACTGAAAGCCAAGCTGACCACGAAAGATTCAGGAGAAGAAGTGAAGCAGCAAATATAAGAAACAAAGAATGAGTATGACGAGACTGGTAGCCAAGATAAAAAGGGATCTCAAAGTCTTCTACACACACATGAATAATAAAGGGTGATTAAAAAGTAGGGCCATTTAGGGACCAAACAGGAGATTGTTTAACGTTGATAAGGTGCTGGGTCACATGAGATGCATCCAAGGATGCTGAAGGCAGTGAAAAGGAAAATCATGTTTAACTAATTTGTTGGAGTTTTCTGAAAGGGTTGATGAGGGCAATGCTGTTGGTGTGGTGTATATAGGCTTCCAACAGTGCCGCACAACAGACTCGTGAGCAAAGTTATGGTTCCTGGAATAAAAAGGACAGTAATAACATGGATAGAGAATTGGCTGAGCAAAAGGAAGCAGAAAGTACTGGTTAAAGGGATGTTTTTCTTGCTGGAGGAAGATTTGTACTGGAGTATCCCTGGGGTCAGTGTTGGGGATCTTTGCTTTTCCTGATATATATTAATCACCTAAACCTTGGTGAGTAGGGAACAATAGGCCCTATACTTGGGATATAGGGCACAATGACGGGCCACATGGCCTCCTTCTACACTGCAAGGATTCTACAATAATAATAACCAGTCGACTAAAGTCATACAATTCCAGTTCTATTTTAAATTCGAAAGCAAAATGCTGGAATCTGAAACAAAAACAGAACATGCTGGAAAATCTCAGCAGGTCTGACAGCATCTGTGAAGAGAAAAGAGAGCCAACGTTTCAGAGCTGACAAAAATGGTCATCCAGACTAAAACCGTTGGCTCTATTCTATTTATAATTACTTCCTCACATCAGACTACCTCCAAAATAAGTTCCTCACTTAGGTTAGCAATGTTAGGTCATTTAAAGCAGGATGAAACATGGAATAAACATTTGCAAAACAAAATGTTATTAACCACAATTAATTTGAAATGAGTGGATGAAACTCCTTTATGTGAAAGACATAGGCTTCTCTGAGAGATAAGGATAAGAAAAGCTAAAGCTCCCTTTAATACAGTGAAACATCAAAAAATGTAAAATCAACACCTTCAATCAGACAAAAGCAAAATACTGCAGATGCTGGAAATTCTTTCAATTTAGTGTACTGTATTCACTGTTCATGATATGGTCTTCTCTACACTGGGGAGACCAAACAGAGACCAGGTGACCACTTGCAGAACGTTTCCATTCAGTCCCCAAGTATGACCCCAAGTTTCCGGTTGCTTGACATTCCAATTCCCCACCTTGGTCCTATCCTGACCTTGGTCTGTTAGAGTGTTCCAATGAAGCTCAACACGAAAAACAGCATCTACTATCAAAAACAACTCAACACATTAAGTTCAACAATTTTGACCACCACTTCTACCTATATTTTGATGCATTTCTTCTTTTTTTCCCCTTTTGTTGTTTTGCTGGGTTGCTCTTATTTTGTTTTCTTTTTTCCCTTCATGTTGCATTCAGATGGTTGCTTTGTAGCTATTCATGCTTCATTTGGACACAACTTTTGTTGCAGTATCCATTACCACTCTTTGGCTGTTGCATTACAAAATCCTTTTGTTATTTTAACTTCTTCTGTGCTTGACCCTATCACAGAACATCTCCTTTGCTCTTTGTGCCCCTCCTCACTATCCCAAGTCTTAGCAACTTCCTACCTATGTTATTAACCTGCTCTGCCTTGAAGCAAAAGAAAATGTCATCTGTCTTAACCACGTGATTGAACAAGATTTTCATTGTGTCTCTGACACCGCTGAGGAATTGAATGTTTTTTCCAGGCATTTGTTAATATTCATTGCCAAGGTTGTCAACAATGGCTAGTGATACACAATATAACTTAGATACAGTGTGTGATTTTTCCTTACTTTTACCTCAAAATGTTGCAGCAAACTACATCAGATTATTGCCAGTTCCACATCCATTGTCCGTATGATCCTGTTTTAGTAACAATGCCAATTTGTTGGTTATTTGGCAATAATGTCATCAGTTTTGCATTATTGATGAAAACCAGCTTTGATGGAGACAGTTTAACATGAATTCTCCAACACTAGATAGTTTTGAAGCAGAAATAAAGACAGGGCAATTCTTTAACCCGATACAGCCTCCTCGCTGAATTTACCTTTGCCTGTAGCTCCATTTCAGCATCAGACTCGTCCAGCCAGCGGTCAAAATCAGGAACGAGGAATATTGGTTTCTTTTCTTGTTTGGTCAGCCTGTCCCACCACATGCTCTCGATTTTCTTCACTGTTATAGACACTTGTCTTTCTGTCACTTTGAAAAGTGGCTATAAACATAAAACAATTTTTGGTTTAAATTTCCTGATAGCAAGTACATTTCATAGAATCATAGAAACCTTGCAATGCAGAAAGAGGCCATTTGGCCCATCGAGTCTGCACCGACCACAATCCCACCCAGGCCCGACCGCTATATCCCTACACATTTTACCCACTAATCCCTCTAACCTATGTATCTCAGGACACTAAGAGGCAACTTTAGCATAGCCAATCAACCTAACCCACACATCTTTGGACTGTGGAAGGAAACTGAAGCACCTGGCGGAAACCCACACAGACACAGGGAGAATGTGCAAACTCCACATAGACAGTGACCCGAGCCAGGAATCGAACCCAGGTCCCTGGAGCTGTGAAGCAGCAGTGCTAATCACTCTGCTAGCATGCCGCCCTAAATTTGCTTCAGTTTGAGTTGAAACTATTGAAATACATTTACACAGAAGCAAAATAAATATAGAAAATAGCAAAAAAGGACTTAAAAGTGCCTGATACGATAAACAGTTTAGAGAAACCACAACAATACAGTTTCAGAATTACCATACAGCATCTTGAATGTGACACTGTTTTACAATGCTTCACATGTTGATTGATCAGTCATCACGTATCCAAGAACTATTAATTCTGATGTCTCACAAAACACAGATTATTAAAAATCCAGCTCACTAATGTCCTTCAGGGATTAACAGGCTGTCATCAATACATAATCCGTCTTTTATGTGACTCCATTCCACATTACGACTCAGCAACCAGGTTTGTGCAATAAATGACAGCCTTTAAGCATCATTCAAGCCATTAGCAAAAACAGAAACAAATTCTCAACAAGTTATGTCTCCAGATTATTAATAATAGCTTAACAACTCCAAACACTAATCTTGATCTTTATACCCTCTATTATAATTCAAGTTGGATAGTGGCAACTGTGAATGAGGCTATAGTTTCAGAAAAATTGCCTATAACCCTCATGATTACATGATCATCCTACTGGAGTAAATCCTCCACAATGAGGCTCCCTGCAGCTCCAGCTGTGTACGCTAAAACGGTAACATGTGTTTCCAGCTACAAATAGGAAGAGGAAATAATTTTCAAAAGAATCTTAAATATCTCCCTGCTATAACAATAAGATGAATTGGAAATAGTCAACTTTCATTTCATTTGTCACTGAAATGGAATCACAGTTTATGGTAAACTATCAGAAATTAGTGACATACCTCAGGATTAACTGTTTCCAAAAATGTAAGGTGAAATTCATACGCATTGTCCCCTTTTGCACCATGGCCGTGTGCTGAAGGTGGATACAAAGCACATGAGAAAATAATTGACATCATATAACACATCAGATATCACATTTGTGTTCAAATACCTTTGCCAGAGTTGAGAAATTATATATTTCAGTCATAGAGTCAGTAAAAAAGAGTTTCTCAGCCTGTTGCACAAAGTTTTGCTATTTAACTATTAAGTAATTTTGAATAAATGCATATTACATGAATAAGGACAGAATGCACAGCCTTAAAATCACATCTCATCTTCCAACCCTACTTCACCTGAAGACTACATTCAATCTTTTGCAGATGAGTTGGAAGAGAATCGAACTTTGTCCGTTATTGAAAGGACAATGGAATATAAAAGCAGTGAAGTTTTGCTACTGTTGTACAGAATGTTGGTGAGAGCATATCTAGAGTATTATGTACAGTTTTGATCTCCTTATTCAACAATGGATTTAAATGCTTTAGAAGCAGTTCAGAATAGGTTCAGTCCACTAATTCCTGGAATGGCCAATATACGAGAGAAGTTTTGACAGACTGGGCCAGTATCCACTGGAATTTAGAAGAATAAGAAGTGACTTTTTTGAAACATAAGATCACGAGGGGACTCAATAGGATGGATGCTGAAAGGATGTTTCCCCTTACAGCTCAGACAAGAACAAACGTAACATTTTAAAAGTAAAGAGTCTCCTATTTAATACAGAGATGAAAGAATTATCTTCTGTCAAAGGGTTGTTAATCTGTGGAATCCTCTTCCCCAGAGAGCAATGGAGGCAAGGTCATAAAGTCATAGAATCAGACAGCACAGAAAAGTCCTTCTGGCCCAGCAAGTCTACACCAACAATAACTGCTACTAAAGTTGCGCTAATCCCATTTCCCGGCATTTGTCCCATAATCTTGAATGCTATGATATTTCAAATATTCACCCAAATACTTTTTAACGGTTGTAAGGATTCTAGCCTCCATTACCTTCCCAAGCAGTGCATTCCAAATTCCCAACATCCTCAGTGAAGTTTTTCCTCAAACCCCCTTTAAATCTCCTGCCCCTCACTCTAAAACTATGCTCCTTATGCTTAACCCCTCAACTAAGGGGAACAGCAGCTTCCTGTTCACCCTGTCCACGTTCTCCATAATCTTATACACTTCAATCATGTCCCCCCTCTGCCTTCTCTACTCTAAAGAAAACAATCCAAGCCTATCCAGTCACTCCTTATAGCTCAAATGCTCCATCCCAGGCAACATCCTGGTGAATCTCCTCTGTACCGCCTCTAATGCCATCACGTCCTTCTTATAGTGAGGTGACCAGAACTGCACACAGGTATTCTAGCTATGGCCTAACCAACGTTTTGTATAGCTCCAACATAACCTCCTTGTTCTCATACTCTATGCCACATTAGATAAAACCAAGTGCCCCATTTGCATTCTTAACCACTCTATTCACCTGTTCTGCCATTTTAATGGATCTGTGAGTAAGTACGCCAAAATCCATCTGTTTCTCTGAGCTTCCTAGTGACCTGCCATTCATTAAATACTCCCTTGTCTTGTTACTGCTTCCAAAGTGCATCACCTCACATTTATCAGGATTAAATACCATCCGCCACTGCGCTGCCCAATCTGACCAATCCATCTACATCTTCTTGAACGTATGATCTTCTCCTTCACTATTAACCATGATACCAATCATGGTGTCACCTGCAAACTTATAATTTCCCCCACATTATCATCTATATGAGCAGACTCGATGGGCCAAGCGACCTAACTCTGCTCTTATGTCTCATGGTCTTATATCATTTATGTATATAACAAACAAAAAGGGACCCAGCACTGAACCTTGTGATACGCCACTGGTCACGGGCCTCCAATCACTCAAACATCCACCCTTTATGTTCTAATACTAAGCCAGTTTCAGATCCACTTCGCAAAGTCTCCCTGAATGCCATATGCTTTAACCTTCTCAATCAGTTTCCATGTGGGACTTTGTCCAAGGCTTTGCTAAAATTCATATAAACTGCATCAACTGCACTTCTCTCATCCACACAATCACTTTTTCGAAAAATTCTATCAAATTTGTAAGGCATGACCTCCTCAGGGAATATTTTTGAGTGAGATAAGATTCTTGATTGACAAGGGAGTCAGAGAGTACAGGGGATGGACAGGAAAGTTGAGGTCACAATCAGATGAACACGATCTTATCGAATTAAGAGTAGGCTAGAAGGGTTGAATGGCCTACTCCTGCTCCTAATTTGAATGTTTATCTGTGTGTATATTTGTATAATCTTGACTCCCCTCATGCATTCTTTCCCTTGTGGGAAAGTTTTGTTTCTATCACAACAATTTCAACTATTTATGCACAATCTCAATTTATCAGAGCAATTTCGTTTTAACAAGATCCTGTCAATAGCTCAACACTGGCACAATTAAAAGTATTACAAAACAGTTCCACTGTCTTTTTTAATCTAGGCATTTGAGTTTTGACTCCTATTTACACGACAGGAAAGGTTGAGCATTCCAATCCTACCTCTGAATGAGAGAGTGTTTTCAGTAATCTTGATATCAGGTTTCTGTTGAAAGAGAGAACAATTCACCAGTTAAATGGACAGGATTTTCTAATGGTTTGCTGCTATCTGCATTTTGACTTAAATTCTTCTCAAAGCAATATCTCTATAAATTAGGACAGGACCAGCAACATGTCAGTGCTTCACAATAAGGTTTATCAATGTCATTACAAGGTGCCTGCACTCTTGTTCACCTCTGAGGGGGACAAAGGGGAGTGGGGAGCAGAAGGTGCAAGAGACGGGGCAGCACAATCCACTGCTGCCTCATCGTGCCAGGGATCTGGGTTTAATTCCCAGCTTAGATCATTGTCTGTCCAGAGTCTGCACATTCTCCCCATGTCTGTATGAGTCTCCTCTGGGTGCTCCAGTTTCCTCCCACAATCCAAAAGATGTGCTGGTTAGGTGCATCGGCCGTGCTAAATTCTCCGTCAGTGTACCCAAACAGGTGCCAGAACATGGCAACTAAGGGATTTGACAGCAACTTCATTGCAGTGTTAATGTAAGCCTACTTGTGACACACTAAATAATCTAAAAAAAACAATAAACTGAAAGGACATTTAAAACAATAAATACAGAATTTATACTGCAAAGAATTAAAATATTTTATTTTCTAAAATGTATTATACAATTAGTTTCAGAATAAATATTTGAGTAAAACAATTGTAGATTTTCAAATGAACTGAATCTAGACAAAAAAAATCAGAACAGAATTAAAATTGAGCAGATAGGGCAGACCTGCACATCAAAAACAAATCTTTCATTTCACAGATGTTGAGGTTCACATGCGTTTTCTGAAACCTACCCCCCACCCCCCAGCAGATAATGAATGAGTCTGCTTATCCTTCACTTTCACAATTCACATTTCGAAGAACAGTCACCCACACATCAGTCGTTCTCAGTCAATTTAGTGACAACATCTGAACCAGATGATGGGGAAGCCAGCCTATTATTAGGCATAGAGACAAAACAATTCAGCTTAACCTAACTTGAAATTTGATCACGTAAATTTATATGAAATATAATAGAAATTCTCCCCAGTATGGGCCTGGGTGATGTCATAGAGTCATAGAGGTTTACAGCATGGAAACAGGCCCTTTGGCCCAACTTGCCCATGCTGCCCTTTTTTTAAGAAACCTTAAACCCAATTGCCCGCATTTGGCCCATATCCCTCTCTACCCATCGTACCCATGTAACTATCTAAATGCTTTTTAAAAAATAAAATTGTACTTGCCTCTACTACTACTCACCACCCTGTGTGTGAAACAATTGTTCCTCTGGACACTTTCGTATTTCTCTCCTCTCACCTTAAACCTATGCCCTCTAGTTTTCGACTCTCCTACCTTTGGGAAAAGATACTGTCTATCTACTTTGTCTATGCCCCTCATTATTTTATAGACCTCTATAAGGTCACCCCTGAGCCTCCTACGCTCCAGAGAATAAAGTCCCAATCTATTCAGCCTCTCCTTATAACACAATCCATCAAGTCCCAGTACCATCCTAGTAAATCTTTTCTGCACTCTTTCTAGTTTAATAATATCCTTTCTAGAATAGGGTGACCAGAATTGCACAGTGTTCCAAGTGTGGCCTCACCAATGTCTTGTACAACTTTAACAAGACATCCCAATTCCTGTAATTCAATGTTCTGTCCGATGAAACCAAGCATGCCAAATGCCTTCTTCACCACTGTGTCCACCTGTGACTCCACTTTCAAGGAGCTAGGAACATGTACCCCTAGATTTTGTTGTTCTGTAACTCTCCCCAACACCCTATCATTAACTGGTTCAATCTACCAAAATGCATGACATCGCACTTGTCTAAATTAAACTCCATCTGCCACTTGTCAGCCCACAGGCCCAATTGATCATGATCCTGCTGCAATTAGAGATAACTTTCCTCACTGTCCACCATGCCACCAATCTTGGTGTCATCTGCAAACTTACCAATCATGCCCCCTATACTCTCATCCAAATCATTAATATAAATGACAAATAACACTGAGGCACACTGCTGGTCACAGGCCTCCAATTTGAAAAACAACTCTCTACAACCATCCTCTGGCTTCTGTCAAGAAGCCAATTTTGCATCCATTTAGATACCACACCCTGGATCCCATGAGATTTAACTTTATGCAATAACCTACCAGGCGGTACCTTGTCAAAGGACTTGCTAAAGTCCATGAAGACAACATCAACTGCACTGCTCTCATCTACTTTCTTGGTTACCCTTTCAAAAAACTCGATTAAACTTGTGAGACATGATTTTCCACTCACAAAGCCATGCTGACTGTCCCTAATCAGTCCTTGCATTTCTAAATGCCTGTAGATCCTGTCTCTCAAAAATACCTTCCAACAATTTACCCACCACAGATGTAAGGCTCACCGGGCTGTAGTTCCCAAGCTTTTCCCTGCAGCTCTTTTTAAATAAAGGCACAACATTTGCCACTCTCCAATTTTCAGGCACCTCACCCATGACTATCAATGATTCAAATATCTTGGCGAGGGGATCTGCAATTTCCTCACTAGCTTCCCACAGTATCCTGGAATATACCTCATCAAGTCCTTCAGATTCATCTATCTTGATGCGCTTTAAGACTTCCAGCACTTCCTTCTCTGTAATATGTACACTCCTCAAGACATCAATTTTTATTTCCCAAGTTCCCTAACATCCATGCTTTTCTCAAATACTGATCAGAAATATTCATTTAGGATCTCACCCATTTCTTGTGGATCTTGATTTTGATCTTTAAGAGGCGCTACTTTTTCCCTTGTTACTCTTTTATCCTACTTGTTCTTCCTTTTCCTATGGGAAGCATCTAGCTTCTCCATGTTGCCCAGATTTTCAGTGTACAGAATATGCCAATTCTTACTCAAGTCGACAAAACTGTTCCTCTGCCAGCCCTGAATATATGCATTTGCTATAGCACATTGTACTATTTTAAACAAAGAGGCTTGGAGATTCTATCAAAATGTGCTGAGACTTCCAGAACAATTGGTCTAAAATGGGTCAAATCAACGCAGATATCTCAGAATTTCAGGCACCAATTACATCCAGTGCAATTTGAGTCTGTTAATACAATGTGGAAAAGTGGAAAGTTATGCACTTTGGAAGGAGGAATGGAGACATAGACTATTTTCTAAATGGGGAAATGCTTAGAAAATCAGATCCACAAAGGGACTTCGGAGTCCTTGTTCAAGATTCTCTTAAGGTTAACGTGCAGGTTCAGTCGGCAGTTAGGAAGGCAAATGCACTGTTAGCATTCATGTTGAGAGGGCCAGATCATAGCAGCAGGGATGTACTTCTGAGGCTGTATAAGGTCCTGGTCCTTATACCCCATTTAGAGTATTGTGAGCAGTTTTGGACCCCACATCTAAGGAAGGATGTGCTGGTCTTGGAAAGGGTCCAGAGGAGGTTCACAAGAATGATCCCTGGAATGAAGAGCTTATCATATGAAGAATGGTTGAGGATTCTGGGTCTGTACTCGTTGGGAGTTTAGAAGAATGAAGAGGGATCTTATTGAAACTTACAGGATACTGCGAGGCCTGGATAGAGTGGATGTAGAGAGAATTTTTCCACTTGTAGGAAAAACTAAAATCGGAGAGCATAATCTCAGGTTAAAGGGGCAATTCTTTAAAACAGAGATGAGGAGGAATTTTTCAGTCAGAGTGTGGTGAATCTGTGGAACTCTTTGCCACAGAAGGCTGTGGAGATCAGGTCATTCAGTGTCTTTAAGACAGAGATAGATAGGTTCTTGATTAATAAAGGGATCAGGGGTTATTGGGAAAAGGCAGGAGAATGGGGATGAGAAAAATATCAGCCATGATTAAATGGCAGAGCAAGATTTGATGGGCCGAATGGCTAAATTCTGCTCCTGTCTTATGGTTTTATGGTCTTATTTCTTGCACTGGTTTAAAATGTATCACTGGAAGCCATCCGTAAAACTGGCTACACCCTTAGTTCAAATTAATTGTCATGATTTTCCACTAATTGCACTCCATTGCAGACCTTCAAGAAGGTTCTTAATCTCAAACCTTTTTCTAAGTGTAAGGAAACCTGCCATCTAAAACAAACAGATGTGTTTTAGAAAACTTCTAAATTTTTTTAAAATTTCTGACCATAGTGCACCAATGTAAATGGCTCTGTATATCTCGCTGAAGTCTTTTTTAATTATTTAAAACCAGGTCATTCACTGAATTGTAATGGGACAGAAGGAGGCCGTTTGGCCCATCACATGTATGATGGACTAGACACTGAATAAAAGACATTTTTGTGATAAACCTATTTTCAGCTGCACTAATAAAACAGCACTGTTATCGCACTTAAATATATTAGAGGGATAGATCTGACACTTTAAAAAAAGCACTCAAATATTGTCCAACTGCACTGGTAATTAGGAGATTTTATTTTTGATGGTATGCAAATGATTATGAGCAGAAACTCTTGAAAACTAGCACAAATTTGAGTATAGTTAGTACAGGTTTGCTAATTCTTCCTGAAACTGTTAGCCAGTGTTTAGTTTGCCATAAAATTAATCTTTGCATATTTCACCACTCCTACAGCTGTCGGCACAGGCTATGGTAGTCAAATTTAAAAAACACATAATACCTGCACTGTCTGCAGGTGTTGCTGAACAGTATCAGATTTCCATAAATGGCGAACACTGTCTCCAACCGTATGAGTTATTATTTCCACTCACATCTCACGCTCCTTTTGAATGAACTGAGCACCAAGTGTGAAAAGATTTTACCAGTGCAGTTGGACAATACTTGAGTGCTTTTTTTAAAGTGTCAGATCTATCCCTCTAATATATTTAAGTGCGATAACAGTGCTGTAGTATTGGTCCACACCTCTACTAATATTCCTGACTCATTTTCTACTTTCAAGTTAGAGAGTTTTGGAGGTGCAAAAAAGTATGTCAGATGCTATTTTAGTAACAGAAATAGTGTAAAGCAAACAAATGATCTTTTACTGATGGACCTATTGCTGAGGTTGGATAACTGGCTGTTTTCAAACTTTCAGTTGAGCCCAAACAAGGAATTCAATGTACAGTATTCCCCATAACAGGAGGAAGAAGATCCTCTTTACATTGGCAGTACATTTTAAAAAGTTTAGCATTTATTTTCCATCCCTGAGAACATTTAAGAGTCAATCACACTGGTGTGGGTATGGAGTCACATGTAAACCAGACCAGGTAAAGATGGTAGGTTTCCTTCCCTAAAGGACATCAGTGAACCAGATAGGCTTTTTTTTAAAACAACGACAATGGTTTTGTAGTCATCATTAAACTTTTGATACCCAATTTGTTTTGAATTCAAAAGTCACCATCTGCTATGGTGGGATTTGAACCCAGGTTCCAAGTGCATTACCATGGATCTCTGGATTACTAACCCAGTGGCAATACCACTAATCCATATAAGAATCATACAGCACAGAAGGAGGCCATTTGGTCCATTGGAGCTGTCCTGGTTATGTTAAAGAATTATTTAGTTAATCTCAATTTCCTGCTGTTTCCCAATAGCCCAGCAAATGTTTCATTTTCAATTATTTATCCGTTCCCTTTTTATTGTTACTGTTGAATCTATTTCTAACTCCTTTTCTGGCAACATGTTCCACATTATAACAGTTCATAAATAACAGCACATTTCCTGTTTCATAAAATGATGCATTAAACAACAGCTCTCAGCTACTGCCTTGTCAGTTTTAGATGTGAATGCTATCTCAAAAATATCATCCATAACAAAGTAAAATATTGAGCAAACTGACAATTTACACAGAACATCAGCAATCAAATACTAAGTGTTACCAGAAAAGGTTCAATTTTTAAAGTAGAACTTTACTTTGCACTCTCTTTCTCGTAGCCAAACTCTCGTACCCAATAACTGATACCAACCATCTCTAACCCAGCGACACAGGAAGCTAATGGGGCTGGGCAGAGTTATATATAAACATCAGTGTCATGGCTCATGCTGGCTTATGAAGGGTTAGTATTGGATAATGACAGAGAGATAGGAAAATGTGTTGTTATTTTCCTAACCACTGTGCCACCATGCGCCCAGAACCCTGGCTAGCATTACTGCCTCACAGCGCCAGGGACCCTGATTCAATTCCATGTTTGCACATTCTCCCTGTGTCTCCTTGGGTTTCCTCTGAGTGCTCAGGTTCCCTCCCACAGTCCAAAGACGTGCGGGTTAGGTTTATTAGCCATGACAAATCATCCCTTAATGTCAGGGCCATCAAGAGAGTAAATATGTGGGGTTATTAGGATAGATTAGTACCTGGGTGGGAGTGCCACTGCAGGCTTGATGGGCCAAATGGCCTCCTTGTGCACTGTGGATTCTATAAGCTCCTCCATAAACCTTGCCCTTTGACCTAGCTTTTGATCACCGGAGTTCCTTTTTTTTGCTTTGCATTTATATCCAATTATTAAGCACCTTAGGGCAATTTTCACTGTTAAAAGAGAAATTGTCTCCAGCAACACAATGGGCTGTGTCCTGAACATCTTACAGCTCATTTGACTGAACAGAACTCATAAGACGATCAGTAAATTCATTCAAGTGTGACAGTATAAAATTCAAGTCATATTATGCTTCTCTCTGCAGATGCTGCCAGACCTGCTGAGTTTTTCAGGCATTTGTTATTTTTATTTCCAAAAGTGTCATATTATTTATTTTATATATGAATCATCCTTGTCTTAATAAGGTAGAAAAATTCACAGCCACTTTTTACACATCTATGCCTGATATTACTCAATGACAAAAATAATTGTAACTACTATTGCTTCCAAACTGATGAAACCCAACTTACAGTCATTCTTACTTTTCCAAAAGAAAGGAGCTGTTATTTGGTCTTCATTAACTAGATATTAGAGTTTTGGAAAAAACAAAATGTAGCCAAACTACTTGAACCAGAAAATACTGTTGATATATTTTAAGCCCATTAAAATAAATTTCATAATGTGACAAATGGATAAGGAAAGAGCAGTACAGAATAACTCAATGGGCCACAAGGGCCTTTTCTTACATAAACATGACAAAATGTAAACAGGCCATATCCATGTGAGCAACATTTCCAATCCTGTGCGCTTATCTGCTCCTCTATACCTTCATTCGTGAACATAGCCAGCCCCTTGAATGTTGCCCCAGATTTTGCTTAAAAAGGCTAACTGCCGATTATGCCTTCGAAGCCTGAGGAAAAAGGTTTCTCCTAATCATTAGTTCAAAGCTTATATCGAATAATCCTTGTCACTGTTCACTAAACCCTCTTCAATTTGAGAGTATAATTTGAAGACCAAACAATGATATACAAGATTACAATTTATATAAGACCACACAGAGGTAAACACAGGGACCAAAACACACCAGATTTGTAGACAAATATCCTGGTGATACGTTCCAATACAGCCCAGTCCGATTAACCTCGACAATAAAGCTTTCATACTGGCTGGATACTTCTGGCAAATGTTCAATAATGTCATTCTCACTCTTTTCCCACATTCACTAACAGAAGCTTCTCACTGTCTATGTCCCATATTTTAATTCCAAACTGTACCAGATTAACCTTAGATTAAAATTAATCTCCCATTCTTAAATTCATCAATTGAACCAGTCCAAATCCCATTTAATGCCATCAATCTTCCTTAGATTCATCATCTGTACATTACTTCAAATCATCAGCAAATTCTGTATTACAAACATCAGCCACTCCCACACCATTATAGAAATTACACGCACATTGCCAATTTGTAGAGTTATGTTACAATTCCAGTCGCACCTGTTAAACCATCCACGATGGTTACAAAGCATTTCCATGTCCACACTGCTCTGATTCCTTACACAATTTCCAAATCTTGACAATTTCACAAGAATGAGACCGAGTGATTTGCTCTTGCAGAGAGCCAACACCGGCATGTCAGCCTGAATGGCCTCCTTCTATGCTCTAACTATTCTGTGCTTCCTATTCTTTGATTCAATTCTCAATTGTTCCTGTTTCTTTGCCATATTCACTACCTGGCAGTTCTGTTATCTTTCCAACCCCAATACCCATCTCACTCCTAATCCCATCCCAATAGTTCATATTCTAATACAGACCAAGTGCTGGAAAATGGGATTCAAATAGATAGATATTAGATACAGCACAATGGGCCAAAGGGCCTCTTTGTGCACGGTAAAACTCTAACGATTCTAATACCAGTTTCAGAATGTAAATGTTCACTGATGAATCCCAGGTCATTCCAAATCTCCCACTTAACAGTTCCAATGTAATTTTCAAGTCATACCTTACAGTCCACTCCATTGAATGTCAAAGAGAGATGGCTAGAATTTCTCTTGTTGGAGATGGCCATTGCCTGGCACTTGTGTGATATGAATGGTATTTGGCACTTATGAGCTCAAGCCTGAGTGTTGTCCAAGTCTTGCTGCATATGGACATAGGGTGGGAATATTTTCCAATTGCCTGGATAAAGGCAGTGCCAACAACAGTCAGGGAACTCAACACAATCTAGGGCAAAGCAGCCCACTTGATCAGCACCCATTCACAAATATTCAATCCCCCCACCACCGATAATGAGTGACTGCCATGAGTATCGTCTACAAGATGCACTGCAGGAACTCACCAAGGTTCCTTGGGCAGAATCTTCCAAACTCACAATCGTTACCATCTAAATTGAGGACAAGGGCAGCAGATAACTGGGAACAGCACTACCTGGAGGTTCCCCTCCAAGTCACTCACCACCCTAACTTGGAAAAATACCAGCCATGTCTGCGTGGGTTTTGTCCGGGTGCCCCAGTTTCCACCCATAGTCTAAACATGTGCGGGTTTGGTTGATTGGCCAGTCTAAATTGCCCCTTAGTAGTGCGGGATGCGTGGGTTAGTGGAGTAAATAGTGGGGTAATGGGGATGAGTGAAATTGTTTTCAGTGCAGACTCGATGGGCCAAATGGCCTCCTTCCGCACTATAGGGATTTTATGATTTCTATATCACTGTTCCTTACAGCATTGAGTCATAGAGGTTTACAGCATGGAAACAGGCTCTTCGGCCCAACTTGTCCATGCCACCCCTTTTTTTAAACCCCTAAGCTAGTCCCAATTGTCTACATTTAGCCCATATCCCTTGATATCCAGCTTATCCACGTAATTATCTAACACTTTTTAGAAGACAAAATTGTACCCGTCTCTAGTACTACCTCTGACAGTTTATTCCAGACACTCACCAACCTCTGTGTGAAAAAATTGCTCCTCTGGACACTTTTGTATCTCTCCCCCTCACTTTAATAGCCGAATGACCCTACCCTCCTCACTTTAATCCTATGCCTTCCAGTTTTGATACTCCCCTACCTTTGGGAAAAGATATTGACTATCCAGCTGATCTATGCCCCTCATTAGTTTATAGAACCCGATAAGATCACCCCTAAGCCTCCTACATGCCAGAGAAAAATGTCGCATCCAGCCTCTCCTTATAAATCAAACCATCAAGTTCCGGAAGCACCCTAGTAAATGTTTTCTGCACTCTTTCCAGTTTAATAATATCCTTTCTATAATAGGGTGACCAGAACTGAACACAGTATCCCAAGAGTGGCCTCACCACTGTCTAGTACAATTTCAACAAGACATCCCAACTCCTGTATTCAGTGGTCTGACCAATGAAACTAAGCATGCCGAATGCCTTCTTCGCCACCCTGTCCACCTATGACTCCATTTTCAAGGAGCTATGAACCTGTACCCCTAGATCTCTTTGTTCTGTAACTCTCCCCAAAACCCTCCGTTAACTGAGTAAGTCCTGCCCTGGTTCAACTGACCAAAAATACATCACCTTGCACTTATCTAAGTTAATCTCCATCTGCCATCCATCAGTCCACTGGCCCAATTGATCACGATCCCCTTGCAATCCTAGATAACCTTCTTTACTGTCCACTATCCCACCAAGTTTGGTGCCATTGCAAACTTACTAACCATGCCTCCTATATTCTTGTTCAAATCATTAATATAAATGACAAATAACAGTGGACTTAGCACCAATCCTTGAGGCACACCACTGGTCACAGGCCCTCAGTTTGAAAAGCAACCCTTCACAATCACCCTCTGGCTTCTGTCATTAAGCCAATTTTGTATCGATTTAGCTACCTCACCCTGGATCCCGTGAGATTTAACCTTATGCAACAACCTACCATGTGGTACCTTGTCAAAGGCCTTGCTTAAGTCCTTGTAGACAACATCAACTGCACTGCCCTCGTCTACCTTCTTGGTTACCCCTTCAAAAAACTCGAAGAAATTTGTGAGACTTGATTTTCCACTCACAAAACCACAGTGTCCCCAGTCAGTCCTGGCGTCTCTAAATCCCTTCAGATCCTGTCTCTCAAAATACCTTCTAATAACTTACCCACCACAGAAATGTGACTCACTGACCTGTAGTTCCCAGGCTTTTCCCTGTAGCCTTTCTTAAACAAAGACACAACATTTGCCACCCTCTAAGCTTAGTCACGGGTGAGGTGCCTATCAATGATTCAAATATCTATGCTGGGGACCCGCAAATTCCTTCCGCGCCTCCCACAATTCCTGGGATACATTTCTTCAGATCTTGGGGATTTATTTACCTTGATGCACCTCCTTCTCTGTAATATGTATATTTCTCAAGACATCACTTGTGATTTCCCCAAGTTCCCTATCATCCATGCTTTTCTTAACAGTGAATACTGATGAGAAATATAAATTTAGGATCTCACCTCCCTAACAGCATAGTGGGTGTACCTACACCACATGGACTGCAGCAGGTTCCAGCACCACCTCCTTGATTGCAATTAGGGAAAGGGCAATAAATGCTGCCAAATCAGTGATGCCCACATCCCATGAAAGAACAAAAAATGCTCACGTTCCCATTCACAGTGCTTCCATTCCCAGTGTTCCCGGCTCTCATTCCCAATGCTGCCAGATCCCATTCCCAGGATTCCCTTCCCTGGTGTTCCTGGATCCCATTCCCGATGTTCCTATTCCCGGCTCCCGTTCCCAATGGTCTCATTCCCGGTATTCCCGGATCCCGTTCCCAATGCTCCCATTCCCAGTGTTTCCTTTCCTGGTGCTCCCGGATCCCATTCCTGGTGTTCCCATTCCCGCTACCTGGACGCCGCTCAGGTCCACCCTCAGGTACAGCTCGCGGTGTCTCTGCGCCCAGTAAACATGGGGGGTGAGGATGAGGCCCGGCTCCCGCTGCCCGCTCTCCATCCCCGTCCTCAGGTAGCCTCCAGAGGCGACTCTCCTCAGCCCGGCTTCTGGTCCCGGTCGGTCCGCTGGGGTGTCAGTCCCTAGCTGAGCTCCCGGTCACTCCGCTCCGGCCGCGCGATCGGCGCTTTTGCTAGAACAATCTGCACGGCCGACGTGCGCGTAACTTCGGGCAGTGCGCGCCGCCGCGCTGTACACGCGCTAATCCGGAGCCCCGCGCGCGCGCGACAATCCGGCCGCTCAGCCAGCCAGGCGGTTCCCAACTCTCCAGGCCTGCCCGGGAGTCTCTCGGAAGGAAAGGTGCTTTTCCCAGTGCAAGTTGCTGGCTCCTCACTGTCCTGGAGCAGCTGCTGACCACAATCCATTCTGGAATGTTCCCCCCATTGACCGTAATCCAGAATGGGGTGTTCCCCCCATGCCCCCCCATAATCCAGACTAGGATGTGTTTCTCTCCCCTCACCCTGACCATAATCCAGACTGGAATGTCCCCTCCTTGACCACAGTCCAGGCTGAGATGTTCCCTCTTTGGGGCTGCAATCCAAGCTGGGATGTCCCTTCCCTGGGGCCACAATCCAGGCTGGGATGTTCCCTCCCTGACCATAATCCAGGAGGCGTAGAGTTAAGAAAAAACTCAGGTGGGCAAAAAGAGGACGCAAGATTGTTTTGGCAGAAAAGGCAAAGGAGAACCCAAAGAGCTTCTACAAATACATAAAGGGCAAAAGATAACAAGGGAGAGAGTAGGGCCTCTTCAGGATCAACAAGGTTATCTTTGTGCAGATCCACAAAAGATGGGTGAGATCCTAAATGAATATTTCTCATCAGTATTTACTGTTGAGAAAAGCATAGATGATAGGGAACTTAGGGAAATAAATAGTGATGTCTTGAGGAGTATTCATATTACAGAGAAAGAGGTGCTGGAAGTCTTAAAGCGCATCAAGGTAGATAAATCCCCAGGATCTGATGAAGTGTATCCAAAGACATTATGGGAGGCAAGGGAAGAAATTAGTCTCTAGTAGAGATATTTGAATCATTGATAATCATGGGTGAGGTGCCTGAAAATTGGAGAGAGGCAAATGTGTTGTGCCTTTGCTTAAAAAGAGCTGCAGGGAAAAGCCTGGGAACTACAGGCCAGTGAGCCTTACATCTGCGGTGGGTAAGTTGTTGGAAGGATTTTGAGAGACAGGATCTACAAGCGGTTAGAGATGCAAGGACTGATAAGGAACAGTCAGCATGGTTTTGTGAGTGGAAAATCATGACTCACAAATTTGATTGAGTTTTTTGAAGGGGTAACCAAGAAGATAGATGAGGGCAGTGCAGTTGATGTTGCCTACATGGACTTCAGCAAAGCCTTTGACAAGATACCACACGGTAGGTTGTTGCATAAGGTTAAATCTCACAGGATCCAGGGTGAGGTATCTAAATGGATACAAAATTGGCTTGATGACAGAAGCCAGAGGGTGGTTGTAGAGGATTGTTTTTCAAACTGGAGGCCTGCGACCAGCGGTGTGCCTCAGGGATCAGGGCTGCGTCCACCGTTATTTGTCATTTATATTAATGTTTTGGATGAGAAATATAGGAGGCATGGTTAGTAAGTTTGCAGATGACACCAAGATTGGTGGCATAGTGGATAGTAAAGAAAATTATCTCCTACTGCAACGGGATCTTGATCAATTGTGCCAGTGGGTTGATGAATGGCAGATGGAGTTTAATTTAGATAAATGTGAGGTGATGCATTTTGGTAGATTGAATCAGAACAGGACTTACTCAGTTAATGATAGGGCATTGGGGAGAGTTACAGAACAAAGAGATCTAGGGGTACATGTTCATAGCTCCTTGAAAGTGGAATCACAAGTAGACAGAGTGGTGAATAAGGCATTCAGAATGCTTGGTTTCATCGGTCAGAATATTGAATACAGGAGTTGGGAAGTCTTGTTGAAGCTGTACAGGACATTAGTAAAGCCACACTTGGAATACTGTGTACAGTTCTGGTCACCCTATTATAGAAAGGATATTATTAAACTAGGAAGAGTGCAGAAAGAATTTACTAGGATGCTACCAGAGCTTGATGGTTTGAGTTATAAGGAGAGGCTGGATAGACTAGGACTTTTCTCTCTGGAGTGTAAAAGGCTGAGGGGTGATCTTATAGAGGCCTATAAAAAAATGAGGGGCACAAATCAGCTAAATAGCCAATATCTTTTCCCAAAGGTAGAGGAGTCTAAAACTAGATGGTATAGGTTTAAGGTGAGAGGGGAGAGATACAAAAGGATCCAGAGGGGCAATTTTTTCACACAAAGGGTGGTGAGTGTCTGGAACAAGCTGCCAGAGGTCGTAGTAGAGGCAGTTACAATTCTGTTTTTTAAAAAACATTTAGACAACTACATTGGTAAAATGGTATAGAGGGATATGGGCCAAATGCGGGCAATTGGGATTAGCTTTGGGATTTGAAATGAAGGGCAGCATGGACAAGTTGGGTCAAAGGGCCTGTTTCCATGTTGTAAACCTCTATAACTCTATGAATCCAGTTAGGATATCCCTCCCTGGTGCCAGAGTCAAGGATGTCACTGAGCGACCACAGAGAACTGCCCGCAGTAGTGTTCACTGAAAGCGTGGATAGAAAGAGGAATGTGGTCTTGAATTAAGGGAGCCAGGCAAAAAATTAGGACCTCAAAAGCAGTATGACAAAATCTTACTGCCGTTCACGCCAGTGGAATCTTACAGTCAAGCAGATGGCACACCCCAGCCGTGGTTCTCCCAGCAGCAAGGGCTGCAGTCAGTGGAAAACCCCAGAGACAACAGCGGAACTGTAAGATCCCAGCACCAGCCACCACCACCATTGGTTAGAGTGCATTGGCCCAAACAGGTGCTAGAGCGTGGCGACTAGGGGATTTTCACTATAACTTCATTGCAGTGTTAGTGTAAGCCTTACTGAGGACTAATAAATAGAAACTTCAAAAGTTTTAAACACACTGCAGAGGAGGAGGAAATTCCCACCCCATAATCTTCAGAATATTCCCAGTGCCACATGCAAGTGAGAACTGGAATAGGAGAAAAACCAGATGAATGTGTGGCTGGAAAGATGGTGCAGGAGGGAGGGCTTTGGATTCTTGGGACACTGGGACAGGCAAGAGGGGTTTCACTTAAATAGAGCCAAGACTGAATTCCTTGTGGGGTATTTTTTAGTGCTTTAGTGAGGGTTTAAACTAACTCGGCATGACCATGGAGCAAGGAGAAGATATCAGAGAGGAATACCATGGTGGGAGAGATAGATAGTGTTACAGTAGGGAATTAGTAAACTATTAGATTGGATAAGAGTAAGGAAGAAAGTCCAAATCAGGGTTAACTTTAAAGTTTATTTATTAGTGTCACAAGTGGGCTTACATTAACACTGCAGTGAAATTACTGTGAAAATCCAGCACCTGTTCGGATCCACTGAGGGAGAATTTAGCACAGCCAATGCACTAACTAACAATTCTTTCAGACTGTGGGAAGAAACCAGAGCAGCCAGAGGAAACCCACACAGACATAGGGAGAACATGCAGACTCTACACAGACCGTGAACCAAGCCAGGAATTGAACCCAGGTCCCTGGCGCTGCAAGGCAGCAATGCTAAACACCGTGCCACCACGCACAGAGTGTGGTTAGTACGATTAGTGAGTTACAAGCACAGATTGACATGTGGAAATATGATGTTGTGGCTGTAACAAAGGCCTGGCTTAGAGTACAGGCCTGACTGTTAAGATGCCTGTTGGAGAATACAACTGAAAACTAGGTTGAATCTAAAAGGTTTAGAGGAAAAGTGAAAATGCAAATAAGAGAAGCAAAGCAGGAGCATGGAAGGAGACTGATAACGTAAAATAGGAACACAAAGTCTCTGACAACTATACACATAGTAAGAAGATGGTAAAAGTTGGGGTTGGGCTGATAACAGCAGGTAATAAGGAAGGCATAGAATAGAAGAATCATAGAATCCCTACAACGCAGAAGAGGCCTTTCAGCCCATCAAGTCTGCACCAACCACAGTACCACTCAGGCCCCATTCCTGTATCCCCACATATTTACCCTGTTAATCCCCTGACACTAGGGTCAATTTAGCATGGCCAATCAACCTAACCCACCTATCTGTGGGAGGAAACCAAAGCACACGGAGGAAACCCATGCAGACATGGAGAGAATGTGCAAACTCCACACATGTTGTGGAGATGCCGGCGTTGGACTGGGGTAAACACAGTAAGAAGTCTCACAACACCAGGTTAAAGTCCAACAGGTTTATTTGATAACAAACACCACTAGCTTTCAGAATGCTGTTCCTTCGTCAGGTGAGTGGGGAGTCATTTGGCCTCTGATCTTCGAGTAAATGTTCTCCAAGGCGACCTTCACGACATATGACAGCGCAGTCACTGAGCAGAAACTGATAGCTAAGTTCCGCACACAAGGATGACCTCAACCGGGATCTTGGATTCACGTCACACTATCTGTAACCCCCATGACTTGCTTGAACTTGCAACATCTCACTTACTGTCCTGTTTGGAGACAATACATATCTCTTTAGCCTATGCTTAATACTATCTCCACTCACATTGTCTGCACCTTTAAGGCTTGATTAGCTGTAAAGACTTGCATTCTAATCAGTATTCTGTAAACTGTGTGTGCCTTTGTATGCCCTGTTTGTGATCAGAACTTCCCACTCACTGGATGAAGGAACAGTATTCCGAAAGCTAGTGGCATTTACTACCAAATAAACCTGTTGGAGTTTAACCTGGTGTTGTGAGACCTCTTACTGTGCAAACTCCACACAGACAGTGACCCGAGGCTGGAACTGAACATGGGTCCCTGGTGCTGTCAGATAGCAGTGCTAATCATCGTGCCACTGTGCTGCCCAAAATTTTGGAATTTTGGCATTTATTGCTAAAGGAATAGAATATATAAGTAGGGGAATGTTGCTGCTACTGTACAAAGCATTAGTGAGACTGCACCTGGGATATTATGAACAGTTTCGTTCCCCTTACTTGAGGAGGGATACAGTTGCACTGGAGGTGGTTCAGAGGGGGTTCACTCGATTGATCCCAGTGATGAGGGGTTTGTTTTATGAAGAGAGTTTGAGCAGTTTAGGCCAATACTCTCTAGAGTTTAGAAGAATAAGAGGAGATATAATTGCGATGTAAAGATGATAAGAGGGATTGACAAAGTAAACATGGAGAGGATGTTTCCTCTCGTGGGGCAATCTAAAACAAGAGATCATAGTTTTAGGATAAGGGGGGGTAGATTTAAAACAGAGATGAGGAGAAACTACTTCTCTCGAAGTTGGGGGGGGGGGGGGGGGGGGGGCGGGGTGAATCTGTGGAATTCACTCATCCAGAGTGCGGTGGATGCCAAGACATTGAGTAAATTTGAGGAGAAAGATTCTTAATTAATAATGGGTTGAAGGGTTCTGGAGGACAGACATGAAAATGGATGTGTCATACCTTGACTACAAGGTGCAATTTCAAAATCTGCAGATGACATGGAACTTGAAACTACTGTGAACAATGAGGAGGAGAGTATTGAACCTCAAAGTAAGCGTGAATTGATTCACTTTGATAGGAATAATATGGAAAGACATTATAAAATAAAGGGTACATTTCTGAAAAGGATGCCAGAGTAGAAGAACCTGAATGTATATCTGCTTAGATTATTGAAGATTGCAGAACAGGTTGAGAGAGCAGTTAAAAAAGCATACAACATTCGAGGCCTTATTAACCAGGACAAGGAGTACAAGAGCAAGGAGGTTATGTTGAACCTACACAAGACACTACTCAGCTGGAATACCGTACCCAGTTCTGGGTGCCACACTTTAGAAAATATGTGAAGGCATTTGCGAGGGTGCAGAAAAGATTCACAAGAATGTCTCCAGGGATGAGGAACTTTAGTTATGGAGATATGCAACAGAAGAGAAGGCTGGGAGGAGATTTGATAGAGATATTCAAAATCATGATGAGTCAGATCAGAGTAGATAGTAAGAAATTTTTCCTACTTGTGAAAGAATCAAGAACAAGAGGGCACAAATTTTGAAGTATTTATTTATTGAAAGTGTATTTATTAGTCACAAGTATTCTTACGTTAATACTGTAATGAAGTTACTGTGAAAATTCCATAGGCGCCACACTCCAGCACCTGCTAGGATACACTGAGGGAAAATTTAATGCGGTCAATGCACCTAACCAGCACATCTTTCAGACTGTGGGAATAAACTGGAGCACCTGGAGGAAACCCACAGAGATACAGAGAGAATGTGCAGACTCCACACAGACACTGACCCAAGCAGGGAATTGAAACCAGGTCCCTGGAGGTTTGAGGCAGCAATGATAACCACTATGCCACCATGCTACCCTAACTGACAACCGATAAAAGAAAGTAATGTTTTTTCACACGGTGGGTTAAGGCCTGGAATGTACTGCCTGAATGTGTGGTGGTGGTGGCTGGTGAAAGTAAGATATTCAAAAAGGAATCACCCCATTCCTTGAAAAGGAATACTTTCAGGGAGAAGGGAGGAAAATGGCACTAGTGGAATTGCTCATTCAGAGAGCCAGTGCAGACACAAAGAGACAAATAGCCTCCTTCTGTGATATAACAATTCTGTGAATTTTGGTTATTGGAAAGGTATTAGAGAAGGACAAATTTCTTCATGTAGAGAGTGGTGAATGTGTAGGATTCACTACCACAGAAGGTAGCTGAGGTCAAAACGTTGTGTGATTTCAAGAAGAATTAGATATAGCTCTGGCAGTTAAGGGATCAAGGGATATGTGGGATATGGGAGAAGGTGGGATCAGGAGACTGAATTTGATGATCAGCCATGATCATAATGAATGGTGGAACAGGCTCAATGGGCCAAATGCCCTCCTCCTACTGCTATTTTCTATGTTTCTATGAGAAAAGGCTTGTTTGACCCTGTGAAATGATGGAAAACCATCTGATTAAAAACTCTCAAGGAATACAGAGAGTTGGCAATGCTTCCCATCATTGCTTCAAACATTAAGAATTCATTGGTTTCATTATTCCTTCACTCACTGCTGCAAAAACACTGCATCCTCGTTACCAAAACTGCAGACAATTCGGGTGCGGAGTTTTCTCTTCTTCTTTGCCCAGCTGCTTTGAAAAAGCTGGGAGCCCAAACATCAATTCTAATCACATTTGCTGAGTTTAGACCAGAAGATGATGTCAGGCTGTCCGCACATGGAGTAAAGCAGCCATGGCGTGATGCAGCCTGTGAATATTTATCTCCATCTCAGGATTTGCTACAATAGAAATTGTGGAAGTTATACTACTTATTCCTTATTTTTGATTTCATTTGATTTATAATCGTCTTATGTACTGGCTTACAGTGAAAAGTATTGTTTTCTGCATGCTGTACAAAGCATACCATACATAGAGAAGGCAAGTGTAGAATGTAGCGTTACAATCATAGCTAGGGTGTAGAGAAAGATTAACTTAGTGCGAGGTAGGTCCATTTAAAAGTCTGATGGCAGCAGGGAAGAAGCTGTTCTTGAGTCAGTTGGTATGTAACTTCAGACTTTTGTATGTTCTTCCCAATGGAAGAGGGTGGAAAAGAGAATGTCCGGGGTGCATGGGATCCTGAATTATGCTGGCTGCTTTGCCGAGGAGCAGGAAGTGTAGACAAAGTCAAAAGATTAGAGGCTGCTTTGTGTGATACATTGGGCTACATTCACGACCTGTTATAGTTTCATGCAGTCTTGGGCAGAGCAGGAGTTACACCAAGCTGTGATACAACCAGAAAGAATGCTTTTTATGGTGCATCTGTAAAAGTTGATGGTAGCTGACATGCCAAATTTCCTTAGTCTTCGGAGAAAGTAGAGGCTATAGTATCAGCATGGGGGGACCAGGACAAGTTGTTGGTGAAGCTCTTGACCCTTTCTACTTCTTCCCCATTGATGTAGACGGGGACATGTTCTCCTCTACGTTTCCTGAAGTAGATGACAATCTCCTTCATTTTGTTGACGTTGAAGGAGAGATTATTGTCTCCACATCAGTTCACCAGATTCTCTATCTCATTTCTGTACTCTGTCTCGCCATTGTTTGAGATCTGACAGACTATAGTGATGTCATCAGCAAATTAGAAAATCGAATTGGAGGGGAATTTGGTCAGTCATACATGTATAATGAGTAACTATATTCGGTTCATGCATTATAACTTAGGAAGCAAATGTTAGCCTTGCCAAGGTACGTTACAGATTTACCAAAATGATACTGGATACTAGAATGATAAGTGACTAAATTATGAGCACAAGTCACATAGCTTGTGTTCTCTCAAACAAAGACTAAGCTATGATCTGACTGAAGTGTTTAGGATGATTGGTGGATTTAGAATAGGTTGATGACAGTGACAAAATTGGTAAAGGCCATCCAGAACAAGGAGCATAAAGTCAGGACATGGCCACACAAGGTGATGTCAGGAAACCCTTCACACAAAAGGCAGTAAAAATCTGGAACAGTTTCCCCCAAAAAATTTGTGGAGCTGGAGGTGGGGAATCAACTGAAAATATCAAAACTGAGATTAATATATTGGTAAAAGCAAAATCCTGCGGATGCTGGAAAATCTCAGCAGGTCTGTCAGCATCTATGGAGAGAACAGAACCA